>NC_044245.1:112252070-112554070 GCF_003957555.1 Calypte anna
TATTTATAACAGAAGATGAACAGTTGAAACCAAAGATCTGTTGCATGTTTATTTCACACACGCACAAGGAGAGAATATTTTCTAGCGTAAACTGCCTAGGAACAGGTGTTTTCTGATCTTGACACAAAGTCAAATTTGATGGCACTAGATTAGCAAGGGAGATAAAAAGAAATAAAATCAGTGACAAGTACCATTCTTGTTTTATTTTCATCTGAAGATGCTTCCCATGCTAATGTGCTGCTGGCTTAAATAGAAGTGTCAGATAGTGTCAGGACAATGCTGTTATCAGATTTCTGACAAGTCTAATTTTGCTTTCCAAAATAGGAGCCATACAGAGGGCAACACTTCTATTTATTTGCTTAATACCCCTCTCTGCAAATTTTCTTCCAAGATTTTCCTAAAACTTAACGTAAAGCAGGTACCAGCTCTCAACCTTTAGGTAATGAAATGCTTTCTGGCACAACATTTTTTTTAATATATATAAGGGCACTGTTGAGATGCAGGCATTGCAGTCACCCTGAAGAGCAAAGTTGTGCATAGAGTGCAAATGTGCCCGTTCCTGATCATTTACACTTTCACATTAGTACATTAATCCATAGGAGCACATAATATTTCATAAATTAAGAACCTCTGATTATACATAAGGGTTAAATCTGGGGTTGAGATTGCTGCTTGGTAGCTTGCTGGGTTTGGGAGACTCTGCAGTATTTTTAAGATTCCTGTGTCAATTGAAGCACTGCTGCTAAGTGATTGCATCTTACTGTGCAAGAGATTTCTACTTAAAATTATCATAAGCAAAACGATATCCATGAAAACATCCTTCCTAATGGCATTATTGTGCATACCTAACTTGTAAAAGAGTGTGTGGATGGCAAAGAAGATTTTACAGTTGTGAGGCTCACAGCACATGCTTGACCAAATGGACTGTAGGAAATTCTTGATCTATATCAACTCCCATTTTAAGCTGACTGCCATCTTATTCTGTATTAGAGGTGAAACATCCTGCATTTTTCCAGGAGAGAGAGTATTTCAAGATCAAAGTAACTGGCAAATATAATTATGATGCAGAAGTAGTCATGATTAAAAGGTGATCAGAGATTACAAATCTCTAGTGAAGGAAACAGCAGGACACAAGAGTTATAAAGGCAGAAAATAATAGATGCCTCACTTCACTTTGAGTGCAAATACTGAGTTTGGGTCCTGATTGCTGAATAAAGCTCCCCTCTACTCATACAGCAGTCCTTGAGTGTAACTAAGTACCAAGAGAAGAAAATGTCTGACAAAACAAAGTTTCATCCTGAAGTACTCGTTCCTGAGGGCAGAGTTCTCCGATTCTGAATGTGCTGTGTTTGATGAAAACTTCCACAAAACCAAAGCAGAGTTCAAAAGAGGAGCATCTATTTCCCTGACGGCATCAGCAGTGAGTCTGAAGGAAAAAGACACTTTCACCATGCAGCTGCAAGGCTCAGGGGGATTCTGGTTTTCTGGAAATATTGAAACATTTGCATTTAGTCCCATTTTGAGCAAAATGAGACTCAATAACAACAGGAAAAAAAAAGAATAAAAAATCCCAATTCTGCCATCAGTGAGTCCTACTTATCAGCCAGCTCTTATCTGCATCTCATGTGCTGGATATGACAGTGTTTGGATGTAGAGGTTTGGCTGCAGGGAGTTCTCAAAGGGGAGCTGGGCTCAGCCTTTGAGGTCCACCTTTGTCCACCTCCTGTTACTTGTGAAAAGGCTGCTTATTTCTTTAAGGCTTTCTTTCATAAAGGGACCAGTGGCTAGCAAATGGAAGGCTTTGGCTGATGCAGTAATAGAAAAAACAGAGTTGGTAAGAATCAGATATTTCAAATCTGTCCATATTTCCAACAGTTGGAGCGTAGGTTGATGGCAAATATGTGCTAATATGAAATGGAAAGAACCCCCAAATTTCTGTTTCTTATGAAAGAGACAGCCCTTTCTCTTCTGAATGATTGTTTCCAACATAAGTGCTGATGGTTTTGGTTTTTCACTAAGGCAACATCCTATATAAAATTTAAAAATAATGCCAGCTGTAAGCACCCAATTAGTATTACAGTTCATGCTTAAAAGTATGAGTCAAGTACTATCAAATTTTGACTTTTGATTTTCTTTCATTGAAAAGCAACTTGGCAGTCAACATAATTTCACAGAATAGCTAAATTCTTTATAATGCATTTTTAAAGGGAAATTATTAGTGCCTCAGCATAACAAATGTTTTCTTAGTGGTTAAGAGCCAACTTTGCAAGTGCTGTGTTCCTAAAGGTGATATTACTTGCTGTTTAGTTTTTTGTTTGCCCTAGGCTTCTCTTTAATATTTACTGTTTGATTTAATTAAGATTTTAAAAATCTAAATAAATATATTTATGGGTAGACATTGTCAAGGAATTGAATGTTGACAGGAGTATTAACAAGTTCTTTTATTACTACCAGGTAGCAAATAAGTAGTAGCTCCTCCATGTGAAGGATGCCTATGAAGTTTGCCCCTGTACTCAGCACTGGTGAGGCCACACCTCGAGTACTGTGTCCAGTTCTGGGCCCCTCGGTTCAGGAAGGATATTGAGGTCCTGGAGCAGGTCCAAAAGAGGGCAACCAGGCTGGTGAAGGGACTCGAGCACAGACCCTATGAGGAGAGGCTGAGGGAGCTGGGGGAGCTGGCTGAACACCAGCCTGAAGAAGAGGAGGCTCAGAGGAGACCTCATCACTCTCTACAACTCCCTGAAAGGAGGGTGTAGCCAGGTGGGGGTTGGTCTCTTTTCCCAGGAAACTCTCAGCAAGACAAGAGGGCACGGTCTCAAGTTGTGCCAGGGGAGGTTTAGGTTGGACATTAGAAAGAATTTCTTTACTGAGAGGGTGATCAAGCATTGGAATGGGCTGCCTAGGGAAGTAGTGGATTCTCCATCCCTGGAGATATTTAAAAAGAGACTGGATGTGGCACTCAGTGCCATGATCTAGTAACCGCAGCGGTAGTGGTTCAAGGGTTGGTCTTGATGATCTCAGAGGTCCCTTCCAACCCAGCCAATTCTATGATTCTATGAAAATGTTTCCGTTTGCATTGACACCTTGGATCTTCCTGCTGCTGCTTCAACAATACTGTGATTTGTCCAAGCTTGAATTCCAATGAAGACTGAACTAAGCATATTGATAATTTAGCCCTCTGTAGTACAGGTTCCCTGGCTGCAATCATCCAGTGCTGTGATTTGCTGTCACCTTTCTGCTGTTCCCACCCACCCCATAAAAGCTCTCCCTAGCTGGTGTGTAATCACCTTCAGATCCAATCTGTGAGGTCTCTGTTCACTTGGTACAACACCAGGCAGATTCCTGCTCAGGTTTTGCAGGCAGCATAGTCACAGTACAGAGACACCAGCTAATATAAATGAGCCCTTGCTCTCAGCTGGATCCATTACCCAGGAGACAGTACCAGAGCTGTACCACAGTGGAATAAGGTCTCTTGGTGCTGTTCCTCCCTTGGGCTTCTCTTCCCCTGAGAGCAGTGCAGAGAAGGGGAGGTGCTAGAGATAAAACAGATTAAAAAAAAATCATCCTATTGGGAGTAAACTTAGGCCTGCTAACTTAAAAAACCCACCAAACTACCCAAAACTGATGAAAAAAAATCAAAACCACAAAAAGAAAAGAGAGGAGAGGAGAGGAGAGGAGAGGAGAGGAGAGGAGAGGAGAGGAGAGGAGAGGAGAGGAGAGGAGAAAGGAGAGGAAAAGGGAGAGGAGAGAAAAAAGGAGAGGAGAGAAAAAAAGGAGAGGGGAGGAAAAAGGAGAGGGAAGGAAAAAGGAGAGAGGAGAGGAGAGGAGAGGAGAGGAGAGGAGAGGAGAGGAGAGGAGAGGAGAGGAGAGGAGAGGAGAGGAGAGGAGAGGAGAGGAGAGGAGAGGAGAGGAGAGGAGAGGAGAGGAGAGGAGAGGAGAGGAGAGGAGAGGAGAGGAGAGGAGAGGAGAGGAGAGGAGAGGAGAGGAGAGGAGAGGAGAGGAGAGGAGAGGAGAGGAGAGGAGAGGAGAGGAGAGGAGAGGAGAGGAGAGGAGAGGAGAGGAGGAGGAAAAGCAAAGCAACAAAGTGCAGGGTAGATTTATTTGAGGTAGTTTGAATGCTGCAGGTGACTGTACTGAGTCACGTAACCAGACCTAGAGGCGTCTGGGACATATGTGTGTGCTCAGGTGCAGATCTCTTGCCTCCAGGGGAGGTCTTTGACCTGAAAGTGTGGAGGGAGCCTTCATGTTGTCATGTTAGAAGGCAGCTGTGCTGAAATCTTTTTTGGACTAAGGTTTCCAAATGCCACCTTTTAAGTCTTCTCTTTCAAATTCACTTTGTAAGTAGTTCACTGAATTCCAGCTTTCCAGGAAGAAGGTCAGCCTTGCCTTCTTCCCTTGCACCTTCCTCAACTTCCAGGCAATAAAGATTTACCCACATTACTCTTAAAAAGCATTGTTTCAGTGTCATATGCCTGAAGAGAGGTAGGGCTTTTGTTTAACAATGGCACCACTGAATATCTTTTACCACAATATAGACTGAAATAAAAATTATTATGTGACTTGTTTAACCAGTGCAGTGATACTGCACAGTTCAGCTATCAAATCGAGCAAATAATTTTATTATTAATCCACAGAGGGAAAAAAAAAAAAGTGCATCAGATACATTTGAAGTCTAAATTGAAGAGAATTGCAATCTGTTTGCCAATGTTTTACAAAGTAAACATGGGGCTAAATTATTCCCTAAAATTACCCAAGCATTTGTAATCACAATCAAGGAAAAAAAAAACTTCCTTGAGAAGAATAAATGCTAGAATAGCATTAATCTTAAGGAAGAAACAAATCACTGAACCTGTAAACCAGAGCAGTAGGCTGGGGTGATGGAAGGCAGCCACAATTCTTTGGCACTGAAGTGCTTCCAGATTGCATCAAATCATGAAAATGCTGCAGAAGGCTGGTAGGATGGCAGTGACCCTTAAGCCTTTCTACATACAGTGTTCCAGAGCTTCTGGTATTTATTAAGATTTTTTACTGATTTTGTCTTACCCACTACACATGAGAAAAAATTAAGAAAAAAAAAATCCAGAATAGGTTACTTGCTTTTCCTTGACTATAAGTTTAGTTTCGTATTCCTCCTTCCTTCCCTCCCTCACTCCCTTTCTGTTACCCGGTATTTACTGCTTTACTGCTCAGCACTCCTTTTTCATTAAATACCATTTATGTAAAATCTGGGCTAGTGTTAGGAACATCTATGCATGGATATTTTGTCAAATTGGAAAGTGCTGACTGCAGTTCTCAGAGTAAATCAGAGTTCATTACTAAATTAAGCTGCCCTGATTGCAGTGTTACTTTGTGATGTTTTTTGCATCTGTACTAGGTATGGGGATAGCCTGAGTGCCACTCATTTATTTTTTTCACTGTGCATATATAGGGCTTTAACTTTCATTACATTCAGTTGCTTGTGTCCATCTAGGTGCCCATGCGTGTATTCATCCCATATCTCCTTGCAGGTTCCCAAAGTCTTTATTTAGAGGTACTTAATCATTATTCCACTCCCTGTTGCAACAATTCATTCCTGCTGGCTTGTATATTGGTGGGATTTTCAATCCTGTGCCCAGCCTTAAATATCATGCACAGGAGGAATTGCAAGGAAAGGTTTGCAGAAGGTGGACAGCTGAAAGGGAAGCCCTGTAAATAAGAGAGGGAGCCCTGTACAAGAGAGGGAGGAACCTCAGCACCTGAGGTTGTGGCTGCCCGGCCAAGGTAAATAGGAATAAGGTAAAAAATAATGGCTTCCCCTCTTTTGCAAATGTATTACTGAGAGGCTTTTGGTTATAGATTTTCCTCAGTTCTATAATTACCAAGGTAATACAGTAATGGAGAACAGCTTCTTCCAAAGAAAGTATTTTTTCCCTCTAGAGTATAACAAGCAGGAAGGAACAGGTCAAAAAGTCAAAGTTTAAATATCTATACTTTTTCCTAAATCTACCCTTTATCTCGTAGACTTAAGTAGCTTTGACTTAGCCTTGATCCTCTGTGGCCTTTTGAGGTCTCTTGAGCCTTACTACGTGCTTTTTGCACTTGTGTTTGAGGAATACCTAAGTAAAAAATTGTCAGGGTTTCGGTTCCCACAATGCTCACACCACTGATCTGGCTGCACGGTTCTGAAAATAACTTCTGAGAAGTCACCAGCCTGGTTTTCAGAGATGAGCTGTTTGGCCTAGCTGGAGACATTATTTTTGAAATGCACAGGCAAAAGCTGCATTTACGTCTCAGTTGTTATTGAAATGTTGACACAATAACTCCCAACCATACAGCGATATGAATTTTTGGTATCACATAGACTACAATATACTCATTATATACTCCATAGTTACTTTTGTCTTTCAGCAGGGTTTATTTTATTTTATAATTTTATTTTCATTTTATTGTTAGCTGACTTTCCATGTAACCTTTCCCTAATCCTCATCCCCCTCTTCATGAGATGAATAGATCCATTCCTGAAGTAAGTCTGTTCATGTGGAGTGAGTAACAGACTACATTGCTTTCCATGAACGTGTCCCATGAGTGTCATACCAGTCTCCAAAGGTTGCCTGCAGGGCATGACTAAGCTACAATCTTGAACCATAGCAATAAAACTTTACCCAACAGCTGTCCTGCCAGCCATACTATTTATTAATGACAAGCTGTACCTCCCAAACTGGAGTCACACCAAAGCTATTTTCAAGCCACATATGGCTCAGCAATTTCAGTTCGGTGATTCTGAAGTGAGGCACATGGCATAAGCCATGTGCACTAATGTGGGTAGGAAGAATTGTATTATGGTGCACACTTAATATTTTGTTATATTATGGGGGTGCCTATGATTTGTCTGAGAACTTCCATTACTTCAGGTTCTCCCCAGTCTAGATTTTGGATGGTAGGTAATGCTTCATGCTGGCAGTTCAAGTAAAAGTTTATCTATTTTGTAAACTTACAGCAGGACTTCCATTTTCTTGCCTGTAGGATGATTTTCCACTCAGACCACTTTTTTAATTTCTAAATCTCATGAAGACTTCAGTGACTAACCTTATGACAAAGCTTCCCAGAAATGGCTATGTCTGTTTAAGATTCAGATTTTTGTCTATAAATAGAATGGAGGGTGACAGTGAAAATAATGAAAAGTGCACATATCATCACATATTTAATATGGTAATGGTGCTGCAAATGGATAATTGAGGATTGGCAACATGAATTATTTAGAAATATGTTCTTGATTCTATGAATATTCTTATGGACTCTTACAAAGTTGGTGCCAATTAACAGGGGCACCTGGACTCTGAGATAAATGTGTTAGTGGGTATCTAGGGACAAGAGCATTCCACAAGTTAAATCTTATTTCTTTAATGATTCCCTAAATGAGTCTCAGATTAGGAGCTTGTGGATAGCTACAGTGGGAAGGTACCTGCTGTGATTTCTAGCAGCAAGTCTGATTGTCCAGACCTGGGAGTCTGATTTACTTACTTATTTATTTATGAGTGCTGAACTCTTTGACTTTAGATGAACCTGAGTGAACTCAGCCACTGCAAACATCAAGCATAAATTAATGAGAGTGGTGTGAACCACATGTGATAAAGCTGTTTTTCTGTGTTCAGTCTCAGACTGAAAATGCCTGACTCTATTCACATCTCCTTGCTTTACACTGTATGTAGAGAGGTGTGTGTGTGCTCTGCAGAGAAATTTTGTTTTTTTCCTTCTCAAAAACTATTTATATGTCTGCCTGCAAGGCTAAGCCCAAAATTCCTCTATGATTAAATAGTAAGAGCTCCTGTTGGCAAAGTTGTCAGATTTGTGTTAATATATGGTGCTCTGGTGGAGTTGTTTGGCTTTTGCTACTTACTAAACTGTAAAGGATTTGTTTCTCAGTGGTCAGATGCCATCTTTGATCCAGTAAGATTTAGCTTAAAGACCTTTTCCTCTATCCTTTGGCAAGCAATCAAATCCAGCTTGCTTTCATTGTCTTTTGAGAAACATATGAAGATTATCAGGATTTCCAGTACCTCACATTTCTTCCATGTATTTATTGAACCCCGTAGATCCCACCTTGTTCTGAAAAAATATGTGAACTGGAAACTCATGTTGCAGTAACAGTCAGAGCAATTTAAACTGAGCTAAGCTATATCTATAGATATATAAATATTGTCAATTAGGCATTATTCCCTGCTAACACATCTCCTCTGCTTCTTGATCAAAAGAGATGAATTTATTAAATGGGTGAGGCATGGTTCCCAGTGCTACTTTGCTCAGACATTTGGAAGAGGACAAAATGCCATTTTGTCCAAATGTCTTTTCCTGTAATATCTTGTCTCTAGTTGCAGACTTGTGCTACCACATAGCCTGGTTTGGTTTTTCTTTTTCTTTTGGCAAAACAGAAAGTGGTGCAATCTGTGGCCAATGTATTTGACCTTGTTAACTCTCCAGAATTTGAGTCTCCTCTTATCCAGGAATACTCCAGTGAGATTGTCTAATTGCCCTTCTGCTTGGTGTCCTTCTTGAAGGGTTCAAATTCAAGGTCTCAGTTTTAGCACATTTTAAACAGCAGTTTTAGCTTCAAAATTCTTTTTTTCCCTTGTGGGGGCTTGTCCTTTTAGACTCTGATGTTTCACCTTCTGATATTGGAGGTGTAAACTATATATGGCCTGAAAGTTTTGACTGTCCTTCCATACTAAAACGTGATTGAAATTTATTAAAATTACCTATTTTGATCTTCCTGGATGCCTTTAAAAAATCTCACTGGGAGTCTGAGAAAGGGATTTGCTCCAAAGGGCAGAATGTAAAGGAAACAAAGAAGTCTCTATGGCTGTAAGGCAACACATTGATTATCTTTATCCCTCTGCCTATTCAGCAAAATCATTATGTGTAGTAGGGTTGGGATGCATTCACTGCTTTTATAGAGTCCACAGAATCCTCTCTTCTGACCCATAAGTAGAAGGTGATGAGTACAACTGCAGGAAAAGTTTAGAAACGTGTGTAGAAAGTCAGTGTCTTTCCTTGGCTGGCATTATGTTTCTAGCTAATGACTGACTTACAATTGTTGGGAGCTGTAGCGAAGCTTATTTACAGCTCTATTGATTTTTGTTATCATGAGTGCCATTATCAGCTTCCCCAGCCTTAGATGAATGATCAGTAACTTAATAAATGAAAGCATTGTAGGTTCGTGTTCAGAAAGGAAAGCAAGCTAGTGCAAGATCTATGAGCACCGACAATTAAAACGAAGATTTTAAACATTTCTTATTAAAAATACATCTCCAGTTTGTGAACCCCAGCTGTTGATGTGCTATTCAGTTAAGCAGGAAACAATAAAAACTGGTGTAAATAAATGAGGCATGAGAGATCAGATGTTACAGGCCTGGACTGGGGTGTCAGAGACTTAGAGTCCGTTTCCAGCTCTGCCAGACATTTGATCTGATGCCAGGTTGTTTGAAGCTTTTTCTCTTTGCGCTTTTTGTCTGCCATATACAAGCTCTTTTGGAGCATGGTTTTCCTATTGCAGCTTTGAAAAAGTGATGGAATGGATCCCAGATTCTGTCAGATTCAGTGGATGTTACAACAATAGAAAATTCAAACCTCAAACCTGTTGTTCATGTTTATATTACAAGACTAGATCAAGACTGAAAGACAGAGTTCTGCTAGGATTAGTAGATCCATATTACACATAGCAGCCCCTCTCACCACGGTGGCACAATGTTGTTTAAAAGTTTCCATTGAATTACTTCTAAAAGTCAGGAAGCTGATTCTTCCATCTTCCAATGTTTCAGGTCTGCAGCAGTTCATTCATGTAATGTTAGCACTGTGCTGTTTTTCCAGACCTTCTCTCACAGTGTTATCCCAATGTTTGTGTCTGCCTTGCATCTGAGATGAGCCAATAGTTCTCTGGTTATAGCTTCTGGACAAGCTGACTCTTTAAAATGAGATTTTTCTGGTCTTAACTTCTGTTGAAATGAAAATTTTATCTGTAAAACACAGTTAAAAAAACAACAACAAAAAAACAAACCAAAAAAACCCAAACAAACAAACAAACAAAACCCCAAACCCAAGTCAAACCAACCAACCAAACAAAAAAAAACCAATCTGTTTCTGAAAAGAAGAAGCTAGGAGAAAAAAATAATTAATAACTCTTATGCATAGAGAAAGCATGATCAGAAAATAGATACTGTAGAGTAGAAATGAGTTATTTAATATTGAGTATAAAATACATTTCTGTGATTGTTTATGTTTCATAAATTCCTAAATTAGGAAAATTATAACCCACAAAATGCAGGGAATTAGAATAATTGGCATCATGTCAACATTCCTGGAAGACCACATATAATCAATTCAAAGCATTTCTTGTTCTTAACTGGCATGTTTCATCCATGAAGTGATGAGCAAATAATAGTCTTTAAGATGAACACATAGAAATGACTTTTATCTCCCTTTTTTCTCATTTCTGCGACAGAGCACTTTATTTCAAAGGCTTACAATGGACCTCGCACATTTTGGGGCTAACTTTAGCTGTGGAACATAGAACTTTTTACACTTCTCCATCCAGTCATTTGAACATGTGAGATTCACAGTCACAGATTCCTCTTCCCAGGCAACACAGGATATCTCATTCCAGGTGCCTCCAAGTGGTCATGAAATCTTAAAAAGAGATGGAAACTTTTAAGGCTGCTTTCCAAAATTATTTTTAATTGTGTACCTAATGTATCTTTCAGAAACATGTATAGGGTAGGTTTCACAGCTGGATTTGGCAACTTTTCAGCTTTTACTTCATTTCATTTACTGAAGTTCTTTGTCTCCTCCAGCCCTGAAAAAAACTGTAGCATTTATCCTTATATTTTTCTGCTGGAGAAGCCAGAGCTATGAGAACAGCCTTGCCCACGATGATACAGTGAATGCAAATCTGAGACTCACCCCCAAGCCTAAGCCTGTCCCATATATGGTTATAACTATTAAAATATGGGTTAACTAATGTTTCTGAAACAGCAGTTTTATCCCTGACTAAGCAGAAGAGTAGGAGTGTGAAAGATGAAGGTCCAGCATAACCAGGCAATGGGAGGCTGTAAGTCCCCATGCAGATAAAGTGGTTTCTTAAATCTGAGTTGTAGACAGGTCTTCTGTCAGTAAGCACATGCTTAGGGTTCTGTGGTACAGTGCATTCATGTACTTGTGAACAGACACAGTCAGAAATGCCTGTTGGCTCTAAATAATTCCAGCCCACCAAGTACCATCAAGATATAACACAAAATTGGGTCAGCTTGGGGCACACAGACTCAAAAATGCCCTGCAAATAGGCAGCGGTTGGTAACAAAATGGTGTCAGCAATTAGGACAGACATTTGTCCTCTTTCCTTCCTTCCATGCTGATTGAAAGGGAAAGGATAAAAAACATTTTGAAAGGGAGAGGAATCCAACATTAAGCTCTCAGGCTGCCTGGTGTTACCACTTTGAGGCCAGCTTTATACAGGTAAAAATTCTGAATGCAATTTGACAAAAGAGCTCTGAAAAAAAAAAACTGCTATGTCAGGAAAAAGCATGGGAAGATCAATGCTTTAGTTCTCCAAAAGGCTTCATTTAGTATTGAAGAGGGAAAGGCTTTCTTTTGGTATCTCACTTATGTGTTGTAATTTAAGTATTGCTTCTAAATGTTCTTTGGCACCAATTCAGAGCTGTAGGAAATTTATCCAACATTAGAGTATTGCTGTCTGGGCTATTTTGCCAAAAGATCATGCACAAAAAATTACAATGGGTGCTAGGATATGATAAAACCAATTCCCAGTTACGGATAAGAAATAGTGCAGGAGGATACATGTGTCCAAAGAAGGGCAGTGAAGCTGATGAAGGGTCTGGAGCACAAGTCTTATGAGATGCTGAGGGAACTGGGGTTGTTTAGTATGCAGAACAAGAGGGTGAGGGGAAACCTTAACACCTTTTACAGCGACCTGAAAGGAGATTGTAGTGAGGGGGATGGAGGGGGTTGTCTCTTCTCCCAGGTAGCAGGCAATAGAACGAGAGGAAAATGACCTCAAGTTGTGTCTGGGGAGGTTTAGATTAGAAATCAGGAAAGATTTCTTCACGAAAAGGGTTATCAGACACTGGAACAGGCTGCCCAAGGCAGTGGTAGAGTCACCATCCCTGGAGATATTTGAAAGATGTGTAGATATGGTGCCTAGGGACATGGCTTAGCTATGGACTTGGCAGTGTTAACAGTTGGACTTGGTCTTAAAGGTCATTTCCAACCAAAATGATTCCATGTTTCTATGACTCTATGCTTACTGTACTTTTTTATAGAAATCATTAAAACAGATATTTATTCAGTTTCTCAGTGGAGGCTATTTTGAATTGTACTGACTCACAAATGAATTATGCAATGAAGTGTGGGATAGTATAAAAATGCAAAGCAGTAGATTTAACTGAATCAAAACTATGCCTTTGTTGTTTTGGGAGCAATAAAGTTTGGGGGTTTTGAGGTCTTCTGTGTCCATTCCTGTGTAGAATTTCAAACGATTTAGGGCGGGTCTGGGAAAATTGGAAACTTGTTATGAACAACTTATTTTAAAAAAAGAGTAATTTTGGTGCATATGTCAGTGAATGCCTTGAATGGTTTTTGTAATTAGCTAGTGCTAGCTGAGGGCAATCAGCATCCAGGTTACTGACTTCTGAGCTCTCTGGAGAGAGACTGTGCCCACAGCACTGTTTTGCACTTAAGAGACATTCTGGGAACTTGTGGATTGCCTAGGGATCATCTCTGACCTGCTGCTTCTGAATATTACTGATTACCTCTGCCTTCCTCCTCTTGGCTTCTTATCTTGCCTTCTGCAGGTCTTAAGATAGATCCCGTTGCTGACTACCCTTGCTTTTCCTGGCTCTTCTCTTTTTTTGAGATCTTTTTTCCCTTTTGAACTTCTCTGAAGGGGGATTTTGGCCTGATTCTCAACTGTGCTTCTCAACTTCTTTTGTACATTGTTCTTATGGACACCAACAGCCTCCCTGGCTCATTGAGACAGTTGCTCTTTTTCCAAAATTCCCTAACCTTATTAATCTTCATTTATTTCTCCACTTGTTCATCTGCAGCTGGGACAGTATCCCCAATGCAATACTTCAGCAGGCATCAAGCCAGGCACACTGCGGATTTCTCCATCTCTTACTGCACAGAAGGAGCATCAGAATGACATGAGAGCTCACAGTCTGATTAACAGCACATTAATTTGAATAAGTATCACAGTTAATATTTTTTTTTCCTATATTTGATACTGTTACTTCCACCCTGAAGCAGAAATCAGATGGCAGTGCTTGTGTGACAGAAGATAGCTTCACATTGCTGCACCACGTCTCATTAGGACAAAATGTTGACTGCTAATTCTACCTCGTTTCCAGAGATGCCTGTAAACATGGATCTGACAGGAAGTTTTATATTTGAAGATGTTCCCATGAATATTGCTTGCACAAAGATTCCTTCAGCACATTCATGGTGGAAAGGAGGTTATGTATGCTCTGCATCCCTATTAGCTTTCTGAGTGATCCAGAACTTTTGCCTAGATCTCTTTTGGCTGTAACACATCATTTGCACACTTCATACTCCCAACCAGAAACAGGCAAAGTCCTAGGGAAATATTATGCTTTTCTTTCAGTGAAGTAACCTGTGTACTTTTTATGGCTTACAGAATACGAATATGAAACCTAAAAGGCTGCCAAAGATGCTAGGGAAGGTCAAGTCTGTTAATATAATGTAAATCTACTTTTAAAAATTAGTCTTTAACAGAAGCAAATCTGGAAATCACAGAAGTGGTGTAAAGAAAAGAGTATTTTTCCCCAGTGCATTAGAGGGAGCCTTGTGGATATTCAGGAGAAGCTGCCTAGTGATACTTCCTTTCCTCTCTAAGTAGAAGAATTGACAGGGTTGTATTTTTAAAAAAAATCAGTGTTTTTCTAGCCTCATTAACCAGCAGTTTAGTCTGATCTGCACCTTGCACATGGATTCTGGTACCCCTTAATGTTATGAAAACATACCTGAACTTCACTCATGAGAGGCATTTTCCTCATTTGCTTTAGAACCACCAGAAACGTGTTTAATTCACAGGTATATGATGGCAAACATTAACTTCTTGAACATTTGTAATGGAGACTGGTTGCCAGTTGAGCACTTAACAGCCTCACAGTGCCCTAAAATTCCACAAACTGGTACCAGTCCTGAAGTAATGGCTCCTGGCCATATCCTCCTTTTCTGGCTTGTGATGAAGGGGAACCTCTTTCTCCAGCAGTGAGTGAGAGCCCATGTTTCAGTGTATGCTGCAGCACCACCCCATCTCTCCTCCTCCTCCTCCTCCTGCCTATGCCCCTCTGTTTCTCCTGCAGCTCTTGGCTGTGAGATGACCTTACCATGGACTTATTTTTAGTTACCTGCTCCCTGATGCCCTTTGCTGGCAGCCTGACCGTGGCAGTGGTGGTGAGGCTGTGGGGAAGCGCAGGGCACATCCTGCCTCAGAGAGGAGCTAAAGAGGATAAACAGATTTTATCAGCAAAACCAATGATGCTGCCAAGCATCTGGCTGCAGTTTATGACAGCTAGGGCAGAAAGTCTTGCTCTGTGTGAGAAGGTAAGATTAGATTCTAATGTAATAATTGCAGGGGAGTTGGAGTAGTCAATGTGCAACACCCATGAGAGGAAAAATCAAGTTAGACTGAAAAATGTTTTATTGAGGCAATTAAGGCCATAACTGACATGCTGCTTTGACTGATCTTTCTATGCAAGAACCAGAGAAATTTGTTTGAACCTGAGAAGAGCTGTGGGATAGGGTGCAGGACTGGCTGAAAGTTGTGCTTTCTCTTTTCTTGATAGATGACCAAAACTTTTGGTCTTACATTTTGCAAGGAAAAAAATTCCAAGTTGATTCAAGATGATAATTTCATTTTATTTTTTTTTCCAGTGGACAACATCCAAACCATTAATATATGCTTCCATAACTGAATATCTTAGCCACTGATCAGTTAGATCACAACAGATCTAGTTTACGTTGTCGGTCCATTTCATGTCCTGAAGCAAGGTTCAGGAAATTAAAAGAAAATCTTTCAATAAAATAAATTGTGGAAGTTTTGAAACTGCAAAACAAATATTGAGTTTCTAAAATTTTTCAGAACAAAAATTATAATATTTTTGCTTTTTTTTTTGTCAAGATATATTTCAGAAAATCTGTGTCCAAAAGCAGCTTTTTTGACCTTAAAATTTCAATTTTAAGTGGGCAGCGTTTACTTACGGTTTATTTATTTACTGCTCTAAAAGGCAGTAGCAAAACCCACTCACAAATTTTAATTTTTAAATGAATATTCTTAAAAAGGCAAGTAGCATCAATGAGCTCGCCATACTTGTCTAATGGGTCTTGGCTGGGTTTGTGCAAGACAATCCACTCAGAAGCCTCAGTGATTATCAGCCTTCATCCCATGGTGTCCATGGCAGTGCCCATGTACCTGGGATATTACAGGGAGAAAGGCTTCTGTTTTGTTGGGACATATGACCACTGTCCACGCCATGCAGCTTATCTAATAGGGAAGCTGCTTGAATTTCATTGAGGCTCTCTAACAGAGAATGAAAAAAATGTTTACACTGTGATCTATTTAACTGGTCTCCTTTAGTTTTCTCCTAGACTTCTAAATGAAATGTTATTAAAATGAATGCAATTAATTTCTCTTCCAGCCATTTGAAATTAGCTACTCAGCTAAAGAGTATAGGAATATAAGTGCTCTTTAATGAGAGCATGGCTCAGGGTTTCATTTGGACTTAAATCAAGGAGTATAATAAGAGCACAGATAACAGCATTCCTCAGAAACTAAGAGAAGGGTTTTATTATCCATCTTCTGTTCATGTCAACATCCTGGGCTCTCTTAAAGCCCCCTGTATATGGGGTCATATCCGTAGAGGTCTGAATATGCTTTCTTTGATCCCATTGCTTTGCTAAACTGGCTCTTGAGTCTGTTTGAGATGTTCAGTTTCAGGATGAAGTTTCAGAGATGATGCAGATGTTTTGTGTTCTTCCACCATTTCCCCTGCTGTCATGTTGCCTCATGCTGGATGAACTGTGTCCCTTGTGCAATCACAAGCTAATGGCAAGGCACTGTGATGGCTGCTGTTTGTAAAAAAATTGTGAGACCTGGGTTCAATGCCTGTACTTAGGTGTTAGGGGAAAACAGTTCCTAGAGGAAAACATGAAGGACTCTTGGTTAATTGCTGGGTGAAAATCTGTTAGCTTCTGTCATTCAGATCAAACTAGGAAAATGCTGTGTTCAGGTCCTAAAATACATGTCTGTAGCAAGGCTAATGAGCAATCAGTGGCTTTTGTGAAATGGTAAATTCTAAGTTTTATTTTGAAATTGCCGTATCACTAGGTTTAAAGTGTGATGGAAGGAGAGTCCATTAAGTATATGAATTAAGCTGCTGATTGAAATGGTACAAGGCATATTATAATAAGCAGAAGTCCTGCCACCAGTTGGTGTAGATGAGCACTGACTGCTGCAAAAGTCCCCTTATCTGCTGGTGTACAGTGTAGCATCAGACAAGACTTTGGTTCTGGTGACTCTCAACAAAGATGCCCTTGTCACATTTGGAGGTAGAGGAGAGCACAAGAGCTCAGCCTGCATGGTCCCGAGAGAAAAACTGAAGAGAAACAAGCCTGAAAGGATGGTGAGGATAGGTGAGCGTGCCAGTGCTCCACTACAGTTGTAGCCATCCAGCCATCGCTCTGCACTCAGCATGTTCAGACATCTCATGTGTGCAGGGACCAAGATGAGCATGTACCCCAAATGCCATTGCCTTCCCAGGAGCTGTGCAAAGGGAAAGATGGTAAGTTTAGTTTTGTTTTCTCTAGATGCCGTAATGATTTCTTCTCTGAAATGCATCTGTGAATTATGAGTTACTTCAAATATTTTAAAGACAGGTATTACTATGCATGACTCAGCTTTGCAGTGCTTCAGAGAGCAACTTTTCTTTTGCCTTCAAGATACTATCAGTGCCTCTTATGTTGCCAGTGAGGTGCTCTAACTTATGTCTGAAGTAGAATATGATTAAGCAATGGAGAGGCTTGGCAGAGGAGAGGGAAATCAGTGTTCATCTATAGCTATTCCCAAATTGCCATGGGACTCCATGTTATGTACCAATTGAATTGTCTGAGGTTTTATCTATAAAGTGCAGCCTTGTCATTGTGTATTAAGAGATCTCTTGCATCCACTTTATTTATTCTCTGACACTCATTTTTGTATCACCGAAACAGTCAGAAGTAGGGAATAGAAGATTAAAGGGACAATTGCACTATGAAACACCATGTAATGATCACTAATTCCAGTAAAAGATTTTTCTCCCCTGATAGATTAGTATAAGGCAGTGCAGATGCATTTAATTTCTAGGAAAATATCATGGCAGAAGAGTACATTTCCCGTGCATTCTAAGAAGCTCATCTTTCTCTCAAAACTGTTTACAGTTTTATAGGTGAAGTGTGAACCATCATCTCTGAGTCTGTTCACAAACTACTGTAGGCACTTATTCCAGTACCTCTCATTTTGATTTTGTTACTCATTTTATCTATGAAGTTGTCTATGTTCCACCAAATCTAGGATCCATCTAGTATCTCTCCAAGTATCCTCACAGTCACTGAAAACTTCACACCATAATTAAAAGATTTCAAGGTGTTTATGTGGAAGATTCTATAGCTTTCATTGCTTCCTGCACTCCCCTTTATGGCACACAGTGCCTAAACTGCAAGAGGGATGTGTCCAGTCCTGTGCCCTGCAGCCTTAACCCTCAGTCATACAGACCTGCCAGGGTACACGATGCCTGTCCCTATCCCACCCACATTCTCAGCCTTGGACTGACATGTAGTTGAGGTGTATATCCACCACCAGGAGCTGGAAGGCACTCCTGGGCTCAGAGTTCAACTGGACCTTTGATGTCCCAGATTAAATTTCTGGACGTGAGATTTTTAATACTTGTCACTACAGATTTCTCTCTGAAGTTAAGTGCTTTTCCCAGTGTCTACTGCTGTCATTTTATTTTTAGCATTTGCACAACTGGCCAAAACAATCCATGACAATCTTGGCAATGTTCAGTGTGTTTAGAGCCCTCCTGGCCAGCAGATTGTCCCCTGTGCAGTAAATCACAACGTGCACCTGGCCACGTAGCCGAAACAAATTGTCCTAAAGGCTCAGCTGTGGGTGCTGGCTATGCATGGCCCATGAACAAGAGCAATTCAGGAGGGACCACAGGTAATACAGTCTATCAAAATCTGTTATTTGCATGATAGAAAATTAAGCACAAAGGCAGATTGGAACCCATTCTGTGTGCTGGCAAAATGCTACTGTGCCACTCGGAAGTTATGGCATAGCTAAACTGATCAGCAAGAATCCTGGGATTTGAGATTACCTGGAAGGAGAGGGGAGGGGTGGAAAGCTGTAATAAGGAGTTGGGGCTGTGATGGTCCTCAAGCTGAGAAACCTCCATGGTGAGTGTGCAGCAGAGTGATGCTGCTCAGGGGTAACAGCACAGAGTTAAGACTTCGGGCCACACATTCTCTGAGCCCCATGGTTGCACCCAACCAACTGCACCTTGTGTGTCATATGTGTGGAACTGGGCTGGTGTTCTGGCAGTAAATAGCAGGTGTGGCAAATAGCAGAAGGATGTGGTAGGTTAGTAAACAGCAGATTAGTAAACTGGAGATTTAAACTGGAGCATGTCTGGTCTTGTTGTTGGCAGCCCATTTTGTTGGGTGGCCATAAAAAGCCAGCCCTACCAAGGCAAAAGCTGAGGTGCACTGTCTGTGGCTTATGAAATAGCTGCTGGCCTGAGAGGTAACCAGTGGTGTACACCAAGTGAGAGTGGGAAAATGATGTGAAAGTGAAAAGCACACACTACTCATCTGAAAGAATTCAGCAGAGCAAGCAACATTTATGGTTGTATGGGACGTAGCTGCTGAGTCAGCATCAAAGTAGCAATAAATTCTCAAAGACTTGAGAACGGGGACCTAAAAACGAATGCCTAAGCAGAGATCATCAGCTTTTAAAAAAATCCCTACAGAAGAGCTTCATGGGCTAGTGTACTCAAAAACAGCAGTGTGAAAAACATTCCACGGTGTAGTCAGCAATGTGAGGAATATTCTAGATGGAATTCCTGAGCAGATTGCCAGGCCACACCGACTTACTTGACATGGGCATTTACTGTCTAAAGTTGCATTCATATCTCAGGGTCCTACCTTCAAGAGAGAAATCACAGGGATGCAGGTTCAGTGCTCACACATCCGGTGTTGGCAGTGAAGGTGGAATGGAGAGGGAGCAGGAAACTTGCCATGCAGCCTTTCTTAGCTGTCATTAAAGTGTGGGTTCTCACTATTTTTTCATAGCTGCAGGCAAGAACGTTACTGCTAATTTTCAGCTCCCTGCTAACAATTTAAGATTCTAGAGAGACTTGGTCGGGTTTTTTCAGCACCCGAGTAGACATTTGACAACTTGTGAAGGAGCAGCTGAACACTGGTAAGGTTGAGAACTAGGTGTTGGCCAAGGGTAAATACGTGTGGCAGGGGGGCAGGGAAAATTCACAACAGAAATAGGCTGTACTGACCTGGGAATGAGGATACTTGAAATAGAATTGCTGCAGGCAAGCCTGTTCTCCTCCTCTATAAACACCAAAACAACATCCCTTGTCTTGCTGATTTGCCTGGGAGACCTTGGTGTGACCTTGGAAGAGCAGTATGCTTAAAAAAACAGTGGTCAAGAAAGCAGCATTTTAGGCTGGGAACATGAAGATTTAACCAGAAGCCAGCCTAGGGTTCAAACCCTGGATTTTAGTCTGGTATACCATGAAAAATCAATGTCACTGTGGTCTCTGGCTTTTCCAAATAATTATTTTGAGCATGAATTACCAGTGTAAGGTCACAAGTGTTTACACCCACGCTGAAAGCTGCCCCATTGCCCTGTTAGAAAATTCTCTGTTATAGGAAAGGTTTACTGAAGCTAATGTTCCAGAAGCTGGGATAAGCATTAACACAGGCTGATGGTACCAGGAAGCTAGCTAATTTCTGCATGGTTTTAATAGGATGATCTTCCACTGATACTGCAGCTTGGCACACACAAATTTCAGTGAATTTTGGATAAAGCCATAAATGAGAGGGATAATCAGAACTTTCAAGCTGGGCCAAATAGTGTGATAATTTTGCATGTGTCTGGTCACTGGTATATAGTACTTTTATATGATTTTTTAAAAATTCTTTACTCTAACATGCAAATATTTTGGTTTTCTTGAAAATCAAAATCCACAGTGTAAATTAGTGTAAAAAGTTTAAAAACTCATTATACAAAGGCTGATTAAAATCGGTGTTACTAATGTCTCTCTATATAACTGTATGAATATTACTGAGAATTCTAAGTCAGAAGCGAAAAAAAGTGATCCATGGCTAAATTTAGAGATTTCTATTTCTTTTAAAAATGTGAAATTTTAAAGAATATTAAATATCAAAATGATGGTATTCTCAGAAAAGCAGCAGCTGGGTTTCTGCAGTCCAGAATTTTAAAATTAATCCAATAGCTACCTGGACAACTCAAGTCAGATGCTGTCTTGTCTTGGGCAGAGGTGAACATCATTTTAGTCCTCTCATATGATGTTTGCATAATGCAAAATATGAAACATTGAACTAAAAGTCATGGCTCGTTTTATTGAAATTAAGACCTATCTCATTTAATCATTACTGCCTGCCAAAATAATTTATAAATTACTAAGCAGTCTCTTACAGGGAGTGATACTTTTTCAAAAAGCACTTATTTTGAATTATTGTAAGCAATTTGCATTTTATTCTTTTCTAAATGAAGATGCACTTACTTGCCCCAAAGCTGAACATAGGCTCCAAGCTCATATATTTAAGAGCACGGGGGAGACACTTCGGATACTACCATATCTTTCTGTAGTCTGTAATGCATTATTTCAGTGTTTCTTGGCTCATCCCTGTGTGTTAAAAATAGAAGAACTGTTCTAAAGCAAGTTGCTTTATAAATTTGACTCAAATACCCACTTGGCACCCTGTTTTCCTGGTGATGATTGTGTAGAATATAGTCCCCTTTGGCCTCTTTTGCAGCTCAAAATGCTGCCTTGCAGGGCTAGTGTGACAGCTGTAAGAACAGATGCCAAGTTCTGTATGATGCCATATTATTCTGTGTATAATCCTTAAGTGGTTTGTGTTAAGCAAAGTCACTCTGCCACTGCACACCCAAGCCATTTCATCTGTGACACAGCAGTAAAAGAAAGTTATTTACATGTATGAGTAATGTGATGGGAATCATAGAATCATCCGGGTTGGAAAGCACCTCTGGGATCACCAAGTCCAACCCTTACTCCACTACCACTGTGGCCACCAGACCCTGGCACTGAGTGCCACATTCAGTCTCTTCTTAAAAGCCTTTAGGGACGGAGAATCCACCCCCTCTCTGGGCAACCCATTCCAATGCCTGATCACCCTCTCTGTAAAGAATTTTTTTCCTAATATCTAATTTAAACCTCCCATGGCAGAGCTTAAGTCCATGATAGCTGCCTGGGAGAAGAGACCGACCCCCCCCCCGGCTACCCCTTTCTTTCAGGGAGTTGTAGAGAGTGATGAGGTCTCCTCTGAGCCTCCTCTTCTCCAGACTGAACACCCCCAGCTCCCTCAGCCCTTCCTCACAGGACTTGTGCTGGATCCCTTCACAGCCTCCTTGCTCTTCTCTGGACCTGTTCCAGAAAGCTTACCTCTTTGCTCTTAACACCACTATTTCTAATACTGCAGCAGTACATGCCTGTCTCTGCTTCTCATTTGTCTGGATTATAAAAATATATCCCAGTACTTTACTGGTACTTAGCTGGTTTATAATTGGCTTATTAGAAGTACAGGTGATAAACACAAAACATTAATTCCTATTATAATCTTCACCCGTATCCCTGAAGGTCTCTCTGTAAGCAGCATTTCCAAACCTATAGGCACTTCAGAGCTGAAGTGGGGTCAGCTGGGCATGCGCACCATGTGAGACTCATTTCTGCTTACTTTGTTTCATAGAATTATTATTTTTCTCGCTGTACTTGGGAAAGTATTCAGGAGACACCCGTTACCGTAAATTGGAGTTACATAGCAATATGTCACAGTTAAGCTGTACTTACTGAGGGGTTTATAGCCACAGTACTTAAAGCATCACTATTTCTATGCTACTTTTTTCCAAAGTATAAAAATTATCATTTCCATGTATTGTTATTTAAGCCTGCTTTTTCAAAGAAAAGTCTTTCCTATTAACTCCACATTTTCAGCAGCTGCTTCCAGATTAAATATTTCCAGGCTTTTTCCTTCTTAAAACATAAATTGAAACAGTGGTCCTAAGCTTTTCAACTTGGCAAAGTCTTAATCAATTTTTTATTATTTCTTTCCACTTACTGTAAAAGTAAGAACTAAGAATATATCCATAGTAATGAGAAGGATATGTAAGCTTATGTTCCTGCATCTGTTTGGAGAGGTTAACAGATTATTTGACCTTGAATGGCTAGGGTATGTGAGTAGAATTGGAAAACAGCATTCTGTCTGCTTTATAATGTAATAAAATTTATAGTACTTCATGTCACCCTGATTTCTTTTCACTGTCCTTCTGCATTTGTGACCCTTTGGTTCAGCAGCCGTGCCCTAAATCCTTATTGAAGTATTCTTTGTATCAAATTGTACTTGAATGCCCAGGGACAAATCACATTGAACATAAAGGAGCTAAAGTGAAGAAGACTTTGGGCTGAGATATTTTGCAGTGGTCTTGGTGAGATGTCTTTCTGAGTAATGCCTTAAAGGCATAGGTCTGAAGGCTTTCAAAATTGTATTCTATTCACTACTGAATGAGAAAGATGAAACTCTAAAGTATACCAAGAGTTTTTTTGTAGGAGAGGTAGAGTGAAGATATGCTTGCTCTTGATGTTTTAGAGCAAATGTAAATTAACAACTGAAGAGGAAGAAAAACATTATGCCCCACTGGCCCCTTGCTTAGACCCACATGATGAGATTGGAGGAAAGATGAGCTTGCTTAATTCCGAGCCCAAGGTTATATGGTCATGGCTTCTTTTTTCTGCCTTGGAGTATGGGCAAGATAAACAGACATCAGCTTGCAGCATGGGCAAAACCAAGCCTATATCTCTCCATGGAATGGGCAAGCTGAATATGTTCACAAAAATCCAGTGACTGGTTGAGGATCACTGGGTGAAGCACATCTCCTGGTTTTTGTGTCAGTGCTGAACTCTCTACCATGATGCTTGGCTCTAGTTCTCAACTGATTTACAGTATCCTTTATGGTAAGTGAAGGACCAAACTCTGCAGATTAATAGTTCTAAAGTCAGAAATCTCCTTTAGCTCAGGTTTGTAGTCTGGCTGCTCGAACAAACTGTGCTTTCTTTGAGCACCACAGTTTATTCTGAGGCTACAATAACCATTTCTGCATAACCTGTAAAAATTCTTGGCATTATTCATATACCTCACATACGTATTTAGCAATGTTGTGGCTGCTGAATGAACCTTTTCAGTCCCCAGCTTCTCCATTTTTAATACAGTATTGGTGATATTTATCCACTTCAGAGGCCAAAGTACAAATTCCTAATGCTACATTTATGCAAAGTATTGTTAAGATGACCATCTGGCAAAGGACAGATTCTGGCTTGGAGCCCTTTGTTCTTTCATCTAGCCATTTTGTTACTATTTTTTAATATCTCTGAGTTCCAGACAAGTCTGCAAGCCCAGCAAACCTTTTAACACCTCTGAAAGCCAGGGATAAGCTAAAGAATTCACAGCAACTCTTGCAGCACACAAGGGAAATGTGGAACAAGAATCTCAAATATTCTAAAATAGCAGAGATTTTGTTCCTCCTATCCCAAATTATTCCCCACAGGAGTGGATGACAGTTCATGGATCATTGAGCCTGGTTTCTGCAAACACAGCCAACCATGTAATGTAATAGTAGAGAAGAGACCAGAGAAAAAGCCAACTTGGGTCTGCTGCACTGAGCCCCACAAAATGCTTTCCTTCCCAACATTCCTGTCTGTAAGGAAAAAACCTCCCAGAATTATGGAGTATCACATGAAGAGTGTTACACAGATGTCCTGCATCCCCACAACAGTGCAGGCTTTGTCAAAGTCCAATTCCATTGCTTCGAAATAAGCTGCAATGATGGTACAGAGGCAAGCAGGTTCTTCCACCCTTGTTGCCTCTCAAGGCATAATGGTCCATAGTCTGATCCTGACTTCTTTCTCCACTCAAATTTGGTCACAAGCATGTTACCTCTAAAGATATGAGTCAGAAAAAACAGGAAAGCAAGGGGTTTTGCAGCTCTACCAGGTAACACCTGCACTTCCCACCCCAAAACCTCAACACCCTGTTGCAGCAAAGCACCCTCATCTTCAAAGGATGGTTGCCTGCATACTGGAGAGGAGGTGGGGGGATGCAGAAAGGGAAAGAGGGTACAGTCTTTTCTCCCTTAAGTCCTGCAGTCAAAGGCCTGAGTCAGAGGAAGGCAGACCTGAAGTGTAATTTCAAAGCAGCTTGATTATGACTTTGCATTAGTGCCTGTCAGAGAAGATGATGCATATGTTCCTGCTGTAACACTTGTTTTTGCAGGTGAGAACTGTGCATAATTTGAGATGAGATGTTCAAGGATGGAGCAATAGAATAAACTGAAATTAGTGGGCCTATACACTGTTCCTGCAAGAATTACAGGGATGTTTGAGAAGAAAGAAGCTGAGCTGGTCGTAAAAATGTAGCTTCGTGCTTGAGGCATTGAATTACTTACAACCCTGGCATGTAACAAATTAAAATAATTATTCATGTTGACCCAAGGAACGTAAAGCAATGGCCTGAAACTAGGATCAGGAGCCTTAGTTGAAGAAAAAGCAATTTAGAGCCTAAAACAATAAACCACACATAATATAATAGATATGAATCAGTCCAGATTCCATGTAGAAAATAAATCTATGAAGAAAAAATGTAATCTTACAAATCTCATAAAAATTAAATCTGTCATTAAATAGCAGAAGTTATTTTGTTAGCCAGTTCTTTATCTCAACTTTTGAAAAGACTTTTCCAAAAATCTCTAACAGGATTCCATGTCTGGCATTTGTCATAGCAGGAGGCTGTCTAGGACAGGAGGCCATTTGGACCAGGAGATGACTTTGCCTATGATAAAAAGACAGCCTGGATCAGCTGTTGTAGTAAAAGTCTCCTGCTTTTGCAGTTCTGATCCTACTCCTTTTTCAGTCCTCTGTGTGAGACTCAAGGCTGGAGGATGCTGCACAGGAGGATGCTGCAGAACTTTCATTGTAAGGTTGGAGTCAGCAGAGAAATGCAGGCAGTTTCTCAAAGGAAACCCTTCATATACCTGCCCCAAACTCTGTTGTTCTTTTCTCTTTTTTAGATGTCCCATAACCCAACTTACCCTCTACCCCACAGAGCTTCCAAACCCCTTTTCAGGCTTCTTAGGAACCAGCTCTGCCATACAGTGCTGCTGCACCAAGGAGAACAAATTCAGCTGTGCCTCAGTGTCTTGATAGGACTTTGTTAAAGGTATTTAAGGAAATCAGGTATTCAAGATAGGTGGGCCTAAAATTAAGCAGTTACTGACTATAAATGGACGGAGGGAAACAAAGAGGAGCTATAGGTGGCTTATGGTCAGTACAGAAGTTGGTTAATTACCAGCTTTCTCCAGAGCATTGCACGAGGACTGATGATCCTCCTGTGTTCTAATGGTCTAAGAGAGACATGAGATGTGGCAAGATCTGAAAACAACAACGTATTACATTAATTCCAAACAAACAAAAAAAAAAAGACAGTGAAACTCTGCTTTTTTCACAGAATCACAGAATGCTTAGGTTGGAAAAGACTTCCAAGATCATCCAGTCCAACCTTTGACTAACAACATAGTCAACCACTACACCATGCCCTTCAGGACCAGGTCCAAATGCCTTTTAAATGCCTCCAAAGATAGCAACTCCACCACTGTCCTGGGTGCTGTTCCAATGCCTGACAACCCTCCCAGTGAAAAAATGTTTCCTAACATCCAGCCTAAACCTCCCCTGGTGCAGCTTCCATCCATTCCCTCTGGTCCTGTCACAGTTCACTGAGGAGCAGAGGCTGTTTCCCTCCTCGCTCCAACCTCCCTTGAGGTGCTTGAAGAGAGCTCTAAGGCCTCCTCTTCTCCAAGCCAAACACCCCCAGCTCCCTCAGCTGCTCCTCACAGGACTTGTGCTCCAGGCCCTTCAGGAGCTTCCTTGCCCTTCTCTGGACACACTTCAGCACTTCTCTGTCCCTCTTACAGTGGGGGGCCCAGAACTGAACACAGAGCTCAAGATGCGGCCTCACCAGAGCTGAGTACAGAGGGATGATCACCTCCCTCTTCCTGCTGGCCACAGTGTTCCTAATACAAGCCAAGATGCCATTGGCCTTCTTGGCCACCTGCACACCCTGCTGACTCACATTAAGTCAGTTATCAACCAATACGCCCAGGTCCCTTTCCAACTTACAGTTTTCTAACCACATTTCCTCAAGTCTGCAGCTTACCATGGGGTTGTTATGACCCAGGTGCAAGACCTGGCATTTGGCCTTGTTAAACTTCAGTTTTCAACTTAATTAAGGTCAACACCAGATGTAAGAAAAATGAAACTAGTAGGTACCTTAGCATTTTCTTCATAAATATATTAGTCTGTCTTAAATCCATACCAAACACCATAATGGCTTTTCAAGTGAGATCACCTTAGTATGCAGTACAGAAACAGTGGAAGCAGTCGTCACCTTAGAAGACCCTGTTACTCACTTTCAAGATGTTGAAAACCATGTTTTTAGCAATGGAGAATTAAAGTTGAAATCTGAAAAGCTCTAAGAGGTCAATATGTGTGAGCAGCTGTCTGTAGAGACAAGCTGGCATAGAAAGCCCAACAGAACTGGGCTGTTTTGTTCCAGAAATGTGAAAAAAAATATATGCACACAGTATGGTTTTGATGTTCTCCTCTTGAAAAACTTGTTTGCAAAGTTTTACTAAATAACTTAATTAGAAGTTTGATCCTCAGTTTTCCACTCTCACTACTGTCCCAGAGGGAGCAGAAAAAAATAAATCTTGAGCCTGTGCACTCAAGCATGTGTCAAGATGTTTATATGTGTTCTGCAGAAGTCTGTTACCTGCATCTGATTGTTTTCACTTTGGGTAAAGGCACAATAACCAGAAATCTAAAACCCCTGCAAATTGCACTCAGATGAGGCAGTAACATGGTTCAGTTGGCTGAATAAATACAGCATTGAATCAGAAGATTTATGGCAGCTGAAATTCATCACAGACATGTAGGAAATAATGTGTTTTGGAAGAGAAAATCATGCTCAAGTTTTTGAGTTCTTAATTTTCTTAGTAAATTGTATCCCCATCAGCCATCACAGAAGCTTCTGAAGGTTATTTGCTAAGTGCTTCAAACTTCAAGGGTCAGCACAAGTCAAGAAAACTGAATTATCTGCATTCATGGATTTGACTCTGAAGTAGGAAAGGTTTATCATTGGATTCTGGTCAAGGCAGATAAATCAGACAGTCAAACCCAAATGACAATCCTTGGTGTATGCTCTGTATGTGACAGCTGGGAACTCTAGCAGTTCAAATATTTGTACCATGTGAAGAAATAAAACAAAAAAACAGAATTTGCATCAGTGAAATGAAATACCCATGCCCATAATTCCAGGACAAACAATATTTTAATAAAATTTGGTTTGGTTATAATTATTCTCACGCAAGTTTTCTATCTATCTGGGATGTGCTGGGCAAATGAGACTTCTGACAAAAAAACCAAAACACCAGCAATATAATACAATTATCTAAAAGTCTTTATAAATGCTTTTCCAGAGTTAAAGCACATAAAAATATAGTCTAGAAAGAACTGGGGAACTTGGTGAACAAATTGGTGAACCTGAATTGTAAATCTGAATTGTGCAGCTAACTGCTGGTGCCACTAAGACCTCAACACGCAGAAAAGCATGCATGACATGGGCAAGTGCAAAAACTAGCAGGATTTCTTAAGCTTCTCCTGTAAAATTGACCCTGAGACATCTTTTCCACCCCAAAAGCTAGAATAGTTTAACTACTGCCTTAGAATTGATGGCAATAGAAGAAAATATGAACCTAACACTTTAAATAGCACAGGCAGCTGCCAAACATATTCCTTCATTGTATTTTCTTCCTTATAGGTGAAATGTGTAAGCTCCAGGGTTATAACAGAACAAAATAGACATACACTAGTTCAAAAAATATTTTTATTACTGCTTTGTGAATTTTCAGTCTGAGTGTATTGCTTGGAGGAAGTTGAGGAGTGCAAGGGAGCACTATTCTTGTAATGCCCTTAAACCACTGCCTTTATAGCTGAATATTTCGGTTAGAAACTGAAAAAATAGAAAATTAAAGTCAGTTATTTGTATGATCCATTTAGTTTCTTCATATCCATCTAACCTATTGACTGCAATAGACATTTATGTGGACTGGAAGACTAATCAGATGCATTATGAGGAAGTCACATCATTGTAATTGTATTTGAATGAAAATTGAGGATATTAATTGCAGCTGCAAAATGAGACTACATACATTAAAAGGTTGCAGATCGATTCCCCATTGAGATATAAAGATCCTGGGCAGAAATTGAACTTTTGTTTAATTTGGTCCTAGTAATGTCATCTTCAGATCTGGTGATACAGGAGGTATGAAGATGAGGAAAATGCAAGCTTGCACTCATGAAAAATAGTTCAGGTGTATAAAAATAAATGGAAAATCTGAGTGAAATTTTGTATCTGGGATGTAATTCTACTTTCACACGGCTTTTATGCAACTGTAGGTCAAATAGTGGTGTAATTGCACTGATATGGGTAGAAATGCTACTGATGTAGAAAAAGACAATGACACCTTGCTTTGCATATAGATACCCATTATCCAGAATTTTCTCATAGAAGCAATTGAGCAAAAGTTATTTTAAGATGAGACTGAGCTTCTGGTGCTCCGGATTATTTCAGTTTAAGACTACTTCTGAAAGGCAGCAGCCAAACAGTGGTTTACAATATTTGAACTTTAGGGTACAGCACAGCTGGGATCTGGTTTATATGTCCTAGAGAAACCCAAGCTAAAGAGGAAAAGGAAGGACTAGAGGGATATAGTTCCTCCAAACCCTTGGCAAGACTATTCTGTGTTGTATGTATATGGCTGAATTAATTTAATTTTCATGAGTGATTTCATCATAGGAAAACCTTGATCTTTGTTCTGTATCTTCATTGTGTTCAATATTGAGAAAAGTGTTAGTAACATATAATAATTAAAAACAAAACAAAACAAAAAGCTCTACATTCAGGGAACAGTGTGGGCAATTTTCTATCCAAATTAGTGAATCGATTTTAAATGAGCCTTTTTACTACCTGGAGGAAACTATGTATTTGCTGTGTCTCTTCACTACAAAATGCACATTATCAAGTGTTGATGCATCCTGTCCTCATCTGTGTCAGATGTTGTAATTTAACTATCAAGAGTCTTAGATTACTGTGATAATTGCTTTCAGTGCTTCTGTTAATGCACAGTCATTCTTAGAGTTGCAATATTTTTTTATGTCCTTTAAAAAGGAGGCCTGGAGCATTTCTGTGTATTGTTATGCTACTATAACTATACTGTACATAGCAACATTTCGTATGGGAAAAAGCAATAAAAGGAAAAGTAATTTTTCAAGATTTCATTACATTTAAGTCAGGCAGTGACAAATGATTTAGTTCATGAATGCTGCAATGCTCAAGTCTGCTTCTCAGTTTAACCTTTGCAAGACGACTTTTTCAGACTCTCTCCTATTTGTTGAGATCTCAAAAAAGGTGTAATTGATTATGATTTTACAAGATGTTTAAAGGGCATTATACTAGTTTTGCTACCTGTTTTGGATGACCAGGTCAGAACATCAAGTATTAACACGGATCTGCAAAAAAACATAGAGAATATTTGAGTCTGCTTGTTTATATTTAAGAAGAGTGCTATTTGTTATGTTGGATATATATAAAACTGCAACAGGTCTGCTCCCACTACTTCAGTATTCATATTGCTTCTGGGGAAGAAATATTTAAATAATTGAAATCTTTCCAATATCTATATAGCTACAATTTTTTTAATTACAGCCTATACATCTCTCTAAAACTATGCTGTCATGTGTTATATTCCCAGATTTTACCAAGAATGTAAGTGGAATGAATATTGTAATATGTATATAACAAACAGGTTTTTCAATCTATAAACCACTGCCAAAACCTAGAAGGATATTCAGGAGGATACAATCTCTGGGTCCAAACTGTAACTAATCCTTTTTGAATACATAGGACTTTTTTCACTGTGTGTTAACAATTGATTTTATTGGGAAGAGGCCAAATTAGTTTGCTGCATCCAAGGACTGTGGTGGTTTTGGACAAATGATAGATATGAAAGCATGCATAAAGGAAGTCTTACACTGTTCATAGCTATGAATTTCTCTGGTGCAAATTCAATATTAAGTGCAGATTACAGTTGCAATGGTTCTCAGGGGAATTCAGGAGGATATTGCATCTTCTGAGGGATGCTGATTTAAAAGAATGGCTGGCCAGGATGCATTTAATAACCATTGGAAACTGTGATGTAGAAGAGGAGAGCAGGGAGAATACAGTGCCCAATGTGATACAGGTGGAGAGTAGCAGTGTTCATTAGGAAATACCTGGGATTGCCATTGCTTTTTTAGAATAGGCACAGTGCTATTATTTCCTGAAATGTGAGAGGAATCATGCAATTTTGATTTATAACCAGCCTCTACTGTGAAGCAATTATTTTCCTAGTCAAACTTGAATTACTAGGGTCTTTCCTTGCTTCTAGCCATTTTAGAAGAGCAGGAATCAGCACTCTGCAAACTCAGTAATTTAACAGAGTCGAAAATGAGGCTTTAAAGGAGTTTGAAATGGAGGGACAAGGTGCTAAAAGTCTCCAGACATTTCTTCCTTGCTTCTTTGTTTCAATTAACACGTATTTGTGTGCATAAATTTTGCTGTCAAAAAGGCTCATATACATTCTGCAAGTGTGTTTGTTCATGTGTTTGTGTATACGGTTACTTTGGATATGTGAGACAGAGAAGCATTTTAAGCCCTAAAAAGAAACAATCTTTTCCTGTTGCTTAGTTTGAATATTTCCTCTTTCAAAAGTGCCAGGTTTTCTTTTGCTATTCTAGATGGTTAAACATTGCTGGAGTTTAGGAATAAGAGTGGGAGGGAAAAGAGAGGGCTTGGGGAGGAGGGGATGGTGTTGACAACTTGTTAATGAAATTTCAACTTTAAAAGATGTTGAGGATTTCTGTGAGATAATCTTCTGAAGAAAAAAGAAATCCCTTAACATGACATTTTAAATATAATCTCTTTCAATTATATAGCACCTGCCATCCCATGAAGCTCGTATTTGCACATCTTAATTTAATTGGCCTGAAAATAAGCCTACAATGTTACTGAACAGTAGCATTCCCATACAGAGATGATGGGAGAGGTGCAAGGTGATAAAGCTACTATATTGCATCAGAATTAGTGGCTTATCTCATGTTGCCTTCAATGCAGGATAATATTTAAGAGGAAATACTGAGGACGTATATGAAATCTGCTTTTCGTTTCCTACTGGATGCTGAAAATTAGCTGCTTATTCTTGGTAACTATCTTAAAACTATAAAGAAATTGTTACAGGGCCAAGTATGTGGTCTGGTGGGCAGAGCCCTGCTCAGGGAGTGCATGGGCTCTCTGCAGGTCTGCCCCAGTCTATGGGCAGTCAAGCCCCAGTCTCATTTCTCTTGAGAGCTGCTCAGGCAGAAGGTCACAGGAAAGGTTTGCATTAAGAGCATATTTTGCTCTTCATCACCAACATGTAGTTGGGCAAAGGGGACCCAGCCAAGAATGAGGGACCAAGGGCCCCTTTGTGTGCAGGAGTGACTGAGATTACAGCTGCAGCTGGTTCCATAGCAGAGTGGTAGGGATGTCAATTTTAGTACATCCTCTACAGACAAGAGCAAGGAGGAGATACAAAGCCATTCAGTGGGGACCATGTCATGATAGCTCTGGGCACTGCCATTATACTGGTGTTTCTTGAGGTCAAAACTGGAGATGATACCACTGGTTATTTGTTCCTCAGAAGAGTAGTCAAGATTTTCATCACACTCTCAGCTGTGGGTGCCTAAATGGAGTTTCATTCAACTTTGTGTGATTTTGTGGATGTGTGCCTTATCTTTTGTACTATGTTCGTTTGTTTCACTTAAGTGATTCTACAAGTTTATATGAGATATACTTAATAAGAATAAGGACATTAGGACTGAATTTTCCTCACTCCTGGTGCTAATCATTTAGACCATTTAGTTCCTCCTGCTTGATGGAGTTCCTCTCATCAGGAAAAACTCTACAGGTTTGCCTTGAAACAGCAGTTTCAAATGTTAAAAGCTTAACAGGAGCTTAGTCAAATTCCTCAGTTCATTAAAATTAATTTGAAGGTACCAAGAGGATAAGGCTTCTTTACAACTTTTGGCACACTCAGTGCCTAGTTAAGTTCCACCCATTGCAAACATAGGCCAGATTCCCAGAGTGATGAAATTTGTTTCATCAGCTTCCAGGCCTGCTTGATATGCTGAAGTGCAGGAGCAAGGAAAAAAGGTGTTGAAAGCCAGCTAAATGAAGCAATTTGGATGGACTTATTCAGGGGATTTTTTTTGTTAATCCACTTATTTGTTTGGGTTTTATTTTGAGTTTCAAAGACTAGGTTCACCCTTCTTCTAAACAAAGTGTTCTAATCCTAGATATGACAATTTAATGCAAAGGGTCAGATTTACTATGTAAGTAATAACGAGTGGCAGATGGATGTACAACTGGAGAGGGGATTGTGGCATGGGTGTACCATGGATATACCATCCATGTACCATCGATGCCATTCACCCAGGTAAGTAGCACATAAGCCTGAGGAAAACTGCATCCTTCAAGATGGGCTGGCATGAGAAGAAACCTGGGGCTTGTCTTTAGCCTGTGGCTGAACTTCTTAGATTTACTGTTTTGGTAGATTTGGCTGTGAGAGTTTCTATCAGCGTTGCCTCAGGTCTTTGCTTTCATTTCCTCAGAAGGGTTTCATTGATTCTAGGTCTGTAGCTGGGAAAAAAAAGTTAGGTCACAAGCATGCAGACTCCTCTAGAGTGTCTGACAGATGGATAACTGTGTGGTAAAGCATGTGAGTGCCTACATATGGGATGTGTGTATGTGCATGAAGATAAAATCCTCAGTCTGTCCCATTTTTTCTATCTGACCCCATATTTAAAGGAAGCTAGAGGTCTTGATGCCAGTGATTTCAGTAAGAGTTGGGCCTCTGCCAATGCTTTCTGGGAAGTGGGATGTTTCAGTGTTCTGTGAAGATGTAGCTATAAAGTGCTTCTCACTTCAGGTAATCTGGAGCCAAGTTTAATCAGATACACATTAGTGAATGGATTGCACTTTCTGAATAATGAAATTCCAGTTGAACCACTTGGTGCAAGGGAAGAAAATCACAGCAGATGCTGAAAAAGCAAAGGTGGGAGTTGAGGGCACGGACTGCCAAGAAAGAGTAAATGTATTTTGCAGAAAATTCACTGATTCTTGTGTCTCTTTCTTAGCGTGCCATGTCTCTGCAACTAATTTTCCCCTAGGAAGTTGTGAGGTCATGTTGACCTGTATGTTCAAACCATGCCATAAGGAAAAAAAAAAAAAAACCCACAACAAAAACACATTTGTGAAAATACTTAAATAGTCAGTACAAAAGGAAACCCTTGGCACAGGAACAGTTTTTATGCAGAGCTTTTCAAACTCAATTTCAAAAACAAATTAAGTGAATTATGGTCTTTATCTTGACCTAGGGTTTTAGTGTTTTGCAAGTGTGTCATGACACTTTGCAGCTTGATTCAGAACATACATAACAATAAGGAAGAAAGAATCACAGGTCCTTAGAGATAACATTATTAACATATTTTACAAGGAAAGAAATATTTTTCTGTAGAGATTCTTTCTGGTCTTTTTTCCTTTCATGTCCATCTTGACAAGGACAAGATGGAGAAAAAAAAGAATGTACAAAGAAAACCATCAGAAATATACCTCAGTACCAGAATATTTTTCTCTTCCTTTCAAGAAATTTATGACACAAACCAACAGCTTTATTCCTCAGCTTTTAAAAACAATAAATTGCTGTGCATTGCATTGAATTAAACAATGCAGAGAGATTTTTATTGCCACTTTGAGCCTAGTATATGTTAGTTAATAAGCAGACAGGATCTCTGGAGTACAATTAGCCATGTCTGACCAGCATGTCAGGTGAAATGCATTTAGATACCTACATTTCAAATGTCAGTAAAATGTAGTAAGTTTCTAATTAGAAAAATAATCAAAGTATTCCCTGGGGAAATATGGCAAGGCAAAACCAAATCCTTGGATACAGTTTTCCAAAGGTCTTTCCAATAAAAGAGGCTATAGCAGTGGGACTCCTTCCCAGTGCTGAGTGATGCAGTCCCACCTTTGTTCTGCCTTTTTCTGCCCTCAGCTTCCTATTCACTTGCAGCTCTCTGTGGTTCTGGTGCTCTGGGTTGCTCATGGAGCCATCTGAGCATGGTAAGATGTCAGAAAACAAACCAAAACTAAATGAGAAAAACAGGGGTGGTTCATGACCTGCATGACATGTTGAAAGAGCTCAGCACACATTCAGCCATGTGCTGGAGCTGGCATGAAGGAGGGAGTGGGTTTGCACAGCCAGGATTTGAGGACAGCGGGCATCAACAGAGAGATGGTTTAGGCTTTCATATACTCATGACTTTAATTGCTTTTTTGAAATGACCTTCAAAACACAGGGTCAAATTTGTCGTGTCTGTAGGTGCAAATTGCAGACACAAGTAAATGTGGGAACAGAAATGGAGGGCAGTAGCAGGAAACCTTTCAGATCTTTATAATTGTCTTCCTGCATGAAGAGATGATGCTTTGAGAGCACAAAGAAATGCTGCCAGAAGCAAACATGTCAAAGCCCTCAGAAAAACAACAGAATCGAATACCCCTGGAACTGAGACAATCGTGGTAAAAAGGTGCTTCACTTCCTTCAAGTGGTTTTTTTCAAAGACCAGTTCTCAAACTTAATTAGCATTCCTAAGACATAAAAGACCTTCTCTGACATGGAAAATGGTAGAAGATATGTAGAAAGCAAATGCGTTACCTTAGCTACCTGTTTGGGGTGACATTTTAAATACAGAAAATAAAGCTGGCAGAATTATAGTGACCTTTCAGCCTGAACAAATAAAATAACATCTGCCAAATCTAAACGGCTGACTCTAACTGTAGGAAATTATATGCATCTTTGAACATTAATACATAGGTCTTTGGTAGAGCTAGCTTTAACAGTCTCTCCTAGACCTAAAAAATTTATTTCTCAGCAGGGCTTGGAAAGCTGAAAGTTCCAGGAATATGGTGCAAGTGCCAAGGGACACACAGGGACCAACTTTGGCTGTGAGTGGGAAGAAGCCACCTACACCGTCTTCTACCCTCCTAACCTATCATGAGTCCCTCGTTTTCTTCAAAGCACCCAGAAGGAGCTGTTAAGTTTATCCCTGTGTTTGCCTCACTCCTCATAGATATGCACATCTCTGTGGACAGAAGTGGTTTTCCCAGTTGTTTTCCATCTTTCAGTAATTCCTTAGGGAACGAGGGGCATATGCATGGCCTGGGAGCCACCAGGAAGCAGACAGATTGCTGTTGGAAAGGATACTGGTTAGTCTAAAAAGGAAAAGCTTCCCTTTATAATGTTCTCCATAGAAAAAACAAACAAAGAAAAAACAACAGCCAAACAAAAACTTGCAAAAATTACTTTTGCCTGCTTCCCCAAGTTCTTTTAGCTTCTGGGCTCAGCTATACGAGCAGATAGAGCACATTCTTAATTGTGCTCTCAAAAAGCTGAGAATAGCAGTTCATGGTTTTCATTACCTTCTTTGTCAGGCACATTTCCACCTTCACCTCAAATACTCCTTAAATTCAGAGCTGTCACACACATGGAAAATCCAGTTCTGCACTTGGCTGAATAAGATTCAAAAAGGAAAGAAATAGCACAGGGGCACTGGTATTTTATGTAGTTAACATTGAAGGCATGCAGATCCTGTGAATTGCAACCATAATTAGCCAAAAATGCTAAATTTCTTAATGGTTTCCAAAGGTTAAAGGAAGTTCATGCAATTTTCTGTCTGGATTAATATAAATGGTTTTCAATATAATCAAATAATGCCAAACAGCCTTATAATTATTACTATTAACAGTAGTATTAATAGCATTATGTATAACTTCAGTTGCACTTAGGACGTTGAAAGCATTTTTATTCACTTTACAAAGAGCTAGGAAAATGTATCATATATTCTTTGTAGAAGTCATAATCTGTAAAGTCTAGGCCAAGAATCAGGCTTGCAGCAGGTGGCATTTTGGAGATAGGGTGTCAGTCTGAACAAGTGATCCCAGCTCTTGTATTTGTCATCTGTCTGAGAGATTTTTGGTGGCAGGGCCTGGTGGTTGAAGAGCTGTCTTCTTCCTATACAGATGTTAGAATTGTATCTTTTTATATTTACTTTACTTGTAAGCTTTCATTTTTCTTTCCACTAGTGCTGCACCTGCCCATAAATTTTGCTGTACTGATCTCTTCTTAGTTTTATTATGAGTCTTCCACAATAAAATGACTGGTCTGGTAGATGAAGGAAAAGCAGTGGATATTGTCTAGCTGGACTTCAGCAGGGTGTTTGACACCATCTCCCATAAGATCCTCATAGAAAAGCTGATGAGGTATGGCCTGGAGAAGTAGTCAGTGAGGTGGATTGGAGAAGAGAATGTTTTGGAGAGACCTTATAGCATCTGTACATTACCTGAAGGAGGACTGCAAGAAAGCTGGAGAGAGACTTTTTACAAGGGCATGTAGTGATAGGACAAGGGACAGTGGCTTTAAGCTGGAAGAATGTAGATTTAGATTAGATATTAGGAACAAATTCTTCACTGTGAGGTGGTGAGACATTGGAACAGGTTGCCCAGAAAACTCTGGGATGTCCCCTTCCTGGAACTGTTCCAAGCCAGCTTGGATGGGTCTTTGAGCAGCCTGATCTGGTGAAAGGTGTCCCTGCCCATGGCAAGGGGGTTGGAACTAGATGATCTTAAAGGTCCCTTCCAAATCAAACCATTCTATGAATTTGTGACTGTGATTCAGTGATTGATAACTGGATGAACAGCTGAGGGCAGAGAATTGTGACAGTGGCATGAAATCTAGTTGGGTGCCAGTACCAAAGCAGTGTATCCCAGGGGTCAGTGCTGACTCTGATCCTGTTTAACGTCTTGAGAGATGTTACATCTATGATCTGGATGCTGAGGCAGGGTGTACCCTCAGCAAATTTGCTAATGTCACAAACCTGAGAGGATTTGCTGTTGCACAAGAGAGTTGTGGTGCCATCCAGAGGGACCTTTACCGTCTGGAGAAATGGGCTGACAGGAACATCATGAAAGTCAACAAGGAGGATGCTAAGTCCTGCACCTGGGAGGAAACAACCCCAGGCACAAGTATACCCTGGGAGCCACCCAGCATGAAAGCAGTTTGGCAGTAAAGGGCCCAGGAGTCCTGGTGGATGCCAAATAGAACATCAGCCAGCAACATGTGCTTGCAGTAAAAAAATCTGATGGTATCCTGGGTTGCACTAGAGGAGTGTTGCCAGCAAGTTTAGGGAGGTGGTCTTGCCCCTTTGCTCAGCATCACTGAGGCCACACCTGGAATGCTGGGTCTTGCGTTGGGCTGTCCAGTACAAGTGAGATGCAGAGCTACTGGAGAAAGTCCAGAAAAGGGACACAAAGACAGTCAAGGGACTTTCAGGCAAAGGCTGAGAGACTGGTAAGAAGAAAGAAGTGACAGCTCAGGGGAAATCTCACATACTTGAAAGGAGAGTGCAAAGAGAAAAGAGCCAGGCTCTTCTCAGTGGTTGCACAGTGACAGGGCTAGAGGCAAGAAACATGAACTGGAACACAGAAGTTTCCCTTTGAACATCAGGAAGCACTTTTTGACTATGAGAGTGACCAAGCAATGGTTGCTCAGGGAGGTTGTGAAGTCTTCATCCTTGGAGATACTCAAAAGCTGTCTGCACATGGTCTGGGCAATTGGCTCTAGGTGATGGTTCTACTTGAGCAGAGGGGTTAGACCAGCTGACCTCTGGAGGCGTCTTCCAGCCTCACCCATTCTGTGATTAACTTTGTAATGAAAGGGTGAAGTAGATCACCCTGTCAATCTCAATGGACATACCATGGCCAAAGGAAGGTTTAGAGATGCCCTTTAGAGCTCCTTCAGCTTGCAGTGTGTTTAGGGAAGCAAGCACTGGAAAATGTTTCCTGCCCAGATGCAAAGGGATACTGCCAAATGCTTTGTGGGGAGCAAGTATTCCCTTCAGAAGTCCCAAATGAGCCTTCCAGCTCTGTATTTTCCTGCCCAACCCTGGTGAGGAGCAGATGGCTCCTGTCCAGTTTTTACCCTCTTGAAAGCACTCCTGTGCTATACCAGGCTATTAATTCTACTGATTTTCAAGGTGGCAGTGAATTCATATGCTTATAGCATTGCTTTTTTTTTTTTTAGAAATATACATCCAACAGTTTGGCCCTCACCTGCACACAGATTTTTCATTTGTTTATTTATAATTGTGGCATTTCAACAGTATGGTCTCCCAAGTTTTATAAGCCTTCTATCAGATGTTATATCCTTCTCTACTGGAATAAGGTACCAATACCGCAGGGCAATGACAAGATTATGCATGTGCATCTTTATGCAAATATGATTATGTGTTGCAAAACTTTCCTGATGCGACACCCAACTAAAAATAGCATTATGTTGATAGGCCAAACCTAAGCTAAATTTTTTCAAACCATTATGTGGAGACTACAGGTTTACCTTAAATGTCTCTTAATTAATCTTAAACCAAAGCAAACCACCTGTAAGTCAAGAGTTTGTTTAAATCAACCATCTAAAATTTGTATTTTCAATTAAAGGGAGGTAACTGCCCATGTGGAGTAACTTGTACGGATATCATATAGATTTTTCTAAAGTAATTATTTTCTTAAATAGATTTTTCATTGGAATTGCTCCTGCTGCACATGAATGAATCTTTTCTGAGCTAATAGGTAACATGTACTATGTATAGAAGAGTCTGATACCCCTGACTGTTTTGTATTGCATCTTTTCTTGTGTTCATCTGCACCTTTGGTTATCCTTCTCAAAATACAGGATAAAAGAGATGGATGTGGTCAGATCTCTTTTCTCTTGTTTGTCCAGGGAATTCCTGCCACAGCAAAAAAAATCTTTCTTCATTCTTGTTGGATGCCTGTATTATCTCTGCTTCCTTTTCTGAATAGCTTTCCAGGAAAAATGGCTGTTGTATTCAGTCAGTTTCAACATTTGTTATAAATTCATGCTCTTTGATACAAGCAATTCCTTGAAGCATTTGTTCTCATAGGCATTTTTCTGTCTTTCAGTGCTTCTTGGGTTTTGAGTTTTACTTTCAGATGGAACTAATATTGGAACTGAGAATTCCAGTTAGACTCAAAACTATATATCTCTAATGACCACAGTTTGCTTTCAAGTGCTAAATGTAATTGCTTTCTTGCCAGCTCATGTTTTCTTCATTGGTTTGTGTGTTGCTGTCAGCATGTCATCTCTTACATTCCTTCATCTTTTTGTACAATATATTGATCAGGGAACAAACTGGGAGGCTGGTAGGATGGCAAAATTCCCACTAGATTCCTCTGAGTTTTTTTCTCACTGGCACCCTTTGGATTTGGCCTATGGGAATTGCTGAAAGTCTAAGAAAATGCTGCCATTTGCACTGGAGCTTTCCCCTCAGGCAAAACCCAAGCCAGAAACTTTATTACCAAGATTTCTGAAGACTGTGTTTGCAAAGCACACAGCATGCTATGGGGCTGTGTTCAACTTGGTATTCAGGACCATTTCTTTACAAGATGCTGTTTGGCACTACTAATGCTATTTCCTGGTGAATTTGTTTTTGAATTGAATCTTCTATAAAATTTCAAAAGCAGGCAGCATTTAAAGCACATTCTCCATTAGTCGGGACCACTTACAAGCACCACCAGGAAGTTTGCCTGAATTCCTGTTAAATAATGCTGACAGCCATTTTAATATCACTTAAAGATCACACAAGCACTGTCTGCCCATATCTTAATGAGTGACTAATCCTACCTTGCTTCCTGAATGCTTATAGATTACTCCATCCAAACAATGAGCTTTCAACTTATTAAGAGTTTTATATCAGAGGGTTAGCTAATAGCTTTTCCTGAGTACTTCAAAAGAAAAAGCTTTTTTTTTTTTTTAGACTGTTGTATGAACAGAATGAATAAAAAAGTTATTTACAGCTTAGATATTTCCAAACAGAATTCTCAGTTGTGTTTTTCCTCTGAGCCAGAAAGAGCAGGCAGGTCCTATAAAAGCTCTTATAAGCAATTTGGAAGGTTTTTTTGGAGGAGGGGAGGAGAGAAGGGAGGGTTGGCAATAGTTCATTTTTACTGGTTAGTGGAGGCAGCTGGGTCCTGCTGTTTCACAGTGTGAGATTACGCACGAGGCCCCCAGAGCAACACAACCCAGATCCATCCTGGCACACACCGGTGGTCATGAAAGAAAGATTTGTATGTGAAAGAAAACACATTATATTTGGTCTGTGGGGATAAAATATAGCCTCTCCTTTAGCCATTCTGAATCTCCAGTATTTGTACTAGTGCTGCTTCTCCTGACTTTTGCAAAAGATTCTGCAGGCGTCTCCTCTGCTTTAAAAATGATTTTTTTTTTTTTTACTTTCATGGACCAAGGAAATCACAACTTCCTGTTCTTATTCTGTGGAAGTTGATACTGGAAAACTGCCATTTTGTGGATTAAATTTAATTTATTAAAGACATCAGAGAAAGCAATAAACAACATGAGTTCTGGTGAATAATGAAAGGTGCTCCCTCTTCTAGATTGTGAGTCTGACCATGAGCTGCAAAATCTCCACTGAAGTGTTCCCTAATGAACCAGTGCAGGAAAGCTCAAGGGTATTTACTTTTCTCTGGGCTCCACCTCCATGTTGAAATCTCCCCTGTGACCTGTCCAGATCAATAAATCTTCCATGTGCCTCTGGAAATGGTCTAAGATGGATGCTGGGCAAGACTCATCTGCTCCTGAGGGGGCTGAGCATCTCCCTGTGTGAAGTGTGAATAATAAGCACTGATACTCAGGAGAGGAGCTTTTCCCCAGACTGTAAGGTCTCCAGCTGTGGGACTCTGGTTTTCAGAGTGTGCCACTGGACAATTTTCTCCTGTGGAAGTTAATGTGATATAAGGAAGGCAAAGCATTCTTGATTCTTTATTGTGATCTTATCCCTGTGAGGTGATCATAGAATCATAGAATCATAGAATCGGGTGGGTTGGAAGGGACCTCAGAGATCATCAAGTCCAACCCTTGATCCACTACTGCTGCAGTTACCAGACCATGGCACTGAGTGCCACATCCAGTCTCTTTTTAAATATCCCAGGGATGGAGAATCCACTACTTCCCTGGGCAGCCCATTCCAATGTCTGATCACCCTCTCCGTAAAGCAATTCTTTCTAATACCCACCCTAAACCTCCACCGGTACAACTTAAGACCATGCCCTCTTGTCTTGCTGAGAGTTGCCTGGGAAAAGAGACCAATCCCCCCCTGGCTCCAACCTCCTTTCAGGGAGTTGTAGAGAGTGATGAGGTCTCCTCTGAGCCTCATCTTCTCCAGGCTGAACAGCCCCAGCTCCCTCAGCTTCTCTTCATAGGATATGTGCTCGAGTGATGGGATGCTGCCTGGCTGCTTCCTCAGAGAGCTGGAAAATACACCTGGTACCCCAAGGTGAGAAGAAGCCAGAGGCCCTGTTCTCCAGCTGTGCCCACTTCTTAACTCTACAAGTGGTTCTTTCTCCAAGTCAAATAGGTAGTTGGGAGACAGGTGCATCTTCCTCTCCAGCCTCATGAGGCAAGTCTTGGGGCCATTTCTGAGGACTATCATCATAAATCTGTCATAGCTGGGAAGGAGAAGGGACACAATTCAACTCCTTCTGCAGCCCCAGGAGTTGTTGGAGTGAGGATGCCCATGATAATTATTATATTCCTGTGACAGCTGTATAGTACAGATCCTTGGCCATGACTAATTGCCTTTCCAGGGAATGCCTGAAGCTTCCTGAGGGATTCTGTGCTTTTCTGCTCCCTGATACTTCCTGGTATCTCCAGCCTGAAACACAGAGACACACTAGGATTCAGTTCCAGGGTGCCTTGGGATGACTAGCAGGTAGACAGGGTTGGAGGCAAATGACAGTACAACTTAGGAGGGGAGGAAGGAGAAAGAAATTCATTGTAAAACGCTGTTTATTGGGGGTCTTACCTCTTGTTCAGAGGACAGAGACAATTTTTCACCTGGGCATCCCTGAAAGGGTGGAAAGCTTCAAGGAAAAAAAAACCAAACAAGCCAAACAAAGAAAAAAAGAAACACTCACACAGGAGACTGCAAAAAAAAAAATCTAATTTAGTTCTTTGGAGTACCCTGGTGGTTATCAATAAAGAGATGTTATCCTAGCAGTTTTTAGTTGAGTGTTGTGGGTTCAAGGAGTCTGACTGGAGCCTTCCAGCATGGTGGGAAAGACCTCAGCTTGTCAGAGGACACAGAGCATGGCAGATTTCTGCTGCCTCAGGAAACTGCTTGCCCTCAGGCTTCTGGTGTCACACAGGCATCACTTCCAGGACGGCAGCCTCCGTGATACATAAGAAACTCCAGGTTTTCCCACAAGTGGAAACCAAGGGGCTTCTGAAGCCCAAAGTGATTTCATCAGCTTTTGATGAAGCAGTAGCTGTGGTAAAAGATCACACAGGTTTGCAGTGCCATACAAGAAATGAGAGTGCAGTAAAACTTTTAATTTTGCTGCTGAACATGTCTACATGGCCTTTTCCCCTTACTGAAACATGAAAGGTTACGCAGCACCAGTGGTGATGCCTGGCTGAAGAAGCTCTGAGATACAGAGCTGATGACAGCTGCAGCACACTGCAAATATATATATTTATTTTTTTTTATTTCACCTATTCGTTCTCCTTTTTAATCCTAGCCTGTAGATGATGGTGCAAAAAAACTCACTAATGTTTCCTCCTGAAAAGCATAGGGCAGCATCTTGAGGAGCTGCAGCCACTGGCTCTATCACACCCCGTGACAAGGTTAAACCAGCCCTGTCACTGGTGGTGATACCATCAGCTGCCTGCCCCGTGGGGTCCATGGTCAGACAGCTCCATCCACCCCTGGGCCCCAGCACTACAGAGGGAAAAAAGCTGATACAAGGATGAGCACCACAGGCTGGCAGCATGGGGAGTCACAGATGGGTCAGGATGCCTCCGGGCCACCAGGGAGCCTTGAGAGGAGAGAACATACTGAGAATAGCCCAGAAAAACAGAAATAGGGAAATGATTAAACTAAATGGCAAAGTTGCAGAGATACTTCTGTCCAATGTGGCAGCATGTGATGGGCATGGTGTGGGGGTATAATCTTGCTCTGTGTGTCTCCAGAGCAAAGTGGGCATATGCTGCCCATCTCACCCCAATCTGAATAGTACAGAGGAAAGGAAAGGGACAGTAAAATGCTGTCAAGCCAGAGAGGTGCTAGCACAGGACAACCCAGCATCTCTGCTGTTCAATGCAAGCTGCTCGTCTCTTCCAATAATAGGAAGTCTGTGCCCTGGAGGGAGCCTTTGCCTCATCTGGGGTTAAATCCAACTGCAGCCATACCCTGCAGGTCAGGGCATTTGTAGGAGAGCAGGAGGCACCAAGGATTTCTTTAGATGACCCTGCCTTCTCCTCAGTAAACCTGTACCTATTCCTGCCTGGTTCTCCCATCTCCCTGTACCAGTGGTTCACAAACTGGAAGTGTGTGGTTTTTGGCTGTATCAGGAAAAGAAGGAAAGTGCTGGGGTTATCTGGTTACATTTGGGGAATTCAGACGCTAGCTAAATAAATGGCTGTAAAAATTTAGATGACCATAAAGTGCTGCTGTAGTACCACAGATGGCCATTTGGGAAGGATCACTCAGCCATAGAAGATACTGAGGAATGCTTTATAGGTCATAATGAAACAGATGTAATAATTTTATTTATGCTCATAAAGTGTCTTGCTTTGGAAGTAAAATGAAGTAAGGTAGATACTTCTCTGATATCTTAAATACTGCATGAGAAAACTAAGTACAAGAAGTTAGGTTTTATTAATTAATTTATCCTATAAATTAATGAATTGATCTTATATTTTATTAATTAATTTATCTTTGTAATGGAGGTATATACTGGATATGTCTTTTAGCATTTCTTATGATTGGATCTGTCCTCACATCTGACCTCATCTCAGTGACACAGATGAGGATGCTGCACTCATAATTTAAAGTAAATTAAGCACAGAATTTTGACTGCGGGTAAATTGCCAGAACTGTGCTTGGTTGGACAAGCTTTGGTCACTGCTGTGCCACAGAATGCATTTCAGTTTCTTTTTGCACATTAAACCTTAATGCTCCCATCAAAAAAAAAAATTTGATTGGAAAATTAAAAATTGGCTGCTTCTTCCTTCCTAGAAAAAGGAAATAAAACTGAAGGGATTTGTCCCTTTCTGCAGAGCAAAAAGAATACACATTAGCAAGTACTGATAAGGAAGTAAGCATTCCTGCTAAAGGAACTTTTTTTTTAAGTATTCAGGCACACCTAATAAAAAGGCACATAAGAAGCAAAATAGAACAATCTGTTGTTATTTAACATGGCAAATACTGTTGAGATACAAATACAGTTAAGTTTTCTCTGGTAACTAAGCAACAGAAGAAAATACCACTTAATCTGAATTGCTGTTTATTCTACTGTTTTTTAACTCTGCAGTAGTGATTTTTATTCTCCACACCTCAAACACAGAAAGAACAACTGTTTATGGTAGGGCTAAATTGTTTAATGTACCGTTTGATACAGGGGCAAATTAGACAACAAAATAAAAGTCTAGAACTGCTACAGCTAACCATTAATGACTTTTGGTCTTGAAAATGTTTTCGTAGATTATGTAACACAAGAAAATGTCCTCTACTGACTTAAGCAATTGTAATAAATATGGACTACATGAGGCATGAATTCAGAATGTTTTCATTTTTCCAGAGAATGCAAATAGTCTCTCGTTCATGTGTGCCATTCTAAGGAGTTTTTAGATTAAGCATGTGGTACCAGTGTAGTCTTTGACACTTCTAAGGGTAAAGACTTTTTTGTAGAGCTGTGCATATTACCATCAGATGAATGGTTTCATTAAGGTGACAATCTAGCAAGAAGTGCTCAAAGCCATATTGAGGCATAGGTTTGCATATGGCTCTTTGCTTGCATATGCACATACTAGTGCAAATTGTCTACATGAAAATCCACTAAACAAAAATCTCCCTAATCTCCAAGATCTCAATACGTAGCCAAAAATTTGCAATAAAATTTGGGGCTGGAAGAAGAAAGGCAAGGGCAAATGGAAGACTTTGGGATTAGAGCCCGAAGGAGCTCAGAAGCATAGTTTGAGGCAAAATATGTGCAGCAAGAACAGTTCAGTCCCACATGCATGGGAACAAAACATCCACCAGTAACCAGGATTCTGTTTCTCTGTTCCACTTGTTATAGACCTCTACTGTCCTGAAAAAAATAGTGTCTGTGAAGCACAATGGAGCAGCTTCTGAAATCACTTTGTAGAGAGAAGGGTTGGGCATAAATAGCATCCAGCTACCATGAGGTAAGCTGGGTAAAAACTCAAGCCCTGTTAAACCTCTGCCAAAAGCATCATGAGTCTCAGTGATGCCAGGATATTCAATGAAGGTCTTTTATAAAAAAGAGTAGATGAAAGGTATTGAGACTGTAAACCTTTAGCCCAGATGCCAGTAGCATTTCAACTCTCTCTTCTGGAATATCTGACACTGAGCAATTGCCATTTGGCAAGTATTTTGGGGGCCTTGTTGCCTACCTTGTACTGGAGCAAGAGCTGAGGAGAGGGTTTTTTAATCCACAAATTCAGGATAGAACTTCCCACTGATAAGAATAAGGGTCAAAATTGTGACATCATTCTGCACATAAGAAAGGGCAAATTGACTCCATCGTGGCCTTATGAAATCCCACTTGGGTTTGAGTTTGCTGACTAAAAGTTCTACCTTGCTCCTACAGGAAGGTATTAGGTTGGCCAGCTGCCAGTTCCTGGGGAGTGAACCCTGTGAGATTATTTACATTCATCCCAGTTAATCAATTAATGCTGTAAAGCACTTTAAGCTTGAAAAGCACTTCTATTAATATTTGGTATTATCATATAATTACACTGCCAGATCTCAGCTAGATGCACAATTGCCCATGCTTAAATCATGTAGTTGAAGTATTTTGAATGTATGTATCTCAGTTTATGACCATCTTCCATACTGGTATGTAAACCTGGAGCAAAATGAGGACTCTTAAAATTGGAAATTCTGGAGACCCATTGTTCATACTGAATGTTCCTAGAACAGAAATACATAAGTAATTTTATGCTCCTATTTTTCTTGAATTCGAATACTTCATTTGGGCAGTGCAGGGACTAACCTGCTTTTTTGTTTTTGCTTTGTGGGTTTTGTTTTGTTGGGTTTTTTTTTACTGCCTTCTCTCATTAATATAATGGAAAAAGAATGTCACTTCTAATTTCATCTCAGATTTATATCCTTCAGGGATATCAATGGTCTGTATACTGTACTGTGTGATGTATTGAAATAAATTAAAACAATTAAATGCTGGAGTATTCTCCATTTTCTTCAGAGGATAGAAAAGACATTAGTCCTCAAATAATGGAATATATGTTGCCATCTGATTATCAGGAACAGTAGTGCTTCCTACTGCATTATCTTCATTCTGAATAGTCAGCTTGTTTGTATGAGTGTTGACAATCCAAGCAGCAGTCTGGCTTCAAAAAAAACCCAACACAGTAATTTTAAAATAATAAGATTTGATATTTTTTCGTAGTATGTTTTGTAGTCTTTTATCTGTAAGATCTTTAGGAAACTTTTTCTCCACAAACATGAGAGCTATGCAGTTGTGGAATTTTAATTTTTTTTGGGGGGGGGGGGTGGGATAGAGGTTTTTATTTGTTTTGTTTTCTTTTCTAATGAAATCAGAAACCTTAATGGACTGTCTTGAGATATTAGATAAAACAGTTACTTTACTAGATGGCATATTGCTGCCATACTTCTCCTTAATTCTTTTGCCTTCTTTCTTGTGCTCTAACTCTCATTTCTTCACTCCTTGTCATTTATTTTCATGTCAAGGAAATGGTCCTGGGAGAAATTGGGTTTGTATAGTTGTATAGCACCCACGCAAGACTGTAGCTGAGGCTTCTGGGTGTAATCACAACCAAGCTAATACCATCTACTCTTTCCTGGGCATAAGTTTAGCCTAAAATGAACCTCAGATATTTTCCAATGCAGGGTTGTTATTGCTTCTTCCTATATCTTTCTGGAATAACTGCATATATGAGCCACAACATGGGCTCGCAGAAAAATGTGGGCTTCCACCAAAATGATTCCAGAAGACCAAAATACAGAAACTCTTCAGGGCAGGAACTACCTCCAAGTGTGTCTGTAAAGCATTTGCTGACTGACATAGTAGGACTCCAGTGAGGGTGTCTAAGTTGCAATTACATAATGCATATATATAAAAAGGAATGTGTCATTACTGCAGTGTTAAGCTATATTTGGAAACCACAACATGAAAAAATACTTTCTTCCTCTTTTTTTTTTTTTCTTTTTTTTTTTTTTTTACTTCACTATGGGGAAAAAAAGTGTCTTTGATATATGAAGCATTTTATGACACCATCTTTTTATTTTAATAACTACTAATTTGCACACCTAACATCAATTGCTGGTGCAATTAATTGTGGATGCAAATGAGAATATTTAGCTGTCTAATCCCTCCGATTGTGCCTATAAATCAGTGACAGTAATTATGTGCATAAATGCTGGTTTCAGCCTGCAACTAATCTGGCCAAAATTGATAGGACAGAAAAAAATACCACCCTAGGCTGAAATTTGGTCCCCAGCACGTAAAAATAGAAAGTATCTTCCTCTCTGCTTCTTATGTCTAAATTGCAGAGAGCTAAGTAGACAAAGAGCAATGATTCCCCAGTTCCCAATAACTCACTGCCATTGTTTCACAATAAAGTGCAATGGGAAAGGAAATATTTCCATAAGGGTTCATTAATCACAACATATTTGCCATGCACAACCACTCTGCAGAGCAGGTAAAGAACCCTAGGGGATGTTGCCTGGCACAGCATGTCATTTTCGTAAGAGGAAAAGTGTTTTTTACACAAATGTTGTAGAATTGAAGTTGCAGATGGCTCCACTGGCAAAGCCAGAGCCTCCTGGCACAACCCTCGGCAGCCAAAGCTACTTTGGGTATTTATAGCAAGGGTTAGTGATATCTCAAAAGAAGGATGCTGAAGATCCTGTCTACACCCCTATGTGCAGTATTCTCAGTATTCTCACCTCTGGGAGAGTGTGTGAGGCAGGCCAAACAAATCCCACCCAAAAAACAAACTGCAGAAGCAAATTCAAGTCTTACCTGGACTGTTGTGCTACAGGACACTAATGAGAGGTCTAGGAACAATTAAAATAATTGTGACTGTGAACCTGGGGCCAACAGGCCCCATTAGCAGAACTGCACAGCAAATTATTTCTTTCCAGCTCAGTGGCTTCTTTCAGCCCTGGGCAGCAGGCCATTTCACTTTCCCTAAACCTGAGGACACCGGAGAGCCCCTGTTATTCCATTATACTCTTAACCCATCTAGACCTGCTCAGGGTTTTGCACAAGTGTTAGAGTTGGTGTCTTGTTTACTGTACCTCTGTGGTCTCATTCTCTGAGTGGTTCATTGCTGCTTCACTCCCACGTGGGACTTTGATAAAATTGAAAGCCACCTGGTGTGATTTTAATTTAAACATGAATTTAATGTGTTTTCCTTTTATATTGCTGTGGTGTGCACTCTCAAGAGAAACTTTGCAGGCTCAGATCTGGCCTGTCAGCTGTTTCTCTGTGCTACTCCCTGGTTTTGTTTGATGCCTGTTCCAAAGTAAATGTGTTATTCTGCAGTGGCATGGGCCTTGGGTACATTGACTAGCAGTGTACATTTGCTACAAGCAAAGAATGTTCATTCTTTGAGGGAACAACTGAATCCTGGGCTGTTCTGCCAGTCAGAGACCAAGCATCTTCTCATCTGCAGAATATGCAGCTGGAGTTACAACTGAGCAGAAGGATGCAAGGCTGCATGCAGCCTGTATATAAAGAAGTTCAACAATTCAGCACTTATGAAAAGGGTTTTAAGACAAAGGCTTGTGAAAAGAAGGAGAAATACAGAAATTTGTTATCTTAGCCAGTTAAGACAATTCATAGTGGAAGCGGTTGAGAGTCACGACATTTTTCTTACCATAAAACATAATCTCTCACTGAAAAAAAAAAATGCTGTGAAAACATATTAAAAAGACCACAAGGAAATGATTCAGGATGAGGATGTGAAAGCCACGGTGAAAAGAAGGGAAACAGAGATCCCCATCAGTTAGTAGCCCAACAGGGTGCTCTGGTAGGATGCAAGACACCCTGATGCAAGACAATATCATAATCTTCAGAATTTTTCATTAAGTGAGACTGTTATTTCATTCAGCCTTTATTAGTTTTAAACAAAAATTGTAGCAGCAAGGTGAGAGCCTGGGCTTTCTGACACAGAATGAGAGCAGATGGGAATAGGGAGAGCAGATCAAAGGCTATGCAGGGTGGTTGCTGTGCTGTGACATGCAAGCTCTTCAAGGGTCATAAAAAGCATCACAACAGCTGGATGGCTTGGCCATCAGAAGACATCCCTTGCTTTTTAAAACCCCTCATTACTCCTGCACCCACTGAAATCTATATAACTGGCTGGTCATGACGTGTTTGTCCCTCAGCTTGCACAGGCCACCAGAGCTGGCACATGCTTCCTAATCCTTACTTTTCTCATCTCCTGGTTACTCCTGCCAGCAGCAGCCTGTTGGGCTCTTGGCTCTTGCTTCTTCTCACTGCTGCTGCAGCACAGGAGCTGTCGTAATGAGTCACTTCCAATCACCAAGGGAACCCAGAGCCAGATCTCTGCTCCTCCTAAAATAGGAACTCACAGCTACATCTTCTCTCCTAAAATAATCAAGCTATGAGAAAAAGCACTATATATATGGCAGCATCTGAAATATGATGTTCAATGCATTTGACGGGTGGAAAATCAGGACAATGAACTCAGCCACAGCAGGGACCCAAGCTAGAACCATCCCAGGCTTGTGGTATGGGTGGTCTTCCAACTCCACATAGAGCCACACAGAAAGGAGTGCAGGTCTTTGCAGGTTCTGAGGAGAGTCCTTGTAGAATCAAACTTTCCCCTGACCCTTCATCTTCATGTGAAAAAAAATCTTGAGGAATGCCATGCAAACAATGCAGCCCCCTTATATTTCAGTTAAGAAAACTGAGTCCTTCAAAGGAAAACTATTAAACAAATGGTTAATTTAATTAATAGTTAATTTAACAAATATTTAAATATTTAACAAATAAGACTATGTTATGTCTATATAAGACTAAATGCTAAGCTTATAAAATGGTTTTATGAAAGCAAGTCTAATCTTCAGCATAGTTTACTCTTACCACATCGACTATTATAAAATGCAATATAATAATCCTTTTAAATAAATGTTCATTACTTTGAAGTACATTGAAAAAAAAATTTGTCTATTTTCAAGCAGATGTGTTAGCAGTAAAATATAGTTCTTCATTTCTATAACCCCTCTCTATCTCTAGGTATTTCCACACGATGTACTTGGGTATCCGGAGTCGACGGAGTGGAGAGAATGACAGATGGAGGTTTTATTGGAAAATGGTGTATGAGTATGCAGATGTGAGTATGCTGCATTTGCTAGCCACGTTTCTGGAAAGTGCACCACAGCTGGTCCTGCAGCTCTGTATTGTTGTACAGACTCGTACACTCCAGGCTCTCCAAGGTAGGGGTTCATTTAATCTATTTGGGTTTTGTCATTTCAGGAAGATGTAATTTCTGTACACACATATTTATCCTTCTTTATAACTGCTGTGTGCCTTGTTCTTCTAGCATATGAGCAGATCTTGCCTGCTAGCTGCTATTAAGTTGTTAACAATGACTCTGTCAAGAAAGCCAATGTTGTTGGAGTTTTTTCAGCCTTTCTTGTTGGCCCTCGGTTGGGGGATTGATAATGTTTTTATTTCTGCATGTCCTTGTAATAGGAGAGCTCTTCTGATTATCCACTGGGCCAATGTGAAAATTACATCAAATTATTGCTCTTATCCCTATGCTTCTTTCTGTGAATGTTACTCAAAATGGTAGCAATGAGTTTTATATGATATTATGCAAAACAGAAAACATCACAGCAGAAAACAACTATTCTATGAAGAAAATGCCACTGTCTATGGAATACATGTCTATCACTTCTTAGCCATGTTTATTTGAAATAATGCAAGCCAGCTCCTGAGCATTGCAACAAGATTCTTTCCTTCAAGCTCTGGGTTTCCTCCTATGGTTGATGTTTTCAGCAAGTATCATTTCTTCTTTAAAATGGTAAATGCATGCATACATCCTGCCATAGGGCTTGTCAGTCAGCAATACAGAGATGAGAATGTTTTCGTCTCTGCTTCTTTTTTGATGTCACTTTTGGTTACCTGACAGCTTTCCTTTCCTTTTTCATTATTGTTTTGCTTTATGGCTGGGCCTGGGCAGAAATTATCTGGAAGGGAATGAGGTAAATATGAACTTGGGATCCAGAAGGTGACAGAGACAGGGAAAATGGAAATGAAGCAGCTTTGCTTTTTTTTTTTTTTTTTTTTTTTGTAAGAAACAACTCATGTGCTCGCCAGTGTACCCAATAAAACAGTGACAGCACCTTGCTCCAAGAGGCTCTGTTAGCTTATTATGAGTAACATGCCGTGAGCCTGACTGGGTGAAAAGGGACTTGGAACAAAGTGGGTATCTGTGTGAGGACCTTCATCTTGGGCAGTGACCTGTGGGTAAATCAGTGGCTTTTCATTTATCTCCCCTTTGAGCTTATCTTTAATAACACCTGTCCTACTTCCTGTGTTTTTTGGTTGTTTCTTTAGATCTAAAATTCTGTCACCTTCGGGAAAAAAGAAAGACAAAGTTTCTAATTTAAATAGTTGGTGCCCTGTACAAGGAAGGTTGCCTAAGCACTTCCTACAGCTATTTCTCAAAATGGTGCTGCCCCACACCAACCAGGCCAAGTTATTATCATCCAGGAGAAGAACTTATCACTTCATGAATCTTTTTCCCCAAAGAAAAAGAGATTCCAGAGAGCAGCTTAGGAGAAGAACATAGCCAGGACACTATATGGTCAGCTGTAATTTAGCAGTCTCCATAAACTATTCATACAGAAGGCCTCTCATCGTTGTCTTAGTGCAATAACAGATCTGTCTATGAGAAACCTGTCTGGTGAGTTGGCACTAAGTCTGTGATGTACTCTGCAAATTACTGTTAATTAGAGTAAACCTGAAATGCTTCAATTTAAAAGGCAAAGATGGTTTCTGAAGTATGCAATCAGCTCTGTGAAATCTGTGTATTAGAAACCAGAAAGGAATAAAACTACAATTATGGATTTCAGCTGAGAGGGCTCAGAATATTTACTTATCCTTTCTTTCCTCATTCTATTCCATCTCCCAAGGAGAAAAGACTCAATTAAATAAATAAAAATAATAAAAGAAATAAATAAAATACCCAAGAAAATTAAACAGGGATGCAGCATTTTCTTAAACGGTCATACCATTATATTGTCCTGATGAAAACTAGTATCTTCTAGTACATTCCCAGCTGTGAAAATCCTTTTTCTGTTCTTTCTTCTTTCTTAAAGAAATGTTAAGGGTAATGCGTTGCACTATAGGATGATAGATTTCTTGTGAGTCTGCATGAGGAGGGTATAATTCCTCTGAGTGGTATCATGCTACAACTGGGTGTTTGAAAAGGCCTGGCCATAATGTATATGCTTCTGTTAGCTGTCCACTTGCTGAGCCTGTTATAGAGATTTCTAATGTGAATCAATAAGCAGATTTTCTTTGTTTAGAGAGTGCTACTTGGTTTTTATTATTGTTCTTTTAGTTCTCTGTCCTGCAGGACAAAGTCATCACGACAACTGATGAGTGCCATCATGTTCTTAAAAGCATACTTCCATCACAAACCACAAATTTGGCTGGGGGAGTAGATGATACTGGGAATATCTTTGTCTATAAGCAGGGTATTTCTAATATCAAGCCATTAATGACCGCAACAAAAACTGTTAAATATTTTATTTATGAAACTGTATATTTTGTATCCCACATGTGCCAGAGTTGTATCGTTCCCAACAGGAGAATTTTGTAATGGCTGTTGGCTAGGTGTGGATTATTTCTTATTTCTGTCCCTAAAGCCCTGCTAATCAAGGCAATAAATACATACAGGCACGTTCACACATACTTATGAAGATCATTAAGATTATTGTGCTCTGTGTGCAAAACTGCCCCTCTTAGTCTTCCATAAACTGCCTTGAGAGCCACTTCAAAAGCCCAGAGGATGCACCACAAGGATCCTTTAACACTTTCTTGGGCTCCCCAAGGATGAATTAAGTGACTGTAATGTAAAGATTTAGCAAGGATTGTGTACCACCACCAGAACTGCTGCAGCAGAACATTGCTCTTGTGGGGGGCATAGACAATCATTATGGAATAGCATTTCTCTTCTGCATTGGCACCCAGAGAAGTCTGAGAATTACTAAAACAGTATCTAAAGTCTTATCTAAAAATCTGGTTCTCTTTTAAGATTTCATCAGAACTGTCACAATTAGAGGCAATCATCTTTTTCATTCTGACTACAACCAGCAGCCAGGTCCCTCCCAGAGTGGAAGGAGTGAAACTGTTTATGGGAGAAGCCAGTGATTTCTCTAATTCCTCAAGCAGACAAACAGCTTCAGTGTGATCCTGGACTAAGCTGAAGCTGTGCTAGCTCCCTGTTACCTCCACCCACCTCCCTTGGGCACTTTTGTTTTCCCCATTGCTAACTTAGTTGAGTTTCAGTCGGAACCAGTTGGACTCCAGCACAAGTCCTGTGAGGAAGGGCTGAGGGAGCTGGGGCTGTTCAGGCTGGAGAAGAGGAGGCTCAAAGGAGACCTCATCACTCTCTACAACTACCTGAAAGGAGGGTGTAGCCAGGGGGGGTTGGTCTCTTTTCCCAGGCAACTATCAGCAAAACAAGAGGGCATGGTCTCAAGTTGTGCTGGGGGAGGTTTAGGTTGGATATTAGAAAGAATTTCTTTACAGAGAGGGTGATCAGACTTTGTAATGGGCTGCCCAGTAAAGTAGTGGATTCTCCGTCCCTGGAGATATTTAAAAAGCAGTAGTGGATCAAGGGTTGGACTTGATGATCTCTGAGGTCCCTTCCAACCCAGCCAATTCTATGATTCTAATGCTTCTATGACTGCCTGGGGCAGGCTGGTGTCACAGCACTGGTAGTGTCAACCCTGGGGGGGAGAGGGGGACACGGCATAAGGGTGGGTAGAGAAGGTCAGGGGCATCCCTTTCTGTGGCATCTGGTTTTGGAATCTGCATATCTGCAGACTGGAAGCCACCCCGTACTATTTTCCTTTTGCTCTCTTCAATCTTCTCACTGTGCCATTTGAATTTAGGAAGACCTCCCATCTTAAATTAGTGAAAAACAGCAAGCAAAAATTCCTGCTGATCATCTGATTCGAAAGAAACTCCTATCTGTTAGCATACTCAAGTCTTACTCAAGGGTATGATGTTCTTCTAGCTGCTTCTAGATGAAAAGATAGACAAGATTACTCTCTGGATTTACTACAGATTTCATTATTTATGCGGTATTAATTAACACATTGTTTAAATTATAGATTTGCTTCCTGTTTACTGCATATTATGCTGACTAGTCAGAGACTAATATTTTTTTTCTTCAGCAGCCCCTGGAGGGTTTGTTCTGGCTTCTCCATACAGTATTATTAATCAAAGTCTGTATCAAAGTTTAATCAAATTCTAATCAAAGTTTATATCATATAAAGCTGCAGTTCTTAAAACACACAGGCATTAGCACAGAAGCAAAATCAGAATTTCAGAACAATTTATAAATTCATCAAGTTTCATTGAAGTCACCACACTCCCATAGAGCTGCTGGATACTGCTGAAACTGCATTTCCATGAAATATCCCATCCAAACATGTTCCCCTTTTCTACCAGCTCTGTTGGAAACTCCTACACTGTTCAGAAGCTGACACCACTGCCAGCACACAAAAGTTCTCAGTGCCACCAAGCCTCACTCTCCCATCCTTTGACTCCAAACAATTTGCTTTTCCTGCCTGAGCTGAACAAGAAGTTCAGAGACTTACTAACAGTTTATGACATGACTGATAGGTCCTAACTTTATCAGGCAGAAGGAAATTATGTGTTAGCTAGTTCAATAAAAAATCTTCTGGCAATGCTCATCGTCGTGCATCAGGAACTCAGAACTCTTTTCATATCAGCACAATAAACTGAAATTCATTTGAGTCTTTGCAATTTTTTTGTGAGGACAGCGCTGTGCTTTTAAATGGTTTTTCTCTTTTTTTGGTGACCTTCACAGGAATTTTGGGTTGCTCTGTAAAGTACTGGCTATATTTGCATTGCTCTTTAAATAATAATAATAATAAAAGAATTCAGATGTAAAATCTAACACAATTCAATGCATATTTGTATGGAAATAAGATGCAGTACTTGAGTTCTGGGCATCCTGCCACTGCTTTTCCCTGTGCTGTCAAGGTTCTGCACCACTGCAGTCCAGCACCCAACCTTCTCAGAAAGAAAGAAAAGCAGGGCAAGCAATAGTCACAGATTCTGCCTGCAATTTGGCTGATCAGATTTTCAGTGACAAGGATGAACAAATATGATATACTATGGAGTAAATGTGCCTTCTGCAAATTACTTTTAAACTTATCTGTAGGCCCCTTTGCAAGTCATAAATTTTATCTTGCACTCATTAGGACAGAACCATCATTTTAGCACATCCTTATTTCTGATAGGACAGGAGAGGACTTCCTGAAGGCAATCCAGTCATGTAATCCATTTCATAATCTGATTATAATCCTAAAACTAGTTATACCCTCTGTATCTGATATACCAGTCAGAAGTTTAATTCTCTGATTGATAAAGACCTGCTGCTGCTGTCCTGCCTTTTTAATTTCATCAGCAGTCTGTCCCTATTTATTCTTGTGCCATCCCTGTTTTTACACTTGTTCCCGAAAGAAATGAGGTTCATGTGATTATTTGGTCCATTTCTGTCCTTGAGTCCTGACATTTAAGAACCTCTGATCTATTGCACTATTTCAACTATAAAAGAGTAGCCAAGATCTCAAAGATAATCATGTTTCATTAAATGCTGTGAAAAGAGCAGCCAAGTCAGGGGAAAGAAAAGACAAATGAGGAAAGACTAAAGGGAAAAGCAGGCAGGCTTCAGCTGCTGTTCTTTTTTTTAGGCACCAGCCACCAGCCAGTCCAAATATGCATCCTTCCAGACAAGGCATTGCACTGCTGTCCCCTGACCACTGGGACTATTGTGACAGACAGATGGGGTTAGGGAATAAGGGACCCTTTGATGGAAAGTAAGAATCATTCTTCCTGATGCTCATTCTCTCATCTTATGAGAGGTCCTGCATTCTCTTGATCAGCTTCATTGACTTTCTCTTCATCAGTTCCAGTCTGAATTCATCTTTTGTGAATATGGATGACCAAGAGTGTACAGAGTACTCCAGATTACATTTCTCCAGAGCTCTCAAATTTCTCATGGCAATATGTCCCTAGGTATGATCTAGGACTGTAATTCCCTGTTGACTCAAGCATTACTCTGGTTAATCCTAGTTATTTCATGCTCCTTTAAAACATACAGGCTCTTCTGGCATCATGTCACTCTGGTGAGGCTTCAATGACATTAAAAGATGTTATTAGCAACTAAATGCATGTAGTGAAATTTCATCTCATTTCTACTTTTCCACCCTGCAAGCTACTCCTGATTTTACCACATATCACTCTCCTTTTCTACTTTGATAATGTATCCCAAAACCTGGTTAGTATATTACTTTTAAAAAAAGAGGGTCATTAAGGGAAATATTCAGACAAGATTAGTTCCAAGGGTAATCAGTACTGGAAAAAGTAATAGCAGTCCCAAGCAGTCCCAAGAGTTTTTCAGGAGCATTTCAATGTAATCATGCAGTATCTTTCTTTAACTAGGTCCTTTACCTGCCTCAACTATCTTCTGTTAATACCCATCTTCCCAAGATATACCAATACTTTCCCATTAGCATGGTAATTTACCATTCTGCCAAAGTTGTAGTAGATTAGATGTGCCACATTTTATTCCTTGAGGAAGGGGTTAAAAAGAAAGGTATTAAGTTAGCCTGGACTCTGCCTTTCTTGTGATCTCCTTGTTTGATGATACTTGTTATTTTTCATCTTCTTTTATGTTAACCTGTAGTGTAACGAGGCAACCAGGTGCCACTAATTGCCAGGGAGTGAGCATGAGCTTGTGTCAAGCCCACCTGTGCCTAATTAGGGCGGGCCCCCACTGCCCATGAGCAGGACCAGGGGGCCAATAAAAGGTGAGGCCTGAGACACAGGTGGGGCTCACTCCTGAGTTAGCCAGCGGAATGATCAGTCGCTCTCAGAGCAACAGCACTGATCCAGGCTGGTCAGCCCTGTGGGCTACAGGCTCGGAGCACTGTTCATGAGTCTCTGCTGGAACACCTGGTTGGACCTTGAAGCGCTGTACCCTAAAAGAGGTTTGTCTTGCTACATTAACCTTTATTTTTAATTATTTTTTTTTTTACTTTAAAAGTTTCCTTATAACTTTGTATTGTATTGAAACCTATATTTTAGGCCTTTTTTAGCCAGGTACTTGTGAAATGCATCAGACTGCCTCCTGCCATTCACAAGGTACCAGTTCTGAGAGGAGAGATTTTTTTAAGATGCTTCTCACCAGCCTGAATTGTGAAACAGAGGTTTTCTGTTTTCAAGATCCCTTATTGGAAACTGACCTATAAGGCAGCCTTTATGAATAATCCCCCTTTTTCCATTTCCACCTAGGCCCTTTTTTGAGATGGGTTGCATAGAGGTAGGTATTGCAGACTTTTCCAAAATTTTTTTACTCTGAAGGCTTCATAAGCTCCAGAAATTCTGTGTTTTTCCTTAAAACAAATCAAAGTCTCCCTCACAGAGAAGTTCCTGAACATTTAACATCTTCTGTCTTCACGCATTTCTTAAAAATTACCATAGATGATCTTACTGACACATCTATTTTTATTTATCCTTCTATTTTATTTAAATTAAACCAACATTCATGTGATCTGATGCTATTTTTTACAATTAGATGTCCTATACCGACCTTAATACTTTCTGTCACTAAGTTTAGAAAGAACCTCTATCAGAAGGTTCAGAAAATCTGTCAGTTGTCACACCCTGGAATATTTGTGCTGCCTTGATGAGCATTTGTTCTCCAGTCTATATCTGAGAAATTGAAGTCTGCCATTGAGAGACAATTCTCTGCAGAGTTTCTCTTTGTGATAACAGTTTGAACATCTCTGCCTATGTCCAGATTTAACTCTGGAATTCTACAGCAGGCTTTAACAACTACCCACCATCTTTCCCCAAAGTAATTTCGTATGCAAACAGAATCCATTTTATTGGGGATCCCTTTCTGAAATGTCAGCCTCTTAGTCCAGACATACACCCCACCTTTACCACTATTTCCTCTTTTCTGAATACCATCTCCCTTTCAGTACTTATGTCCAGGGAGTGTTTATGAGTCCACAGTGTTCCTGTCACCCTGTAGTTCCCTTTGTAAACCTCTAGTGCTTTATGTTCTGCACCCATATGCTCTGGTGAAATAATATTATCTGGTGCCTATGCTGGTGTCTTCATCCTTGTTTACTTCTTACTAACCAGTCATAGGATCACATAGCTCTACAGACATAGCAGTATCATTTAGTAATTTTACACACACACACAAAAAGGCACATTTGTAGAGCTTGGTTGCTCTTTGCCCATTTCTTGCTACTTATTAAAACAGGGGAAAACTGAATATACTATACAGGTCATTCTGAACAAATGGCAGTAAGGTTTCATAAGATAACAGCATGAAATTTGCATATGTCATTTTATTAGAAGAAAAGTCATGAAAAACAGTATTAGGAAGATTTAGGATACATTTTGCTGCTAATCTTCTTGTCTTTTTTCTTCTGGCCACATTAGATATCCTAGCCACATTTGCAGATACAGATGTCTCCAGTTAAGATTCAAAATCCTATTGAAAGGCCTCAATAAAACAACTGATTACCAAAGATATTAGGTGGGTGCCTCCTTCACTGTATCTTGAAAAATCTTCAGGCACATATTTTCTAATACCTTAGGGTATTTTGTCACTCTGAAAGGAAAGAATTAAAACATCTGTTGACATTCATATACAGTTTCAAGATTGGGTTGTCAAGGATTTTTGATGCAGCTTGTCCGAGTAACCAGCTGATAATCTCAGCTGTGGGTGGCATTTCCAATTCATATAGATTGAGAGCTACCATTTCTTAACTTGTTGCAGAGCCAAAGAATGAGTTGGGTTGGAGGGTCTGCAGGGCCATGTTCAAAGATGGCTCAGGTTCCTCAGGGCCATGGCTCTTCAAGTTTTGTGTACTTCTGTGGATGGAGATCCCACAGGCTCTGTGAACTGTACCAGTGCTCGCTACCCTGGTGAACATTTGTTTTCCTACACCAAATCAGAACTTCCTTGGCTGTGATTTGTGACTCTTACCTCCTTTTACTGTGCACCTAAATGTCATTTAGATCACTTTCCTGGATTCAAACCTTTCTCTACCAGCCCCCTCTCTAGGCTATACACAAACCCAGCTCATATCATGTACTCCAGCCCCCAACCATCTCAGTGGCCCTCACTCCAGTTTGTCAAAGTCTTTCCTCTACTGGTAGGAGCACCAAATGATATGGACATGCAAGGGTTTTCCTTTGCCTTCTTTAAGTCTTTTTGTAGTCCTCTACAGGGCAGTCCTTCCATTCTGTGCGTCAACTGCTCCCCTCTAATGGGTCTAGGATTTCAGATCATTATGAGCCTGGAGGTATTGTGAAGAGAAATGCCTTTCTGTTGGGGGAAATTACTTTCAGGTTATCTACAGGTTTTAAAATGTAGTGTAGGCTCCCCAAAGCTGTTAATAAGTACATAGTGGTAAAGACAGCCTGAGACACAAAACAGTTCATCTAATTTCTGTGAGTGTGATATATTGCCTACATACAGAATTTTATCTGTTGGGGAATGTCAGAAAGTTAGTGGCATATCCTTCTAGTTGCTTTTTGTTGTGCTGAAAGAACATTTGCCAAAGAAATTCCTTGATTCATTTTGGGTTACTGTGTTTTCTATTTTATTTCTGTTCTAGTTTAGGGTGGGAAAAAAAAAAAGTGATGCATGCCTGGCACAGAAAAAGCTTTCCCGTGTCTGATATAGCAATGAGAATTTTCAGTCGTGATTGTGTCTTATCCAAAGTCTGCACAACACTGCAAGGATAAGAATTAATGTGAATACTTTTTGACCATGCAGTGGTCTTTAAAACTTCTGTCAGGGAGACAGTATACACATCCAGCTTCACTCTAAATACATAGATCTGAAATTTTCTCAGCTGTTTTCTTTGTTAGAGCATGATATGCTGCTTCCCTTATTCATCTTGTACATTGTGGGCTATCATATTTTTATAAAAATTTACCAGAAAAGTAATCCTTTTTACAGCCTGCCATTTTAGCTGAAAGTCACAGGTTGAAGTGAGACTGCATGCTTACAGATGTGTCTTACATGAAGTTCAAGTGTAGTTGTATACAGGATATACTACAGATATTGAAATGGAAATTGCCATCTATAACTTATAAGCATAGTATTTTTCTGTTGTGCAGAATGAATCAAACTTCAACTATAAACCAACCCTATTGCATTCTTGCTCAGAGTTTTACAAGCATCCACAAATAGCCAGCTCTAGAATCAGACTCAAATCCAGATTCAAATGAAAGATCCAGCTTGGCATAGGATGGTCACCCCTGTGGACACGTTCTCACTTGAGTCAGTGGAACTGCTTTCATGAATAAATATTCACTGGGCTCGGGTTTACAGGACCATTGTTTTACAAAAATTTATTAAATAGCTCTTTTTCTTTAAGGCTTGACATTCTACCTGGCCTAGTGGGGATATAAACCTATGAAATGTATTTTATTACTTTTTTGTTCCCCTAACTAATTTATAATGAAAATAAATTTCAAATCCTTTTTTTTTAATCCCTTTGTGGGTCTTATTCCTCATGGTATGTGTGTTAATAAAGTGGTAAACTATTTCTATTCTCTGTATACAATGAGTACTATTCATATGAAAAACTAATCATGAATGGCTTTTGTGTAACAGTTGAAGAGAGAATTTCTAGTTTCAGTTTTGACTGGGGAATTCAGCTCATTTGTGCATGGGTGGCCAGTGTGCTCTCATGGGTTAAATACCCTGAGCAGGAAGGATCTCATGATACGAGGCTGCCAAATCAGTATTGATCCCAGTCCATTACGTTTAATAGATACTGCGTCTGCATGCTCTTTCCCACCCTGTGGACATTTCAGAGTGCAGAGGAATTCTTCCATTTTCAGATAATTGAGTCAAAAGCACAAACTGAATCTTATTTTGGTGTGGCTTTCCTGGCACAGCCACAAATAGTCCTCCCTGTCACCCTCCATCAACCAGCCAGGACTGTCACAGGGTTTTTCAGGAGCTCCGGCAGTAGCATCCTCCTGGAGCACGCACACAGCGTCACCAGGAGAGGGGGCAGAGAGTGGCCAAGGGACTGATCAGGAGCATCCTGTGGGTGCTGGACACCGGGACCATGGGGTTTCTGGGACTCACATGTAGCAGAGCTGAGCAGCAGCAAACCCCTTCTGCCAGCTGCTCTACTGCTCTGAGCAAGGCTGCCGCCGTGTCCCCGGCGGTGGGGACAACTGAGTGACTCAACCTCCTGATTCCCTTCAGTTTTCAGTCTGCAAAATTAAATAAACTCGCCCCCATCTCAGCTTACTCTTTTGGGCTGTGCTAAAAATCTGCTGTAGCTCAGGGGCTGCTTCGTGAGCCATGCTGTCGTCCCCATCACAGGGGCAAGCAAACGATGGGATGTACCCCTCCTTCAGCCATCTGCTGCCACCCCTGCATCAGAGCTCTCAGAAAGCTTATGCAACTCCAGGCTGCTTTCAGGTTTTAATGAGTGCCTTTGGTGCTTCATATTCTCTTTCTTGGTCTGTGGAAAAAAAAAAAAATATATGTTGAGTGGTTCGTTATCCCTGGAAAGATAGATGGATAGGAGAGAGCTGTTGGTGCACCATCTAGTTAAATTGAATCTTTCCAGGTCTTTCGTGCCACTGAAAGGCATTTAGAGCTCACAATGAACTCCTAGGTTAGTCACCCTTGGTAACAAAGAATAATAAGTAAGATGCCCCTAAGACATGAAAAATGGTGATCTTCTTGATCCTGACCCCAAGTGGCATGTTAGCAGTTACTCTGGGTGCTCATAGCACCTTCTCATCCTTTTTACCCATATATAGCACAAAATGTAACTGCTTTCCTTGGTAACTGAGCTCTGTGCTTTTTTTTCTCAACAGAAGGCAAAACACATGCAACATGAGTCCAAGTCAACAGTAAACTGAAAATGGTTTCACATATCTTCTCTTTAGACCCTCTGTAGTCCCAGCAGATCTCTCAGGCCATGAGACAATCACTCCCATCTAGAGAGTTTTAATCAGGCATTTTCACATGCAAGGACAATAGACACTAAAAGAGTTTGCAGTAAAATGTGATTCTTCTAGGTGGTGAATATTTAATATCTTTTTCTTTATATTTAACTTAAAAAGCATGATTTTACTTTCCACTCCTATGGAGTCAGTTTTGTTTTAAAGACCTGTCTCAGAAACACCTGAAAGTGTAAAGGTGATTCAGCAGAAATGGGGTGATTTACAGTCATCTCCTAAGGAAAAAAAAATAATCTTAAAGTGCTTTCTGGTTTTGATGGGTTTTTTTCATACTTCAGATTTCACTTCCTTGATAATGAGGGTAGCAGCAAAAGTGGGAAAACAAGTTGGAAAGAGTGCCTGATGGAGCCACACACCTGGTTGACTCATTCCCAGCACCTGCTTTGGGGTGGCTTTCTTTCAGCTACTTCAATGCCATTTCTTGAGATGCAGAACAGTGCAAACAAGAGCAGAATCAGGCCTCTGGCTTCTCAGCAGCAGCAGGAGCAGCACATCCTGTGGCAGCAGCCTTTGGAGCCAGATGGGTTTTCTGAGCAGAGCATAATGGATTGCGATTGAATTGATATTTTAAGCTAACAAATGTTTAGATCCGAGAGGCTCACAACACAGACACTTACAATACGGGGCTGATTGCAGCGTGACAGAAGCAGCAAAATGCTGTAATGGGGAAGGTGGTGTCAGCATTTCACTTCTAAATTTCAGTTCTCAATGACTTTGAGCAGCTGTAAAAATTCACTTTTAACTGAGGCTTCAACAAGGACACGGGCCAAGACCCGGTGCAACCTAAAAAGGGATCCTAGTTCATCTTTTTATGAAAAGCTTCCCAGTATGAGAAAGCTTAAATGTAAGAGGGTAGCAAAATCTGCTGTACCATTGATAGTGTCCTGTGTTTGTTTCAGAAGCTGAGATGCAAGTGAGGCAATGAAAATGAGCAAAGCTTTGAAAAAAGCTCTGCTAAAAAGATCAGCTGGATAAAATGTGCAGAGCTGCAAGTGATCTCTAGGAAAGCACATCAGACAGATTTCACCTAACATGAAGGGTAAAGGAACAGTACATTCAATGTAGCAAAGTGAAAACTGTGCATTATAGTATTATAATAACAATTGATGAATAATAATAATCAGCATTCTAACCAGCAAATGTTTATAATCCATCCATTCTGGGGGTATGTACACACTAGTATCTGGTCAGAGGTCTGAGTTTCCTGAGTTAGAAAAAGCTCTTTTCTTTATGATAGGACATTTCTGAACTGTTAATTGTAGAATTTCTACTGAAATGCCTTTCAGTGAAGCATCTTGCACTCTGTTCTCAGTAGCACAAATGACATAGCTGACCCACAAGACCAGTGTAGCTGATAAGTTCCTCTGTCACTACACATGGAGGAACTCTTCTGCATTATGGGCTTTTTTTTCCTTCTGTTCAAAGTTTCATCAATAGGAAAAAGTCACTGAGACAGAGTTTTTTGTATTATACATTCAGAAGTATTGAAACTGTTTCTGCAGAACAAATTAGGAAGATCAGACTTTTAAAAATATCTCCTGTTTTGACAGTCTTGATATCTGTACACACTGTGAACCAATTTCCAGATTTGATGCTAAGAAGAGAGTTCTTTATGCAGCCTTAGAACAGAAGACAGATTACTGCATATACAGAAGTTAAAAGAATTGCAGAGTTGTAGAAGGTGTTTCAACAAATGTCTAAACATGAGTAATTTGTAGAACCAATACCTCAGCTGAAAGAGAATTGCAGTTAGAGACTTTCACACATTTTTCTCCTAGTGAGCCATACTTGCCATGACATAGAATAGCCATTCTGGAAAGACAGTTCTCAGAAACCAAAATCCTGGTCCTATATGCTGCATAGAAAGCTTTGCCAAATCTTTCCACTTCCAACTCTGGAAGAAGAGAAGATAAAAATTTTAAGTCTGAGAAAAGCTGGGATATAATGAAGAGAACAGCAGACTTCCAGATTAAACCTTTGGGATGCTGGTTTTTTGTTCTTCCTCTAACATGCCTTTAACATACCAATAACCTGATACTTTGATCAGCACTTTAAAAATTGGGTATCTAAAGTTAGGAAAAGGATCCATACTTAAGAACTTAGGTAGTCTGCTTTTCAAATGGATAAGCATTTGCAACTTGACAAAAGTTTGTAGTTGTGTAAGTATCCTAGTGGTGCAGAGGAATTGTTCAAATAACTTTTGACCCAAATGATAATTTGCCCTGTTAAAAGCCTGAAATCATATAGAATTGAATTCCATGAGCATGTTTGTGAGTCTTTTTCTGATGTCCTATGAAATCATTATTATCTGCTAGTCTTGTGACTGATTCAGTTGCAAGGTGTTTTGCATCTTAAAATGTTGTTGACTCTATTAATAAGGACCATGCAATCATTATTTTAGAATATAAATATTTACATACAAAACAAAGTTGTCTCAAACATAATTAGATCTTCTTTCATTTTTGCTATTTTATCAAAGCACCTCATGCCCATCAGACTGCGAACTCTAAATATCAGTAGGTCTACATTTTTGCTGCCACGATGAGCAAAATCTTTCCATAAGGATAGTAATAATTAACTAACAAATATTTTGGGTTTGATTGCTTCCCACACACAGACACAAGAAAGACATACAAATTTGTTAGCACCTCACCGGTGAGTGCTAAAATATTTATTAGTTTTTCACAGTGACTATTGATGCTGCTTCCAGTTAAGCACTACTGCCCAAACATTCCTTCTCTGGCTCATGAATCCACAGTGACAAATCCTATTTCCTCCTCCTTCTGTCCTCTCCTCCACTCCCCCTCCCAAACACACTTTCCCTCCCTATCATTTGCAGAAGATGCTGGTTTTAAAGACATCATAAATTTTGAATAAAAGGGAGGTGATGCTTTCAACCATCATTTCTGTTGAGCAAAACAGACACTTGAGCTGATGACTATCTGTGTATACAATCATTAAAATATGCCAAGCCCTCTAAAGCCATTACAGCAGCTGTAATGCTGCAATTCACAGTGTGTTTTTATCATGGCCTCTCCCTATAGTTAAAGGATGTCAAGGGATGTATTTGGGTCACCAAACTGACTCTCTTGCAAGGAAAAACAAAGAAACTAATGAAACAATACTAAGCCCAAAAGAAAGCAAAACAATAATTAACAAAAAACTAGCAATATAGCATCAAACTGTGCCCAAAGACAGGCAAGAAGAGGCAGACTGCCCAGAGTGGTTCATGTATTTATGCGTGGAAAGACTCAGGACTGAGATCAGAGATTTCTAGGCAAACGGGCACTGAACCTGTTTTGTTCTCCAGCTGAGGCACGAGAAACATGCCCATCTCTCCTCTCCCAGGACTGAGAATCCAGCCTGCACGTAGACATCCTCACAGCTGTGTAAATTTGGCAGAAGTCTGCATCTCTGCTAACATTTCCTTTGAAAAACTGCAAGGAAAAAGAAGTAAAAAAAGTTATGTGCTTGATCATAAATTGCTCTAGTCTGTGTTTCCATGTCCTAGTAAGTTTTGGGGTTTCACCAGGGACTACAAATTAAATCTGACTGCAACAGTTGTCTCTAGATTTCTGTTGTCAGGGAGCAGTATTCATTTTCTTCAGTGCCTAGTTTCTGTTGCCTTTCTGCTTGGGAGAAAAAGAACAAAAGAAAGTAGGGAGACAGATCAAGAGAACATGTCATAAAAACTACAGTATGCCAGAATTGTATCTTCTTGCTGCCATGAAGTGCTAGAACCTGAGGGTACTGAAAAGCTAGATCTAAACCAGCAGTAATGTGCTGTTCTGAGAAGGAAAAAGGCAAACAGAGGTACTGGCCAGCAAAGTGCAAGCACATAACCAACCCACCAAATTTCAACTTAATTTTTAGTCGTCATCCCTATGCAAGCTTCACTCAGAGCTTCTCATGTCTCAGGAGCAGGCTGCTCCCCCACCATACTGGGACTTTCTGGGCAAGCCATGGGGGTACCAGGCCCCTGGCACAGGCATCTGACACTAGAAAGGGCACAAAGGAATTCTACGAAGATTTCACACTGGGAGTTCAAGTTCAGCTCTGGTTTTTGATAAACAAAGGTTGGCAGTAGTTTTGGCTCAGGTTCGGGTTTAGTTTGGCTCACTGATTTTGAGTTATGCTTCTCAGACATCATCCACTGTCACAGGGTTACTGTGAGCAATTATTTTAGATTAATTCTGGTGGAATATGCCAGTGCTCTCAAACATCATTGATCATCTGACACAGGTTCTTCTTCTGACTTGTATATTAAATGAGCTGACATTTATTTTGGCTTGTTTTGTTTTCTGCCAGAATTCAAGGTATCTCAAATGAGCCTGTTTAGCAATGTTCTCTCTGCTTGGATGGAGGCTTGGTTTTTTCATTGGTTTCAGCATACTTTGATTCACACCTTCTTACAGATACTGCTCTGAATATCCAGTTCTTCTTGTAATCAGGGGGAGGTTTATGCAAGGATGTGTATAGTTAGGTCCACAAGAGAGAAAAACTTTCTTAAACTAGATATTCCTCAGCCAGCTGTAGAGGAAAAGTTTTCCTGAAAATCAGCATTACACCAAATAGAGAGATCTCAGCTGTCTATCTACCTAGATTCTCATGTGGTGAAATCATTGGAAACTGCTAAAGAAACTGACAATTTTAGGAGTTTTGGGGTGGATTTTTGGCTGGGTTTTTTTTAGTTTGGTTTGGTTTTCTGGGGGGGTGAGGGGTTTGCCTTTTTCTTTTTTAAAATTGGGAACATAAGTGTCATCAGTATCCAGCTTACACAATACTTATACAATTTATGACCCAGTACTGTAATCTCTAAATCAAGTGCCATGGGAGCTGCGTCAACAATGAGTCTTTATTGTGAGTGGAGCATTTCATACCATCTCTGTCCCAGAACACTTAACAGAGTCAGATAAAACAATCTCAGTAAGTAACAGCAGTGAATAAATAAATTTAAAAGGCTTCAACAAAGGAAAGCACAAATAATTCAAACTCTTAGTCAGACATGCAGTACAGATCGTAGCAGTAAACGATGCCATGTATTTCTTTCAAAAATACCAAAAATTAGTTGTTGTTCTTTTTTTTTTTTCCATTTGCCCTCTGAAATACAAACACTACTGCTCAAGAAAGCTAAAGAGAATTAGTGTCCTAATCAAGAAGCCTGAAGTCTGGCAGAGGCAGCCACACAGAGCATTAAGTGTTCAGTTCAAGAAATCATCAAGCCTTGGTATAACAAGATGCTTGATTAGAGTTATTCAGCTGTGGAAAGCTGGGCATGTATTCAAATACCTTACTGAATTGTGAAGATGATTCTAAGGAAACTGTATGTTAAGGGTGGAATCTTGCTGAATTATATTTCTATTTAAAAGTTAGATGTCCTGTTTAAGCTATTTTTATAGCCAAAGTGAGGGGAGAAGCAACTGAAGGACAATCTTTCTTTCTTGAGGGGCATCCTATATAGGTGAGATGACTTACCCTATATGTATGCTCACTTCCTTCCATGGGCTAGCAGTGGAGCCCAGGTAATTAATTTGATATCAATATCTGACTTTAAAATGCCTAAAATCAAGGAAGATGAGCACAAATCTCTTTCTTCTGCATCTTTCACCACTAGAAAGCTGCCTGAAAAATTTGCAGAGAGAGCTTTCACAAGGCTCCGTGCACATGCCAGGAGTTTGCATTGCTTTAGAACCTGAGAAATTTTTAATTCCTCCACCACAACAAGTTTCACTATCCTGCACTATCCTGTCTGGGACTAAGGTAAAAGTTTATTTAGAATGATAATGTGCTGCACTTAAAAACCTCATGGTTAAACTCGTGGCAGTTCCGTGTCAAACCTGCAGCAATGAGGGACACTGCAAATGTCTGTGACTTCATACTGCTACAGGTCAAACACTGAATTATGATCTTGAGGCTGCCCCCCAAAATGACAGTGCTGCTCCCCAAGGAAGGAACAACTTGTTCCACCTGCCTCAAGATCCACCTTGCAGCTTCATACAGAAAATGCTCCAGCACGAAACCTTGGGAGTATCCTCGTACAACTAGTTTGTCTAATTCATGCTGTCAGGTACAATCTGAATGCAGTGAGCCAGAAGATACATAAGATTTCACTGAGGTTGTTTGAGCAGAACAACACAGGCACCGCCAGCACCCATCAGCTGAGCTGCTGGGGCAAAGCAGGCCAGATAAAACCACTTGGTTGCAAAAACCTGCATTGCAAACACTCTATTGAAGGGGCATACAAGAAGAAACTATTTTTCTAGGGATGGAATATGAAATATCTGGCCCATTCAGAGAGCCTGCTTTAACTGGTTCTCATAGGCAGACGTGGAGTGGGCAGACACTGCGTGACATTTTACAATTCTTGCTTTAATAATTATAAATGCCTCTTGTGTACTGAGGAAATATCTTCAGTGTCTCAAAGAACTTAACGATTGAATAGCAAAATGCAAGCACTGTACTTTGTCAGCATAAACAAAACAACAGTTGTACCAAAGGTCCTAGAGGCAATGCTTATTTGTACTAATAAGTCCTGCTTTGCCATCAAATGCTACAAGATGCTAAGTTAATAATTTCAAACCATTTTCACGACTTGGCACTTACTTTGGACTGCAGCTGGGGAACTGAGGAGAGGAACAAAGAGCGGGGAAATGGAAACTCCTTCACCATCAAACAGTTGAAGCATATGGAATGTGGGAGGAAAAAGCCATAAGATTTTTGGAGGTTTCCCTACACTGGTTCAACCATCCAAAAATTAAATGCCTGAGAAGCTGGAGGGCAAACAGCGTAAGATTGTGCACAAGGAAACATCGGGATGTTAACTGCTGGAAGAAGCATAAATTAGGCATTTCTGATGTGTCCCCAGAGGCCTTGTAACCTTTTTGGTCCCTCAGGGTGCTCGTTACCTGCAGGAGCAATTAACAGATAGGATCTTGAAGCTAGCATGGTCTCTTACCTTTAGAGTGATGTCAGATGAAATGAAAAGGAGGCTAATAGAGCCAAGGAGGCCTGAGCTGTGAAGTTGTTTCTGAAGTATATTGAGTAGAAATAATCAGTAATTTGAAGATATGTAGCACCAGGGAGCCTGGATTATGTCCAGCTAGTTTTGCTTGCTGAATCTTTTGTGTTTTGGATAGATATTATTGTTACTGTGAGAGATTATGCAGGCAACACAAACGATGGGAAAACCCTTCATTAAGTACTTCTACAAGGAGAGGCCAAAATTTCCCTACTTCAGCAATTTCAAGCTGATTAATCGAAAGATCTGATGTTTCAACTACTGTGAATAAATTGAAAACAAAGGAGGAAAAAAGCACACTTAAGACTAGACTTGGATAAAGAAGTTCTGATACCTAGCAGGCTACTTAATTCCACTAACAGAGTAGAAGATTTTCAGCATTTAAGACATTAATTTCTTAGGAAAAAAATCACTAATCAAGGGCAAGCTAAAAAATTCTAAGATAAAGTTTGTACAAAACTAATTATTTTAAATGTTAAAAAAAATTTAAATGTTTCTTATCTGAAGGAGCAGATTGTTAGATATGAATCAGCCCTATGTCACGATACCTCTAGAGCAGTCCCATTGCAAAATGGAAATCCAATAAAATCTTTCATATACAGAGTCTGTTACAGTCCTACATGCTGCTCTGGTACTAAATGTGATGTTTTGTTAGTGGTAAATTACTTTATTTTCATTTCTTTCCTAATGCATAAAAATCATCCCCAAGGCTACATCCCCTTACATGCACTGAAATACATTCTGAAAGCCACATAAGTTGTTTTTTTAAAACTACTTTTTGAAGTTACTACATTTCTAGTTTAAAATTAAAAAAAAAGAAAACCAACCAAATTTTAAAATGTATTTAAATATTTATAAAACAAATAAGTATAAATACATAAAAATATATTATATGTGCATAAATATGTATCAAAATGTTTTACTACTGCTATATCCTTTCAGCCCATCCAAGCCACCAGTGTCGAATATCACTTTTTTACTGGTTTTAGTGTATACTGAGTTTGGAAATGGGATTTGTGTAGATTTCTTACAGTGTATAGACCTGCTGATTTCATTGAGAATTCAGGTTAAGCCAGAGATCTGGCTGTCATTAAAAAATTAAGTTTTTAAGATTCAGGTTCTTGGGACTGAGGACATTTTTCTCCTGTAAACTACAAAGGCTCGAATATTGGGGAAAAAAATATGCTTGCAGAAAACCTTGATTTTTTAATTGTTTCTTTATGGGCTTTTTTATGAACTACATAATTCAAAACGTTCTGGTTTATTTTGGTAAAAAAATTATTACCCTAACTATCAGTATCAGGCTTTTAAAATAATCTAATTGCATCTATATATATTTGAAATAGTAGGAAAAAAACCTATAGGGAAAAATCTTGGTGTCATTCAGCTCACCTGAATGCATAGTTCAAATTGTGGCCAGGATTTCACTCTCAGGAGAAGCAAAACCATATAAGAAAGAAGACTGGATGGGTAGCACCATGATTTTATTTTTCTCAATATTATAGGAGGAGCTATGGAGCCTAAAATGTTCAAATCATGATTAAAAACCATGATTTCATCTTGCATGTAGAAACACCAGGAGGTTTTTTATTATTTTTTTTTCAATATGTGAAAAGCTACTATTGATGTAGGAAGGTGGGGATATATTTTGGCTGACAAAGTGGAAGCAGACTGGTTAGTACTTAAAGCAACAAAGCCAGTCTTCTGGCTCTGGATGTTGTTCTCCTCCTCTGCAGGAGCTGGAGAAAGTAGATCTTGAAAGAGGGCAGTCAGAAGGTCAGAACTTTGATCTTGAAGGATTTCAATTACTCAGGTATTGATTAGGATGACAATTACACAAAAGCTGGAGAGAGGAACACGTTTGTAAAGGTTGCTTTCTTTAGCTGTTTGTTAAGGAGACCACCTTATGAGAGCTTATTTAAAAACTGATTCTAATGGATGTGACAGCTCTGATAAATAAGCAGAGTTCAGGAAGCAGTGAGACCTTCCTGGGATCCGCTAAAATCTGTCTTGTGGTGAGGAAGCACCAAGCTCTTTCCCTATCACTTCTGCAGCCACTCCTTCCAGAAACTCTGTCAACTCCCTTGTGAGAAATGACCATACAACTTCCAAAGAGCTTTTCTCTCTCTTATGTTAGCCCATAATATGTCTCTAACCCGACTGAACTGCTTAAAAAGCCAGATTTAAATCACAGACATACTGCCAGCGCAGGCTTACAAAGACACATGGATATGCACTTGCGTGTGTGTAAATACCAAGTCATCATCTTAATATTAGAAGTGTTCTTGGGGGCAATGCTTTATATTTCTTCAAAATAAGACCCATAATTAGGTGGAACATCCTCAAAAATTATCATAAGGCAGTTCAGATTTCCTGTGCAGTATGAATTTAAAAACATCTATTCACAGTCTTTGCCAAATAGGTCAGTAGAAATTAATCTTATTCAGTCAGAATATGATCCACCTCTGCTATTGAACTGTTTACTTGTCGAACACTCAGAGTGCTTCTTGGTTATCACCTCAAAGGTTTTTGCAGGAGTTTCATTAAACTGAGGACTGCTTCTAGACCATGCACCCCTGGTCACATTTGCAATTAATCCCATATATTTTTCTAATGCTTGAACACTGGGTTAATTTACAATTCACCTGAGGGTTTAATGCTACCCTTCAGATATCTGAACTCAAAACCTTGCAAATACAGCATACTCATTTCTTCACTTTTTCCAAGTGGGTTGTGAAAAGGCTGGTATTGCCTCTAGCACCATTGTTTACTTAGCATTACCATGCCCCATTTTACCCAAAGGTGATTCCTCTGCAATTAAAATAGAATGTCATCTATTTCCAGCCTGTCTTTCATGCAGCTTCTCTGATGGGATCTGCAATGAGCAGTTTGTGTCCATCCTGCTTTAGTGTGTGGGATCAAGAAACTCCATCCTCTCCTGATTACATCAAGGGTGCTGTCAATTGTCAGATGCTGCATTGCACAATCAGGCTGGGAAGGAAATGTCTGCAGAGGCCAGATCAAGGTCTCCGTGACAGGTCAGCTCTATTTGGAGGAATTTTAAAAGGTGCAAAGTGTTTGTGAGCACAACTGATGTTGATTATTAAGGGGCAACACAAGGATCTCCTATAGTGCTTTAGCATAACTCTACAATTTAAAAGAAAGACAAAGGTGTTGTGAAGCATGATTTGCCTCTCCTACGGGCCACACAGATTTCTGTGTGAGAGAAGCCACCAGTCTCCATGTGCCTGCTGGAAGAAGCAGCCCATAAAAATCCCTCTCGATGCTCTTATTCACTGCAGAATGAGCAAACAGGATCATTCAGCTGGCAGATCCCATTTTTCTCTCGCTGTCAAAATGCACGGAAAAACCTTAACGCCTCGTTCAGGCTTCATTCACACAAACTTCGAGTTCGAGAGAGGCAGGACCCGATCCCGGAGCTGGGCTGCTCTCCCCGCAGCAGCATCGCAGTGCCACCTAGTGCGAGCCCAGCCAGGAGCCACCCTGTCACTGTCTCTGCCGCAAAAGTGTCCTTCTTGGACAGGGCTGCTGGCCCTGCCTCACTTCTGCAGCCTCAGCTCCAGGTTATGCGGCTGTGAACATCCTGCAAATGTGTTTTTAGGGTCAAAATTCCCCTTCGAGGGAACGGTGCTTTGACTGAACCTCCTGTGGGATGGTGGCTCAGGTCCTCACTCACATCCACGGCATGGGGAAGTTGGAGACTGGAGATGCGTGGCAACATGAAGGAGAGAGAGAAGGAGGAACAGCTCTAGCAGCTCAAAGCATAGACTTTGGCATTTTAAGCATCTGCTCGTCAGAGATGCTGGGGAATGTTAGGCTTGCTGTTGCAGAAGGAAATTTGGAAGTGCTCCAGAGGCTTTTGTCAGAATGGATGGGAGTTAAACAGGTGCCTCTGGGCATATAATCTAGAGTTTATGAAGCTGGAAAAAAAAAAAAAAACAAAACCAACAAATGGGAATTCAGGTTAAACTTTGTCCTTTGCATCTCTGATAGTAAATATACTACCATAAACCCAGAGTGAGTAAACATACTACCAAAAACCTCTAGTACAGATGGGAGAAAGGGAAGCTGAGAGCAACTGGATACACAGAAGAATGAGCAGGAGGCTATAGCAACAGTCTAGTCATGTAGGCTGGCAGTCATTGGGCTGTTCTGCTCATCCCTGCTGGCTTCTTTAGCTTGCTTGCTGGGGCTGCTCATACATGGTGTGCATGTAATACAATTCCAAACTGATAAAAGAAAGCATTGCAAGGCAGATTCATTGTAGGGCTTGGAAAAGGAAAAGAAAAACTAAAAAGGAAAAAAAAAAACAACAACCAAAAAAAAAGAGAAACAACTCCACACACATAATAAATAGTCAGTACATCAAAAGTCATATCTGTTTGGTGTTTTTTTAGGAAAAGACATGCACACATTTATTACCAGTTTTAAACTCTTTGTAATATCAAACGTAGCTACATTCAATCCCAGAGGAAGTCCCCTGCAGAAAAAGGGAAATATATTGCATCAGTATTTCATTACACAGTCCACTGATCACAAAACACATCCACTCTAGGTTTACCCCTGAGTCCCTACCCAATGTGCTGCTCACTCGGAACAAATACAAGCTCCAGAGTATCAGAAAAGGGAGTTTAAACCACAATCTTTCATTGTAGCATCTTGTTCCCTGTAGATAATTAGCACACTTCACACAGTTCTGATTAAAGTGGGGTTTTTTCTTCTTCTTTTTTTTAAACTTGCCCTACCATCTAAAGGTCTGGATACTGCAAAAATGAAACTGCATTCATTAAGTTAATGATTTTGTGGACTGAGATTCAGTATCTCCTGTATTTTCTGTCTTTCCTAATAACAACCTCAGGAAACAGGTGTAACAAAATCTCCAGCTTCTTTGTAACAAGCTGAAAGTGGTCAAGGAAGGAACATCCTCTTGGGGAATCCCCTTTAGCCCCAGAGGTGCTCTCTGGCCTTTTTAAACTTCTGTATGTTCCCTTTATGATGTTACTATGGATGACAGGAGATGGGCATGTAAGAGTTAAGCAAGTTAACTACTTTAAAAATGCCCATTTTTAAACTGGTTCCTGTTACAGGTATGGGGGTGAAAAGGTGGACTGATGCTCCCATAAATGACAGATTTAATTAAGAGATCATGAAGTCTACAATGATGGACAGCTAAAATGACAAAGTCTCTTCTCTGCATCCTGTGCAAAGTAGGTGTGAAATATGATTAAACCAAGACTGTTTTGGTTTGGTTTTTTTAATACTTATTTTATACATCCATAAACCACTTCAAGAGCTACAAAGCAATGAGAAATCAAGCTCCTAGTGATGAAGAGAGTAGTAGTATGCAGGAGCACTGCCCTATTCAGCAGCAAAGTGGTTACAGTACAATGCAAATTGTTCACTTTAAAATTCAAGTTGCTTGCTCTTGCTCCTGGTTGCATAACAAACTCAAGCTCAAATGCTGATTGCTTTCCAGACTCAAGCACTGTTCAACTGAAATATCAGTATTGTTCAGACTTTGACAGGAGATTTGGAGTAGTTTATGCTGTTAAATTAAAATTCTGCTTTCCTGGTTTGGTTCAAGCTGTATGAATTCAGAATGGAACACAGCATTTGTGTCCAATAAGTTAATGCATGAAAGCATCCTTCTTTTCTCCTCACCAATGGTCTACTACAGCTACAGTTTCAACAGCATCTCTTTCAAGATGCCTTGTCTTTTGAAGCTGAAATTCAAAGTGTGTCTTTGAGAACCTCAAGATGAGAAATGGGAATCAGGATGTACCATAACAGTTTTTATAGGAAAGTTCAAGAAAGCTGAAGAGTGTTTAGGCAAGCAGGCAAACAGTCTGTTTGCTACCATTAAATAAAAATTTCTTTGGTTGTTAGATGCCTCAGCTATCACAAGGAGATGAGATTTGTGGATGATTGATAAAGAGGATAGTTCTGTTCTGAACTCAGGTATTTTACTGAAGCTCTTGTTGTGGGTGAAAAAGATCAGAGAGGCTATGAAAGAGCACCAGTAGGATGTCTTCTAGTGGAGAGTGAGAAACTGTATTATGGGGAAAGCAGTGGCAGAGAGGAATGAAAGACGTGCATGAGATAATCATGATAAAAGTTATCAGGAGGAATCTTACAGGTCTTGTCCTCAACAAGCTGGTAAGCTCATTTGGGTAGGGAGCAGAGTATTTTGGGCTTGTAGTTAGTACAAGTAATAAATACCCTAGCTTTCCTGTTAAAGGCTCCTAGCCATCTTACTGTATGCCCTCTTCTCTGGTGGCTGGAGCTGCAGACCCCTTAACCAGAGCTTAATAGGATCCAGGTGAAGGAACAGAAGTGAAGAGCCACTTAAACACTCAGCACTGAGAGAGCTGAAGAAGCTCAGTGCAAGATCAAGTGCCCTGGAGTGCTGTCACGAGGGCAACTCTCCCAGGTTTACATATATTTTGGAAACTTCAGCAGCCATAGATTTCCCTTCTTCACGGATTGGTAATACAAACACTTTTGCTCTTGCAAGCAAAGCTTAAAAACATCACCCTCACTCTGGTAACCTGTGAACCAGAAGCTGTTTATTGTTACATTACAGCTGGGTCACAGTGTAGTATTCCACCTAACAGGTACCATGGCTTTGTAGCAATCATCCATCCTTCTCTCTGCCTTCCTCATTTTTCTTTTGTGCTACTTGTGTGGATATCACAGTTTAAGGCAGCTGTAAGCCTAGCAGGAGGCACTACTCTGCACCTCCTCTGTGTGAAACCCCATGGCCCCGCATATAGTAGGTGAGAAAAGCTGGGAAATGCCCCATGACATATCACGTACTTGAAATATTGGGAAGGGATGCACCACCCTGGTGGCTTCCCAACCTATACACAGCCTGATGGCCCTTTCTTTCACTGAACTGCCTATTAAAGTTGTACAGGATGGTGCTTGTGGCATGATGAAGACAAGCTGTGAGCTATTTCTTTGCACTGAACAGGAGCAGAACAAAGACATCTCACTGATGGAGTGTGGGATGAAATGTCAGATGGCTGGGGCAAGCTTAGAAAAAGATGAATGCAGCAAGGTAACCATGTTTGAATGGGATTTGCAAAGCACTGGGAAGCTGTAGATCATACACAGGGATGAGAAAAACAGAGTCTTAAATGGGAGCATGCATGGATGCACTGGAACCATCCACGTGGAGGGTCAGAAATTCATCCATGGAGAGAAAGTCATAAAATGTGATTGCTAAATCAAAATGGCTAAAGCGTCATAAAATTATTTGGTTTTGAGAGCTTGGGTTTAGCAGGTATCTATCAACAGAAAGCAACAGCAACTTATTCATGGCTGAAAAGCAGGAGATGAATGGGACAGAAACATTGAACGTTAGTTTTAAGCTGTCAAGGTGACAGTTGAGAAGATGACAGGAGAGGATTTATGAGGAAGAAAACCCTAAGGAGATTTTTGAGGGCTTTACACAACACAGTGAAGAGTCTTCCAAGCTGAAAGGACTGAAAAGCTGGAGGCTGATCAGAGGAGGACAGGCTGTGCACAGAGAAAGATCTGGTTAGTACAACATCAAGTACACAGCTGCAGCTGACCCAGCTCTGTTGGGACCCTCTTACAGAGACAACCATCTTACAAGATGGTGTAAGACATCATCTTACAAAAACAACAGAAAATGTGCTTGGACAGTGACAGGAGGCTATAGTTCTGCTGGCCAAAGAGCATTATCTCATTCCTTGAATCTAGGCACAAGCCAGCTGCTCTGAACCACTGGATCTACCACCTGCAAGGTGGCAGAAGATCCTAACTGATACCATTCATGCAGATTGAGATAAAACACCTCCTGAGGAGTGGAAAGAAATTGCTGAACCCAAGTCAGACTGAGAAGGTGATTTTGCCATTTCTGATGGTTATTCCTGCACTATGATGTTACAGTGCACCACTCAGAAGAGAATAAAAGAGTCCAGAACTGAGCAGAGGAACATCAAATTCAGCTATACAGAAGCATGCATGAATCTCTTACGGTTTTTTTAAATCTATGTTTGTAGTTTTGTAGTTGTAGTTGTAGTTTTGTATGTCTTGGTTAGCTGGCTGCGAAACTAAAAAAAAAAAAAAACAAGGGTCCAAAATTTTCATCCCAAAATGATTAGGAGAAGAAACAAACAGCAAATCACAAAATCATAGACCAAATGAGGGTTGAATTGACCTCTGGGGATCATCCAGTCATCTAGATACTGTTGTTCTAGTCTGTGTCAGGTCAAGTTTTTAATATCTCCAAGTATGGAGACTCCACAGCCTCTCTGGGTAGCCAGTTCCAATGTTTAGGATGGACATTCAGTATGTCAGTGACCTTCACTGTAAAAACAAGTGGGGTTCAGAGGGAATCTCCTGTGTTTCTGTTTGTGCCCATTGACTCCTGTCCTGCCACTGGTCATTACTGGAAAGTCTGTTTTCTTTACACCCTGCCTTCAAGTATTTATATACATTAATAAGATCTCCCCTGAGCCTTCTAGTTATTAAAATCCTGTCTGCATAAAGACTTTATGAGGGATAAAATCTATGAGATTGCCAGAAGTCTTCATAAAGTCTTCACAAAAGAGCGGTAGCGTGGGGATGGGGAAGAGTGTTGGCTTAGAGGAGGAGAGAAGAGACCTTTGCTAAGACAGTCCTTGCTCCTCTACCTCTGAGCAGCAAATGGATAAAGCAGGATAGGAGGAGGTGGTAGTCTCTGCATGCTTCTCTAGCTGTGGAATCTGCTTTTACAAACCATGCTGCAGTAAATACTCCACAGTCCATTCAGCAACAGCGTATTCATGCTCCAGCCCAACAGCCCCCAAGAGATGGCGGCTGGGTTTGCTAAGGCTGTGGGTAGGGAGCACCAGAACTCCTGGGTCAGGACTAGATGAACAGGTGCCCACGCAACTCATCTCCCCTGATCCAAAAGCCAGAAGGCAGTTTGGATGAGTCTGCACTGCTTGTCTCCATTTGGGATTTGGATTTGGAGCAGAAAAAAAGATTTTAACTATAGGGTTGCAAGTGAAGTTGCCCTCAGAGCCAAACAACAGCTCCTGGCCCATTTATTCGCCAGTGTAGCCATTTGCCTGCACTAAATCAAGGGTTTTTTTCTTCCACATCTTATTGCCTTATATCCACCACAATTCTTGCTGTCCATTTTTCTTGCACATTTACATCATCTAGTCCCATCTTCTCCACAGCTATTTGTGTAGCTCCCAAATAAATCCTCTTTGAATCCTTTCTGTCTCCCTGGAAACAGTGGGAACTGATGGTTGTATTACTAGGGCAGCAGCATGCACAGTCAGCAGTGCCCACATCTAAACTCCTCTGAGTAGGGCCGGTTCTGAAAAAGGGAAATTTTGCCATCCTGAAAGAGAACTAATGTTTAACATTAAGAGTGGGCAGATTAAAATACATATCTTGATAAAACCAGAGGAGCTGGGCACAATGCTTACTGGGGGCATTTGGCACCAAATACCTGCCATTAAGGTATTGGCTCATTTTGTCACCCCCTGTGACAAGTCTGAGTCAAGTCTGGGATGTGTCGTCCCTTCATACCCCTATGCAATGAGTCACCATGCTCTGGTGACACCTCTGTTGGATAGTTGTGTGCCAGAGGGAAAAATATGGGAAAACAGTATCAGGCAGGTCCATATTCACAGAAGCAAATGCTGTGAAGGAGCCTCAGAAAGTTAACCTTAAATTTCTGTGGGAAACGGTGATACTGAAACCGCATTTAATCCCTGAGACAGGATTAAGGGCAGGGGGGCAAGGGTGCAGAGGTGCCAGAAGCCAGGAGAGGGAGTCTTGAGCCCAGGAAAAATAAAAGGAGATGGAAAAAAATCCTCCTCACCTGCTTCCTTAGTGGTGAGATTGATGGGGTGCATGGTGAAGGAACAGCAGTGCTGGACTTGGGTGATTCCTACAGGGAGAGAAGTTTCCCTGTGTGTGACCATGTGCCCTTGCCTAAGGGACAGGTCAGCAGACTTCTGGCTCTCACTAAACCCAGAACCATTTGATAAGAGGTTTTCACTGGTATCATCAGCCAGGCAGCAGTTAAGTGGGGCTATTAACTCAGGCTATTAATTACATTAATTAATATTTTTTTTATGTGAACATCAACTAAGCTGTGCATGGGTCCATGCATGCAAAACTGGGAGTATGCATCTACTGAAAATTTGCTATCTATGTACTGTTTATATGCTCATATTTATACACACACACTTAATTGTACTCGTGACTAAATAAATCTATTTTTATCTAATCCTGTGATTCACAAGGCATGCACCCTCAGCTTCCTGCTGACTTACACGGCTATATCCAAAATGCCATCTACTCTTTTCCTACCTTTCCATGAGAAGATGGTGCAGGCTGAGGGTGTGTGTAATTTTCAAACTGCATTTCTTTATTTCTCTATACCCTAGCTATGACATAATGCTTAAAAACTTACTGGGCTGAAAAAATGATGCACAGTAGGATACCTTTTGAAAAAAAAAGACCAAGGCTAACCAAATCAGTCCCCAAGGAATAGTGATCTGTTCATTTGTTTGGTATTTGTTTTAATCTGAACCAGCCTTGATGGGTATACTTTTAAGTGTTCCAAGTTGAAGTCAGAGTCTGCTTTTGAAAATTCTGATTTGCTTTTTAAAATAGTGTACTTTTGTCAAATTTATTTCAAGCCTTGAAATGTTCATGCACTGATCTCTGAAACAATTTTCTCTTTAGTCATCCTACCGTTCTCCTTCTTGAACCCTCAGAGATGATATCTAAGAAGTATCCTCTCTCTTTTTCCTGGTATCAACCTGTAGTCCCTTTGAAACTATTAGCAGATTAAAAATTAGTTTTATTGGTTACTTGGTGAAGGTAGAAGAGGGTTAACCAACGAGAAAACAATCCTAGACCCAGTCTGAGAAATAAATCCAACCAGTTTTAATCATCTGCATCTCAACCTGTCACAAACCCCTCACATGACAGCATTCACCTGAGTGCCACAAGCATTCCCTAACAACTGTGGTGCCATCACCATCATCAGTAATGAGTGTGATCTTCCTACTCCTGCCCTTGTGACAGACAGTGCTGTGGGTTTGCTGTCAGCAGTTCTGATCTGGTTGCAAACAGGTCCTGGGAGGCAGCTCAGCACAGGGCATCACCCAGAGCCCCCACCACCTCTCAGACGGGTACCTGCTGCTGAGCAGGATCAGGGGGGAGCTGCTCTAAAGCTGGCTGAGATGTTTTAGGAGCATGGTTAAAACACAGAATAATACTGATCAATTTGAGGGGAACTGGGAATCACAAGACTTAATACTACATTAATTTCACGTTTACTCTAACTGAATGGCCCCAGTCAAAATCAGATCTGTTCCCTGCAGACTGGGAAACTTGCTTTCAAGATGCAGAGGAAAGCAATAATTCTCCTTTTAGATGTGTCCACCCCCTCTAAACACAGAGAATAACTGGGTACACAGAAACAGGTTAGGTTGCTCTGGGCTCTTGAAGCAGCCAGGTGAGGTCAGCGTGGGGCACAGAACATTTTGTAGCTGGTCACATAAAGTGGCTTCTCTCATTTCTCTTCAAGGTACCTTAAGCTAAGGAGGAACATACTGTATCAAGCTGGATGTCATTCTAAAAGCAATGCCTTGCTACTGGATTTCTCAGAGTTTCTATGACTTTGATTACTTCTTTTTGCTCTCCAGGAATGACAAATTTTTCCTGTTCCACATGTATCCCTCACACAGCAGGCACAAGGACCAACTGGATAGAAATTCCTGTCTTTTGGTAGCATCTGACCCCCATTGCAGGGTTATGTTCAGTCACCTTTGAAAAGCAGTGACATCAAAGTTTCTGGGAGACTGATGTATTTAGGATTGTTTCTTAACCATTTCTGTTTAATCTCTTTTTCCTTGTCTACTGTGTCCCATAGGGCAAACCTGAAAAAAGCCCAGACTTGTCATTTGCCACATCTGAAACCTCATATTAAACCTTCTGGATTATGATGAATAGCAGAGCTGAGAGCAGACAAGTGTTCACATCATGTTTCCACTACATTGTCCTCTTTAAATTAAAGCTTGGCAAGAATCAATGTCAGTGTCCTTGCCCTTGCAAGAAGAAAGGCTTCACCCAGAAGTATAAATGTAGTCAATACTTCTAAATGGGAAAAGCTAGAGATGAAGTATGTATGTAAGAAATACTGAACCTAAGGCAAAGGCACATAGTGCCTGGCCACTGTCTGAACATGGGTAAAGCTGTGATTTTTCACTCCTGATGCTTTACTGAAATGATATAAGAGACTTCCATGGGGAGGTGAGCTGAACTGGCTTCAGTCTCCAAAAATGATGGAGAAAGAGTGAGCAAAGTGTATCTGCAGCAGAAAGGGAAGCCAAGGAAGAGATAACTACATAAAGTTATCTTTCTGCATTGAATTAAACTTTCACATTTTTTTCTTGATTGACTAATCTCTGCAATTTGCTGGATTTTGAGCTGGTATTTTCTAATATCACAAGTGTAATGGTATCTGTTCCTCTCAATATGTCTATTTCAAAAATTTCTGCCAAGCAGATGAGAATGTTCTTTTAATGCAAATCCTTTACTTCCAGCTGGATACAGAAGCATCTATACATAATATTATATTTCACTTGAAAATACATTCCCTAAATTCATTTGCTCAGGCTTAGGGAGAGTGTAGAAAAGTAAATCTCAGATTCTTTATTGTTATTAATGTTCCAATTGTTCTGGTAATTAGAAAAAATTGAGTTATAAATGCTTCAAACTCCCAATGAGTTATGCCATCTTAAAAATAAGTTATGACAGTTTAAATTAATTAAATAAAAATAGCAATACCTATTCCTATAGTAGCATACATGCTGAAAGCTGTATCTGTTCTGGAAGAAAGTTCAAGGGCATTTCGTATCTAGCAAAAAAGTATCATAAAGCTGCTCCATGATGCCCTTTCTGTCCTCTTGTGAAATACAATACTTGAATTTATGTCAGGGGCGACAAGGGAAATCCACTTGCCGCCGGGGGGGATGAGGGAAGACTCGTGCAACCAATATGATTGATGAACAAGCTTCAACTTTATTGCGCAGTAACTTTTACTTATATAGTGTTTCTGTGACCACACCCCCGCCACCACACACCAACATAACATATTACTGGACATCCGGTGTGTTTACCTATAGACAGGCAAATCCCAGTCGTATAGGGGTCAGAATCAAGGGCCGGTCTGATTGGCCTTAGATATGGGATTGTGCACATGGACGTGGGATTGTGCACACGGAGGAAAGACACATTCCCTACCTTCCAGGAGCATTCTGCAACAAATTTGTTTTTATGGATTTGCTTTAGGAGATGCAGTCAACCAGGTGATAAACTTTCCATATTGTGCTGTGACAAACACAAGTTTGTCTCCAGAAAGTGTGTTGTACATCTTACACTGGACTTTGTAAGGTCTGACATGAATGTTAATATTAATCTTAGCTTTTCGTATTTAATTTTTCTAATATGACTTGAAAAGTACAACCATAACATTAAAGCCATTTTGCATTTTTATTCCTCAAAAATGCATGGAATTAGACATTGAAACAGAGGTAGTTACGTTACTTCTGTTAAATTTATTTAGATAATACACATAATTAGATGCCGGGTTCTAGAACTCTTGTGAAGCCTCTTCCCTCATCTCTTCTCTTGCTAAGCATTCTTTTTGTTTATTTTTTTAGGTTTGCTTTCCTGTCTTTATTTTTGCCATTTTTTACGTCTGCTTTCTGTCTCTCCTCCCTCTTTCTTCCTATACTCCTTCCTCTTCCCACACTGTTGGCTTTTTTCTTCCCATATTCCTTTTCATTTCCGCTGATCTTCCTTATCCCTCTGCATTCTCCATGGTGTTAATTTCCTTTCCCTGCTTTCTCTCTTACTCCCCCTTTCCCAAGTTCTCTTCTTTTTCTTCTCATACAAGGCTAAATTACAAGAGGGGAGCAGAGTAGCGTGGATATCAGTGTTTCACATTTCTCCATTCCAATAGTAAATGCTGCCCACATTTGCACACAGACACCAAGTTAAGGAGTAACACCTGTAGTAAGGTAGATTGCAGTTGGTGGCTCACAGGCAGGTAAGAAAACAGCTTCTCTGACCCAGTTATCTTCTAGCTTAGCAGTAAAAGATGATGAAAGATAAGCTTAGAAATGCAAAGGACATGCTGCCCTTAATATGTGGGTTTTCATTGTGAGTCAGTCACAGATTTACCATGATCTTGGGCAAGCCATTCAATCTCAGTGCACCTGTTTTCTTCATCTGAAAAGGAAAGGATCATGTATTCCTGCCTTCCAAAATAATATGATAGGAGCATTGGTAATCCGTGTCTCAAGCATTATGGGAAGATCTATTAGAAAGTATTGATATTTATTTTTCTCTTAAACCCTGCAGTTTATCCATCTTTTGAAGTACAATGCACACAAGCACCACAGGCCAATTATTTCCTAATATATTCAAGATAGTCCTGTGCTTGTTTAGTATGGCAATCACTCAGCAACAGTGTCTGTAGAGATCAGCTTCATTGACTGTCTTATTTCCAATAATCAGTGCTGCATAATCAGGACCTCTCCACACCCTTATAATCAGTTCTGGCCCTCTAAAAGCTTCTCAGAGGTTTAACTCTGCATCATTGAGACAGTTAAGAAATGCCTGCAATACAATAACAAACATTCTGTACACAGTAATTTTTGCCTGGGGTAAACCCCTCAAGCAGTGATATCTTTGCATACTCACAGACATAAGTACACAAAAATGTAGATTATATAAAGACAGAGGGATTAACACCAGCTCTGGTAGTGAAGTTCTTTGTGTTGCTTATCCAGTACTTATTCATGTATAGACTGCCATACCACAGTATTCCTTTTTTATGTGTTTTTAAGGGCTGAAAAAATTGTATTTCACTTGCTGAGATAACATGCCCAATTGCTTGATCCTGGGGATAGATAGCACACTTTCACATATTTTTGGTCTTTGGCAGAGCCAGTTCAAGCATTCCTTGGCTTTGGTGTGAATCGTGGAGTCACTGGGGTTGGAAGGGACCTCTGCTTGAAGAAGGAGCAGTGGTGTGGTCCCATCAGGCTTCTCAGGGCTTTATCCAGTCAGTTCTTGAAAATTTCGAAAGATGGGGACTGTACAACAGCTCTGGGCATCCTGTGCCACTGTCTCGCTGTCCTGATGAGGAAGAACGGGTTTTGTTATGTTCAGTTGCAAACTCCCTAGCTTCACCGTAAGCCACTGCCTTCATCCTTCATCCTCCCACCTTGTACCTCTTTGAAGATCCTGTCTCCATTGTGTTGATGAACTCTTCATATGTTCTCCAGGCTGAACAAGCTCTGATCCTGCAGCATATCCTCACAGGGCAAGTGCTCCAGCCCCTGTCCATCTGAGTGACATTCTGCTGACCTCACTCCACTTGTTTGCTGCATTTCTTGTACTGGGGGCCCAAAACTGGATGCAGGATGTACATGTGGCATAGTGAGTGCTGCATAACAAGAGATAATCAGTTGCTTCAGTCTACAGGCTGTACTGCTAATGATGCCGCCCTGAATGCCATTCCACCAGGGTGTATGGGATCATGTGCCATTTGCTGTCTTCCATGTCCCCCAAGGCCTCTTCATGAGAGCTGTTGTCCCATCAGTCTGTCCCCAGCCTGCATTGCTGCCGGATATCCTTCCTTTCCAGGGCCTGGACTATGCTGTTCTTACTGACTTTCCTAGGTTTCCTGTTGGCCCATACCTCCCACCTACCAAGGTCCCTCTGGATGGCAGCCCTGCCTTTGACCATATTGGCTGCTCCCCACAGTTTAGTGTCATCTGCACATCAGATGAATGTGCAATATTGCATCCTCCAGGTTGCAAAGATGCAAAGGTCCCAAAAAGGACCCTTGTGCTCTGCTTCTCACTAGTAAGACAGAGTGCAGTCCATTCACCTCCATCTCAGTCCAGACATCCTCTGCAGAGCCTGGGTGACATCTGTGATCCTCTGCAGAGCCATGCTTTCCCATGGGCCATGACAACAGCGGGGAGGTGTGGAGGTGGGAATCAGTTCAGGGCAGGGAGGGTGGTGGCTGCTTCAATCAGTTTAAGTGGCACCAGTAAATGCATACTCTGGTGGTATACAGCAAAGGGTAAAACTTGAAATTCCTTCAACCACACAAAAATGGATATGAAGCTTGCTTGTCTGTGACCTTGTAAAGTTTCTGCAGCTTCCTACACAAAATAGCTGCATATTCAAGGGGAAAATTACATATTTGCAGCAAGAAATTTGATCCTTGCCTGTTTAGTGGTTGCAGTTACAGTAAACAGTAGGATTTGCATTTTTTTTACTCTTCTGGTCCAGGTTGTACTCTGCCTGCATTTGGTAGGTTATAGTCTCTTCCAAAGTGAAAATTACATGAAAGCAAATGTTGAAGGAAAAGGGGATTAGGATTTTAAAATATTTGTCCAGAGTAAAAAAGAAAAGCCACAGCACAACTGTGAAATCTGTGCAAATTTCCCATATTTTAGTTCCAGTGTCTTAATGATTACACTTTTATAACTGAAAGAAACCCATATGCTCTTCCATGCTCTATTTCAATAAAAGCCAAGGCAAACAAAAAACCCCACCATTTATTTTATAAACCAAATTTTAAAAGTTAAGGAATTAAAATTAAAAAGAGCAAAAGACTTCCCATGCTTACATTATGCTTCTAAGGTGTATTTACATCATGCTTTGGGTTTATAATAAATGACTTAGGAGTGCATTTGGGCATTCTTGTAATCTGAGAAACTGTTTTTTGCATAACATTGTCTTCAGATCTCTTTCTTTTGAAATAGCCAAGTGAAGACTGTTAGTGTATGGGTTGACAGAGATCCAATGAGGATCCCTTTTCCAAAAGGGATCCAAAAGTGATCCCTTTTCACTTTTCTCTAAGTAGATTGCAAAGAATATTGTAACCATGATGCTCTAAGGATAAAAACGAAGTTGCTTACCCTAGAGTAAATTTTTTAAATAAGTAGCAGGTTTTACAGCACAGTCCAAAAATGCAAAGCATAAAGGGATGAAGGCAGAGGTTACAAAAGAAGAGTGGACAAAATACAGGCCAACACTTTCTCTTTAAGCCTTAACAGAGCAATCCCAATGCCCTATGTGCCTCCATATGCATCTTACAGTCCAAAATGAGTTTAACATATTTAAATTTGTTGCACATTTGAGTTCACTGTGCTAGTCTACATGAACTCTGTGTGAAGAAATCAAGAGAGTGTGCTCAGATTCCAAAATCAATACCAGCCCACTTTAATCTCTGATAAGAGTTCTGTTTGAGTAAGTCCCATTTGAACCAGTCTTCTTGTTATGTGTTAGGGCTCTGTTGCATTACCCAAACCCTTGATGGTACACATGCTTCCAACTAATTTGTTAACAAACCAGTCAAGGCACTCATTTCAACAGCTTTGACATCACCTCAAAGCTGCACTCCTACAGGTCTGAACCTGTTAGCTCTTTCAGCAATACCTGGGTGCCTCCCAGAGTGGGGGTGGTTGTAATCACACATCCCCACCTCTATTGTACCCCTCACAGTTTTCTCCTTACATGTTTATGTAAGAGAAGAGGTGTAAAGGTGCCAGAGCAGTGGAAGGTGATGTTTTCCAGTTCATAGTGATACATTTACTAATAAATGAGGGTTTGGCACCTTCCCTTTTTTTGCATGCTCCTTCTCAATGGTGTTTTCTATTCCTGATCCTTCATAATTCACCAGGCTCTGGTGTTAAATGATGTTTCCCATGTGTGCTCCATCAAGAAAGTTAAATTCAACTTTCTAGTTTACAACATGTAAAGCATTTAATGCCTTAAACAACTTTTGTAAGCTCTGTCTTTGTCGATCAGACCAATTTGTTGCTGAATGTTTCTATATGTTAGTCATTGCTGAGCAAAAGCAGTGTTAAAAAGAAACCAGTGATTGCTATTCAGTGGTCTATGTAGAAAAGTAGTGGAGGTTCTGTCATAGATACATGAGGCACTGCACTTGATGAAACTGAAGGTTCCGCTAGACCAATAATTTATTTCTGACAGTAGCCAGTAGGAGAGACACTTAGAGAAGATGTGTAAGAAATATTGCTCCCTCATCTTGGCAGGTTCTCCTCTGTTGCACAACAGGAGTATGAGAACCAGAAATCGTAAATTGAAACAAGATATTCTGCCTGTATGTAAGAGAGGGGGGAAAAAATAGTAAAAAGAGAATTAATCATGGAACAGGTTGTCCAGAGAGGTTCTGAACCCTCCCTCCTGGAAGTTTACAAAAGCCCTGAACAGCCTGGCTTATATTCAGTGTTGATCCTACCTTGAGCAAGAGTTCAACTAGGTGATCCAGGTCCCTCCAACCTCAGTGACTCATTGATTCTAGAAACCCTATAGAAGTAATTGTCCTTTCTGCAATCAGAGAGCTATCAGATCTCTGAGCAGTTCTCACCCTGATTGCATGTGTCTAAATCTGTTCTTCATAAAATGAACAGCTGCAGGTTTTTTCTGTTCTAAGGGCAACAGTATTTAGACTTTAATTTCACAGAATTTTATTCTGTCAGAGGCTTTGTTTATTTTTATTCAAACACTGGCTCAAATGCACCTCTCCTTCCCCTTAGACACATGGATTGGTAGCTGTAGCTAGCAAAAAGAAATCAGTGACATTTGTAGAACACACTCTTCTGTGTAAATAAGTTTTCTTGAACTGTGGCCCTATGGGGCATTTTTTTTTTAGTATATCTGAGATGTGCTTTATGAGATGCATCTGTTGCAGGTATCTGCCCTGCTTTCCACAATAATAATGCAACATCCTGCTCTTGATGATCTGAACATCCAATAATTGCATCCTGTTTGTCTCTTTATCCACATGGCCATGGACTTTAGTAACAATAAGAAGTACTTAAGTACTATTAAGTTCATTGCACAGTCAAAAGAATCTGCAAACACTTTGAGCTTTTTTTTTTGTTGTTGTTGGTATGGTGCTTCAAATTTCTAGAGCAAATTTGTGTGTCCCATCCAGTAGTTCTGGCAAGGCTAAATCAGAGCACAATTAATTAGCATGAAAGCACAGAATCTTCTGAATCTGCATTCCAGTGAGACCACTTGAAAACATCATTGCATTTTGAAGTGGCTGATCTAACAAAAGAATTCTGTTGATACATTGATTTCAAACTCTGTGAGTGAAGTTGTGCATTTTGCCTGCTGTTTCTGAAAATAAACCACGAGGCTAAAGGGATACAAAGCCTGTCAGATCTCAAGGGATATGAGCCCACTGCCAATCCAGACATACTCGCAGTTTCTTGTAGAACTTGACTTGAGATACCTAAACCAAAAGATTTCCTGTCATGTTCAATGAACAGGATGCAAAAATCATTTGTCCTTTACAATGTCCTAGGGGGCAAAGAAGAAATTTCAGAGACTGTCCAGCATGACTTTGATGAGAAAGTAATTAAAGGCACTGACTGAGCTGCCCACATGGTTGAGTCAGATAGCAATGTAATTGACTGTAATGGTCCCTGTGCTGAAGGACAGTAATCAGAAGATGGATGTGACTGAAGCCGAATTTGCTAAGGGAAATATTATTGACATTTCTAACTTGTAGTAATAAGTCAAAAAGTAATCCTATGCAACAGTTAAGTAGGCTATGCTAAGCATGCTGTGCTGAGTTTTTAAGAGAAAAAGAGAATATAATTCAGTGTCTAGATTTTCTCTTTTTTTTGGTAGTAATAACCTCCTATTTGTAGTTTACAGTTACTATTCTTGTCTCCTTTGAATCTTTCAGTGGTTCTCATGTGTTCACCCCAAATGCACCTCAGAGGCTCCACCATTAGCAACTGCTTTTGCAAGTACTGCTGATGGGCCCAGCCTACATCACAGCCTCATCACAGCATACAGCAGTTTTAGGAGCTCATCTTTTCCCTTCCCCAGATGGTTAGAAACTAATTTTAACTACAGATAATTTTGTAATTTGCAGGCAAAGAAGTCAGTTTGACATACTTCTCTTAGCCTGATTGAATTAAATTTAAATGCTTTGGCAGCTTTTCTCCATGCTGTTAAAAGAATTGTAGATAATGACAACTCAAAGCTGATCTCCATCCTCCCTCTAAAGGAAAAAAATAGCAACCCCTACAAAACCCACAGCCAAGCTAATACATTTTGGTCAACACTGAGCTTGAATTGCTCCTTTCCTCCCCCTAGATTTTTGACAATTCCAGCTTGCACAGTTATTTTGGCATGTAATGTCATAGAGCTTACATATTCTGATTTTTTTTAACTGTATTAACTTTTCTGAGTATGCTTAGAAACAACTAACATTTTACACTTCCTATGCAAATTTTACAAGATTTGATGATCTAAGTTAAGAAGTTTCTTCACTGTACTCCACATATAGTCCATTTGCTTCAGTCCATTTTGCTTCAGCTTCCAGAGAAGCCAGTGTGTCACAGTCTGGATATAACTATAAACCATTAGTCTTATTTTCCTTTATTGCAAATTCATGCAGCTGGCAGTCGTGACCAACCAATTTAAGCTGTTCAAAGCTGAGCACAGTACCTGAGCACCACAACATCTTTTGCCCCAAGATTCTGGAGCCTCTAACAAACCTGCAAATAGTGCTGCTGTTTCAGCTTGTGCATCAACTAAGTGACTGATGGCACTTGTCTCAGTCTTCAAGCACCTCTCAACAACAGATAGCACTGTTAGGGAGGGAAAGGTTTCTTCTTCCTGTTCTCCCTTCCGATCAGATGGGGCAAATATCTAATTTTGCCCCTGGAAATTAATGCATGTTGGATGGCCACAGTTCTCTATCTGTCAGCCATGATGCAGTGACAGCAAAGTTTTTGCTTCTTAGTCAGAAGAGCACCAAAAGATCTTTTTATAAACCAGGATTTAGTCCCAAATTTCAGATGCACGGTTCTCATACTTACTGAAGTATCACACTAGTGTCCCTTCTAAGAGTATCCTGGATTTGCATTTTGCACAAATTGAAGTTGTCCATTTAGCTGATTAGATTTGAAAGAACCAAAACCTGCCCCATATTATTCTTTCAATAGTGTTCTTCCAGTAACTTTTTGGCAAAGAACCATGATTAAGGCATTGATTTAAAGTAAATATAAAGCCAGACTTTAAATTACAGCTAAAGTAGTAATTTATACACCTAAGGAGTAGAAAGGAACCCACAACTTTTTCTGTCTATTAAATGATGCTGAAGCATCTGGACTTCTAAACTGGTCATTCAAATTCAGCCTGTATCCACAAGACAAGTTTCCTGTCTCTTTCTGTCTCTTCCTGAAGCTGACCACTCATACTTGTGCTGGTGCAGCTGCTTATAGCATTACCTTTTAAACTGGATACCTTTAGTGATCAAGGTTTTTAAACTCTTGTGTTTCTAAAAGGCTCTCTTAAAAACAGAGATGTTTTTAAAGACGAGGTAAAGTTTACAGAAGGGAGAGAAAGAAGAAAAGAACTTTTTAAGCCAGTGTTGCTACTGGGAAAAAAGTATGTGGGATCAGATTTTCACCCATTAAAAACACAGGTTTGGAAAATATAAATCAATTCAAGGGAAAAAAAAAATCAGCCCTGACACTCCATGTGTTATTGGTCAGTTCTCTGTAGAGGACTGTATTGATCCTTCAAATCTGTATTTCTCCTTTAGACCCTAGACTAAAGAACTACTAGTTCAACAAAATGCTTAAACAGGTACTTGGCTTTAAGTATTTTAGTGCTCTTATGGAAGCTCATTATAAATAAAATTCACTTCAACCTCAATTACTTTCCTATATTTCATTGAAGTTAGGCACTCAGCTGAATCTAAGCCCTCTCACTTTTTATAAAGTCCCTGCTAAGGAATATACAGCTGATAAATGTCTTTGAACACATCTTAGGGAAAGAAAGAGCTTTTTCTTTTCTTTTACAAAGGGCATTTTTCAAGAGACCTGTTCAGAAACTTTAGCCCTGCAGATTGTGTATGTTTTTCAGATAACAATGGCCTCTGATCACTGAAATAAAAGAGCTGAAACCCTAGAAGCTGCTTCACACTGAAAGCCAGCGACAGCAACACATTCTTTCCAAAGCTATTTCCTATTTAGTTTTTGCTCAAAATAGGAAATTTGGTTTTAGAGCCAGTGTCACAAGGCACTTTAATCAATTTGAAGTCTCAGTACTGATGAAATGCTCTGTTCTCCTGCCCTCTTCTTAGCAGACTTTTTCTATGTTATAATTATCTAATGGTAGAACTTCTGGGACAATGCAGATCCTGCTGAAACTAACCCTGTACACAAACAAAATATATTCATTTTCAACCAGACCATCTTGCCAAAGCTGCACAAGTGCTGTTGCTGACAGAAGGGATGTGCAGGAGTGAGCAGGAGGGAGTAGGAGTTTGGAAGTCCTGTGGAGGAGAGGTGGGCTGGAAGACTTCCCCCCTGTTCCTCCTGGATGAGAAACTTCCACTCTTCACCCAAAAAGCCTTGTTTAATCAGAAAGCTGTTAGTTTAATTGGAGGTTCAATTAGAGAAGGTCAAATGTAAAAATGCAGAAAGAATATTTGAATTAATGGAATTAAATGCTTATGTCTTAGAAATGGTTTGGACAACTTTACTGTCATAAAAAAATTAAAAGAAAATATTCAGTCTTCAGCAACATCTCTTTGCAAGGTCAGGACAGGAACTTGTTTTATGCTTCTGATACCTGGAGAGGGCAAAGCAGATGCTGAGATAAAATCAAATGCTTCTTGTATTACATTTTTTCCCTCTTGTCTTTTCACACAAGAAAAGAATAGGTTTCCATGCAAAACTCATATACATAATTCATTTACAAAAAGCAAGCTTTGACTGGTGAAGCAAATCAGAAATTGAGCTAAAAGTACATATTTTATGCTGTTTGAAGACTAACCCTAGGTCTGCTCCACCTGTCTTTATTTTAGTCTTAATGGTTGATTATTTAGTTTCGCTGAGCTTAGATGTTTAAAATGTGAATCCAAATATTTTACTGTGTTCCCTTCTTACTTCAATTCCATTTTGACAGACTTGAATCCACTAGGGAATAGAATAATGCAGAGTTAAGCATAATAGCACTGAAATGCCCAATTTTCAGAGCAGTCTCAGCTTCTGAGTCACTGCAAGACCTCGTGCTCATTTCCTAACCTCCTTCCTGCCTTGTTTTCACTTACAGCAAAATTAAGACAGGAAATTTCCTTACCAAAACCCATATGGTGCACTCATCTCAATACTGACTGAGCAACTGAATAGACTTCACTGAATAGGCTCAGCAAGGGTTATTTTCTACAGCACTTTGAAGATTAAAAGGATTTGTTGAGCTCTAAGGCACAGTGGAGGCATCTTGCTCCAAATGGTCAGTTCACAAAAAAAAAAAACCCAAATCAAACCAAACCAAAACAAAACAAAAAAACCCTCCAACCTCCAACACAGCCATGTTGCCCTTGGCACTCTGCAGACTCCTGTTGCTCACTGTCCTGACTGCATCGACCCAGCTCAAATTCATCTGTTTGGAAACACCAATTTCTTCAAAGTTCCTAAGACCAGGACATTTTTAACTCAGCTCTCACTCCTTAAGCATCTACCTCTCCTCATTTTGTACCTCACCTAAGCCAAGAGCCAGGCACCCATGTCAGCCCTGGGGATTTCACTGCAGCTGGAAGCATCACAGGGGCTGTGTCACTGGTGACTGTGGGAGATGTTATCAGTATAGTTTGCACTATGTTTGCCAAACAGTTTCTAACAGACCTAATTTCCTTCTTTGAAAAGATGGTGCCCTCCCTAACCTAACTACTTTTCACCTTAGGTCTACACAGAAGCTCCAATATTTTGGGCAATAGCACAAGCTTTGCAGTCATTTGTCAGTTGTAGTGGATAATTGAATGATTGCCCAGCAGGTGTTTTTGTTTGTTTGTTTTATTATATACTGGTTTGGGTAAAGAGCAAATGGAAGGAAAACAGACCCTACTTAAGTTATGGTCCTTATGATCTTCTGCATCCAAGCAAGTCACCTGCTTCACTGTCCTTGGAGAAGTAAACGCTACCACATGCTGTCCCCCTCTCTCAGAGAAGACAGTGTAGCTGCTATTGCAGCACCTATTCTCCCCAGCCTCTCAGGAGTTTCTCTAAACACTTAAGACTTTAAAGCTCTGGCATATGTCATGTATCCTCCAGACACCTGTAGCTGTAATCCATGAGAGTGTCTTCACCTGCTTGATTTTAGGGACAAACTCTTTCTGTATTTGCTTTTCATCCACAGTAACCATGCATAACTGTTTCTTATTGCCTCCATTTTACATGCAGCAAAGATGATTTCAGCTAAATAAACTGAATATTCCATTTTCATCCAGCACAAAGTCTAAAATCAAGGGTACCTAATTCCTGGGTCAGCAATATCTACGGTGCCTAGAATATCTCTAAGGTCTTAAATTTTACATTTTATTTCATTCTAGTACCAGTAGCTGGAACAGTAGTCAGATACAGGAAAAAGTGAAAGTGGTCCAAAGCTGTACTATTCTGTTAATTAAGTATTCATTCTACTAAAGAAAGGTGAGGGGAACCTTGAAAGAATTAGAGATTTGTACTGAGAGGTGTCTAATTTGGGGCCATATAGTCCTATACAGAGCACCTTGGACACAGATTTAAAGTATGATTTTCTATAGCCCTGTGAAAATCCTGAGACCTACAGATTTGGAGCTGCTTTATTTTAAAAGTGTCTTTAGGGAAAGTCTGTACTAGTCTGTACTGTAATGATGCTCTCCTGTATAAGCAAATTTTAGTTATAAGGCTAAAATGATAATTGGTCTTTCCCTCTTTTTCTTCAGGGCTGCTTAATGCATTTCTAAATTGGGAGAATAATAGCACTAATGGTTATATGGGCTATGCTCTGATCTTTTTCCTTAGATCACTCTTTCGCTCCTCTTTAGTTTTACAGACAATGAAAATCCATATTCACCAAGTTTAAATTTCAGATCTGAAATTTGCCTCTTTCTGTCCACCTTTCTTTTTCATCCTATGCTAAATGTGAGCATGCTCCTGTCTTCTGGAGAACCTTACCTTTTCTTTGAAAGTCTTTGAACCTTAATATACTTGGGAGTATTAATCATCTCCTTGTTCATTCTTAAAGATGGTATTTTTAAGAGGAGTGCAAGACAGGAGAAGAAAGACAGGACCTTTTTGACATCAGGAGACCATCAGTAACCTTTTAATGCTGTGGCCTGATAAAAGTAATCTTAAAATAAGAATTTCTCAGGCTGTGAAGAGTGTAAAAAAATCAACATTTGAAATGTATTTATATATGCAGATGACTATTACCCTAGAACAAATGTAAATGACATAGTAACTTTTTGGCATAAATGGGTTCTTCACTTCAGCTTTTATCAGAAACTGTTAAACTGTTAAAATCTTTTGTGACCCTTATGTGACTGCAAACTGTTGAATCTGTCTGTAAAAAGCTTGGTTATTCACAGTATTGTCAGCACTATCAAAGCTCTTAGAAATTAGACTGACATTCCTTTTGAAATGCAGGAGAGAGATTGAATGGTACCTTTGAATGATGTAACTTTTGTTTAGCAATTCCAAGCATTCCACCTGGCTGTATAAGTCCTCTTAACAGCTGCAATGGCAGCTGATAAATCACTTCATGACATGTTTATCTGATCCCCTCTCAAGAGATGAATTTGAACTGTTTCACATCCATATGGGTAGCAAGCTACCTAGTTGAGTTTACATCATCAGGGTCTGTGAAAAATCAAGGCAGCTTCTCTATTTACCATTCCAGAGCCAAGAAAAACCTTTCCTGTGCAACAGCCCTGCTTACCCACAGTGAGGAAAGTACAGAATAAAGTGGGCAGGGAACACCAGTCTGTATCCACACAGAAGCCTGGTAAACTGGCTGACCTTTCTGGCTTTATTGACTGAGCTCATGTGCAATACCCATTTGTACCAATTTAATACCTGACATGACCTTAATATAAAGCCTTGCTATTAAAGGGATTTTCTGGTCCAGGAAGAGCTCCCAAAAGCTTATGTCACCTGCTCAGCATGTTGTCCCAACATTGCTGGGGCCTGCAGAAAACTGAACAAGGGTGGAATCAAGACAAGAGAAGATAACATTGTGCTGTCTTCTGTTTCTGGAAAGTGGAAAATTGCCACAGTTGCTAATCAAGTATTCATCAAGTTCATGAGCCAAAATCATTTTATGTGTTCACAGTATCCCTAACTACTTGCAAAAGTCAATTGTAATTGTAGCTGGGCTTTCTAGGGGAGCCTGAAGTCATTTGTTTGAAGTTACACTGAATAATATTATAACGGCATATGTATTACCACAAAGCAGAACCTTTTAATATATATGGAGAAATATCATGCTTCCATTTCAAATATTTTTCTTCTAAACTTTCATAAGTTAGAAAAAGCCCTTTTGAAGTCTCTTTACAGACTTGCATTTCAGCTTAATTGAAATACATAGATAAAAGGGAGACCAAAACTTTGGGATTTAGGCATTCAAATATAGTGTGTTACTTTTCACAGCACCTTTTTACTGCTTCTAGATCTGACCTAGTTTGGCCCTCTCTAGCTTATAAAATCCTCAGAGGCAAGTAAGACAAAGATCTAAGTAGGCTGTGAATGAATCATTTCCAGTGAAATTTCTTTATAATTATAATGACAGCTTACACTGGCAAACATAAGAAATATTATTAATATTTAGATTTCTTATTTAATTAAGAAATATAAGTATTATTACTTATGGACCAAAGGTCCTGAAAGCCTTTGTAGCAGAAACATATCAGTCTAAGGTATTAATTATTTTTGGTTAAGACTTAAATCGATAAGATGTTGTGCATCCCATTAGGGAGTATGTAGTTAGCCTTCTTATACCTGTGCCTAGTTTCTTAGTGCTGCCTAGTAAATCTGTATTTTTTAGCTTAGACTGTAGAATGTTAATTTTTAAGCTATAGAAGTCCCCAGTTTAATCTTTCAGGTTTTAGCCAGCATGGATATCCCTACGGCAGTATGAAAAGACTCCAGCTGCATAGCACATAGAGGCTCTATGTAATTCAGTGATAGATACTACCTAAAATATAATATCTTTGCCATTAGATGCTCTTTTCTTTACCATTAGAAAGTGCACAGTATACATTTACTTCAGAAAAAATACTCAATATAAACATGTACACAGGACCCATGCACAAATCCAGCAGAAAATCCTTAAGTGAAGTGAAAAGAAGTGAAAATGAGTTTTCAGACTCTAGGGTCTCTCAGTGAATATACCTTACCACAGATATCCCTGTCAACTAATAAAGAGGATCTGTTAGTTTAAGGATACTTCTTCCAGATGCTGATGGCTCTCTGCTAACCAGGATCTAAATCAAACAGAGGTTTGTGCCTTGGGCTGTGCCTATGTAAAGCTTACTTCTCTCCAATTAAGCAACTGTATCAGAGATCATCCACATCAAATAAATGCTGTATTACTTCTTTTAAACACTTAACTGGTAGGCAAAGAACACTTGGAGCTTTGTGAATAAAAGAAATATCAGAAATTGAACAGCTGCTAATATAGGAGTCTTAAAAGTTACTGCACTCTTAATTACTCCTAGCATTTAACTCTTCTTATTTAAGAAGCCATTTCACTGTTAAAATTTGCCAGGACTATGAGAGCATTCTAATCCAGAACAGAGTACAATTAATATAAGCTGCCACGAAAGTATTACTTTTTTTTTTTCTACTATAGCTTTGATGCTTTTAGATGGTACAACCCTGGGATGAATATCAGCTCCAATTTCCATTTAGTACTCCCAATTAATAATGTTTACAACCACGATACACTCTAATGCTTCTGCCTCCAAGCTATATGATGTGTTTTAGGCAACTAGAGGCAGTGTTTTCTCTGAGATGATGCCTTTTTTTTCCCTGTAATTTAGTTAATTCAGAAAATACAAAGCTCACTAGCCATGAAGCAGCACTACAAAGTTTATCTGTTTATAAGTCAAATTCTAAGTCAAATGGCAAATGGGAACAGTTTTTCTTTCACTATTCCTTCAGTAGTAGGCAGTATGGTGTTATCTTGAATATACAAGTCATTACTGTCCTTATTCTTCTTCATGTATTTGCAGATGAATAGTCAGAGGAAACAATAATGTGCATTTGCATTTCATAACATCAAAAATTCTTTTGCTGCTCACAGACAAACTGACTTAGAAGACTACTCCAAGTGGTTTTCTTCATTTAGTTATTTTGTAGATTAGATAGTTCAGCTATATGCAGTCCTTTAAAAAAGTACTAGAAAGACATCAATCATCGAGCCAACTTTTGAACATATTAGTGCATGTTCTAGAATGTTTTTCACCCACCAGACTATGAAGGCCATGTAACCATGGTTGTTGGAGAATATCAGTGTTTCACCTGAAAGAAAATGTATTAAGCTGTTGAGATTTGCACAAAAACTCTTGACACTTCTTGAACGTCTTGACTGTTCTCTGAATTGCTCTTCTTCCACTTTTTTTATGGAAGTTTTTTGAGAGGAGTTGCCAGGGTAATTTTGTCTTTCAGTTTTCATCATCTTCTCTGATTGGCATCTCAATGAGGAAAAGAAGTTGCATGACCCGTTCACTCATTTCTGGCAGCAGAAGGAGCACGTTACATGCTCTGATTTTTCTAAATCTGTGAGAAGCTGTGAACGATTATTATGCAAGAGACTTTGAAGGTTCTAACGGGGGGGGTGATATGGTCCTTACCTTGTACATACTGGTTTTGTCCTCTGGCAGGACCTAATGAGTAGCTGTGAGTAATTGGTCTCCTGTCATGACATCTATTTAATATGGATTCTTAGCAGATGTGATGCAGCCTCAGATGTGTGGTGCTCTGTAGAAGGGATGCATGAATCAATCAGACTGAAAGGTGATAAATGGAGAAAAGTTGGCAGAGAGCAAGAGGTCATACTGATATTAGCAAACAAGGATGGCATGATTTGTATCCAAGTTGTTTATCCTAGCCTCTTTCTGCTCTGGCTACCTCTAACCAGATGCATTTTTTATCACTTTTAGGCAGCCACTGAAGTGCAATCTCTTGGTGTCGCTGCAGAATTCAGTCTCTCTTCTTCTTGTGCACCACACAGCAGGCATCCATACCAAAATAACTCAGGAAACAAGACTTTTCCATGTTCTCTCTTTCAAGCAACATGCCAGAACAACAGCTTTTTTCACTTGTAGGCTGAGTAATTTGGTGCAATATGTTTCTTACTGGTGCAGCTGGTATTGCTGAAGGACTGCAACTCCACTGACATGCAGGTGCATTTGGCCAAATATTCTTCATGAACTTCTGAGCTCTAGACTGCCTCCTACATGGTCCATGAAGTCCTGTATTAGTTATCTTACAAACTCTCTGGAAATACTTTGGCATAAGATTTTTATAGAGGGATCTAGGTGTAGTGCCTAGGATTTTATTTAATTTCTTATTTGTCAGAGCATTTACTGTCAGAGGGGGGGAGACTTGATTGATTGTGAAATTAAATTACATGAAAATACCCAAACTTTGGGGCTGAGACTTATTTGTGCTATGAATCTAAATAATGTAATATTAATATTTCTTCATAATAAAGCAATTAATCCTGCATGGTTTTGATATAAACACGCCCTATCAGCTAATTGAAATGTATATTTACAATCCATGAATCAGTAGGCCTCCCCATCCACTACTTGCTAATAAAAGTAAGATTTCTATAAGCTATCTTCAGTGAAATTCCAGTGAAATATGTTAACATTTGTCTGATAAAGAATCTAAACCTGCCATAGCGGGAAGGCTCCGTTTGCCACACTCGATCACCATGAAGAGAGAAAACTTTCACTGCATCATCTAGCACATCATTTGGGTAGTGTAGGTAGATCAGAAACCATTCTGTATGGAATGGAACCATTCTACCTACTATTCTGTAGGTAGATCAGATGCCATTCCCTCTGCTGAAGAATTGTATTTCTTTATAAGATTAAACTTCATGTGTTGAGCAAGTGGCTACCAAAACTAAGATGGGCATTTTGATTCTATTCAAGTGACAAACCACTCAGACTCCATACCATGGCAATTTATAACATAGATTCTTCCAGTCTGAGGGTTCTTTTTTCTTTTTTCCCAGAGTTACAGAGAAGGCTTACTGAGATAAAGCTTCTCCAGTGCTTATTACTATATGCAGTAACAGTACAAAATACTGAATATATGGATTCTCTGTCCATATTTTCAGATGGTAGTGGGTACTGCAGTGTACATTGCTCTTGTTTCAGTATGGTGCTTGTGATGAAGTTCTGGGAAACCCTGCAAGAAAGGCACATATTGGCAATCATTGCCAAGAAAACAGTGACAGTTTCAGTCCCTGTGACATATACATACACAGCCTCCTTGTGAACCAGTAGGGAATTTTCAAATACAATCCATAGAAATACTTGCATAGAACTGCTACTGGAAAATAAAAACTGGTTTCATGGGCCCTCATGCTAAAGTACATCTCATCAACACTTTCCAAAGCCAATTGGAACTGCTCGTTCACAGTATAATACAGTAACAACTTTAGGGCCAACTCTTTAAAAAATTGCCTAATTGCCCTAATTGGTTCTCAGACAATTGTCCAAGTGAGCAGCATTTAGGGACTTCAAGGACAGCAGGTCCTCTACACATTCTGTTGACTTCACTGTGTTCTTCAGCCAATTCAACATAATTGCTCCTTTTACCAGCAGATTTCAGTTCTCTGTTCTGCTTGTTTTCTAGAAGGAGCAGGAAAAGATGATTTAATAATAAAAGAAGTTCAGATAAGCACGCTTAATAGCTTATTTTGCCTTCCCATGTAAGCCTGTTGCAAAGGTACATGTTCAAATTATGTTTCTTTTGAACTGTTTTCTTTGATTCTTCCTACACATGATATCAGCAGGCCTGATGCCTCAGACTTCATTGGCTGGTGAACAGAGACACTGAGCAATACTGAGAAACCAGGATGTTTTTCCATCTTCCATTTTTTCATTTTTTTCTTGTGTCTGTAAGAAATCTATGAGGGTCTAATGATTTAAATAAACCTGATTCTCTTCCAATTACTTCCCTCCTCGGCAGAATGTGTCTAATGTATTAATGTATGCTGTGAGAATTGTACAGACTGAGAAACTGAGAATAAAGAAAAATCTCACATTAAAGCTCCTGCTGCTTATGCCAGAAGCTCAGTTAAGATGAGCTGGAAGGTCACTTGCTCTTGCTTGGGGCTGACATTTTGTCCTCCAGAATCTCAGGTTAGTTATTTCTAAACTTCCTGGCTATGAAGTACATTTAAAAAACTCCAGATCAAGAGTGTGTTGTGTGTCTGCATTTGTGGAAATTTCACACTGAAATATCTATTTCGTGTCAGTGTGTGGTCAGGTTTTTAGCTGCAGCTATTGAACTTATATCACTCTGTTAACTGTATTCACTGCTGAATACAGCATAAAAAAATGAAGATTATCAAATGCATAGAAAAGAAGCATTATACATGCAAAGATTTTATTTTGGTCTCATTTTTACAGAGTTTACTGTAAAGCTGTATCATTTTCTCACTTACCTTAGTGACTGGAGCAGCCTACCATACAACAAGAAAACCTAACTTTGGCTTTTGTCCACCCTCCACCAGGAATGAATCATTCCTAAAGTGCCTGATTTAACTTTGCAAGCTCTTCTTTTTCCTAAGGGCAGCTCCTCTTCCCTGACAAAAGTAGATGTGTTATGACATTGCAGACATTGAACACACATGTGCCAAGTTTTCAGCCTTTTTTGAAAGGTGAAAGCTAAAATTCTGTATAGCTAATAAAAACTTGTGAGTGCAGTGAGGAGTGACCAGTGGTTTGCAGTTTCTTTTGGTACAAGGTCTGATGACTAAAAGGGACGATAGCAGATGTGGCTTTTCATTTAAGGTGTGGAGGTCCTTGCTAGAGGACGTTCTGGGTGAGAAATGTCACTCAGGTCCAAAGAAAAGCTGAGGGCAGTCATGGAAGAGAAAGGGAATTGAAGGTAGCTAAAACAATAGTCCACATTTGGGGAAAGAGGAGAATATGGCTGTCCTGTTGGTGTACTTTTACCAAGGTGGCTGATCTGAGCCATTGCCAGAGGTGCAAGACCCCATCCACCTTTCCTGAGCCAGTGTGGCAACTCCTATCTTCTTAATCTTTCTTAGTAGGTATTTTTGTATGAGAGAGGTTTTCCTTTTACTTTGTTATTAATAAAAAATAATGAGTCATCACCACTGTTGGTTTTTTTTCAGGTAGTCAGGTACCTTAAAAAGACTCTGATAAAGTTGGAAATTATCACAAGGTGCTGTCTGTGTCTATTGAACCAGCCACCTAAATATATGGTTTCTAATGCTTCTATCAACTAAATAAGCAGTGCTTATTTTCAGCAATGATATTTCCTTCTCAACAGCAAGGGCTAGGTTTCCATCACCTCAGTTCCCCTGCCAAAGGATGTTATGGAACCCCTGCAGAAATTATATCAGCTATATAAACTGAAGCTACATTTCTTAAAGGAATCTACGTATATCTGGGTTTAATTTATAAAATTAAACCAGAGACATAATAATTCTTTACAAGGGCTTTTGAGGTTCAACCATAAATATTGAGTAGACTTTAATTGAGAGGGTTGTTTGATAGTGTAGGGTCTATTAGCTGGAAGAGGAGTGCATCACAAACTGGATTTACTGACATTCAGCTCATATTTGCTCAGGAGTTTGTCTCAGGACAGATGAGAATGAGATATGTTTATTTAAAGTCTGCACAAAATTAAGACTGAAAATCTTTTGGAGAGTTTTTGCATGTTTGTCTAGGGTGACTTTGATAGATGCCTTATATTTTGTAACTAATACTGCAATTTTAAATATATTTATAATAAATATATTTACATACTCTATAGTAGAAATAATGGATTACTTAAAATAAATATTCATGATCTCAGGCATACAAATTCACTCAGGATTTAGTCAGTTGTGCACCTGTCCCTGGTCTTAACATCCATATCATTTGCCTTCCTACAATACCCTGCAGATTTTCCATCCTAACATTTTAAGTTGTAAATTTTCATCCAAATAAGCAGCTGTCTCCTTCCCTGACATACCCACAGCTCTTCCTTGCCAGCGTTGTCTGCAGCCAGTTGGCATTCAGAGGATGTCAGAGCACATCACAGCTGGGGAGGGGTAGCCTTTCAAAACTGTTTACCTCCATATGTGACCAGCTTTTGCAGCACAGCAGTATTGTGGCACAACCTCTAAGTATTGCCTTTAGATGTGTTTCTAGCAACACTGACATAAATAAGTACAGATGACAGTCTGATGATCAAAGGCCTGTATTTACCCCAGAGACTCTGATATGATGTCATGTAGGATTTGACAATTAACCTTGAAAATCCCTGAAATATGTTGGGCACTTTTAAAAATTTTTCTAAGTAAAAACAGAGTTCAAGAAAAAAATAAACAAAAAACACAGAATCTTGTGCGTGACAAGGTGTTCCTTTGGACTGCAGAAGTGTTGACAAACAGGAAGCAGGCAATAATGATTTCATCTCTCAGAACAGGTAGGATTTTAATGTTTTGTATGATTGCCATTAGATGCTTCAGCTGGCTCTACATTAGTGAAGCAGTTTGGTATATTGCTGCTTTTTCTGTCAATATGTATCCAGTTAATTTAGAAGAAAGGTTGTTCATGTCTATGTGTTTTTTTGCATACCCCATCTCTCTGCCAATAATGGTCAGATGGGGGATTGTGCTGTCTTTTGGGCAAAATGACTCTGGGAGGATATGCCGGAGTGTTTCCTACACTGCATGTTGAATACTTGTACTTTGTACATGGTAAATAAGTTCCAATTTGCATTGTCCTGGAGGTCACGATGTGTTGTTCTACCTGTGCCTATAGTTAGCATGCACTTGATGACAAATAGAGCAAATTCTTGTGTGACCGTGATCAGGTCTTCAGTAGAGAAAGGGTCCTCACATCCATTCACACTCACTTCACAGGGTTTAGTGAAAACCATGGACTGCTGCAAGACATAAAAATTGGTCAAAGGACTCTTGCTCTAGAAATACATTGGCCTCTGAAAAACAATGTGTTCTCCCTCCTGGAAGGTTGCACTAATGGTGGTTTTGCCTTATATTGGATTTTTCATTTATTTCTATTGCTGTTTAAGTGGGAGCTCCAGCAAACAAGAAAAACAAGACTGTGGATGCATGACTGTCCAAAGACAGAAAAGGATATACAAGTGTCTTAGCTAGATAGAGCTACTTTGCCCCTGGAAATAGAAGGGAATGGGTGAACATTTAAAAGTTAGCAGAAGAAAACAACCATTTGAAACATAGTTCTAGTCTTGGGGAAAGTGTAATTTTCCCAGAAAGGCAGAGATTATGTCCTCAGCAAGGGACTAGCTCAATGTGCCCTCAGGTTACATTTCCAAAACTTTTTTTTTTTAGTCTTCAAAGTTCAAAACCTGTAGACAGTCATCTTTGGCAGGAAATGCTTGAGACACTGAACCTGTTTTTTGTTTCTGCACAAGCCGCACCAGCACCAGAAGTGCAAATTGGTAATTGTGATGAAGCAGGGATAGAAGTCAGTGTTACACTAGGATGCTGTTGCTAGATCTTAGCCTTAGCACAATAATTTTATTTTAAGGCCCAGTCATGAGATTGTGGTAAAAAACTATGAAAAACTTTACTTACATAAGGCATTTAGGATGTGCCTGTTAGATTTTTCTGGAAAATATCAACCCTAATATTAGTGGCAACCATCAGCCCAGTCATAATCAGACCAAGTGAAGTTGGAGTCTTTTCCACTTGCTTCATATAGGAGGCTGTACAATTGCTTCATATTTATAGCTCAGAGATCTTCCACAAAGAATGTTTAAGGACTGGAATAGCCATGAGTTGGTGGTTCTGGACATCCTAAGCCTGATTTCTGCTAAATGTGTAATCCCCAAGCAAGCTGCAAGAGAAGGAAGAGTGCCTGAGGATTCAAAGTCAAGATTTATTTTAAACTGTAGTGGGGGCCTTATGGCAAACAATGCCAGTGTTATTTTTAAATGTGAAGATCTTGGCCCACAGGATTTCACCTGAAGTGCTCTAAGGTCTGATTCCCACTGATGTCAAAAAGGTTAAGTACATGTACTGAAAGATCCAAGTTTAAGTTACTTTTGAATCTGTATCCAGAATTTTTCACAAATTTCAACAAATCTGTCTTATGATGGATTTAACATGACAAGTCCTGCAGTGTTATGTGTTTCTCTGGGACCTTCTTCACCACTGGTCACCACTGCTGAACAAAAATGAAAGGTTTTACACCTAAGGTGAAATGCTGACAAGTACGATCACAACAAGAAAGAGAACTGTATATAAAAAAAAGCTTATGTTCTTTGCAGAATCCTTTTTTCTCCCGTGCTACTATGTGTCTGTACTGAAAGCAGTTCTGGAGAGCCCTGTTTTTTTCTCAGAGAAAGGTTCAAAGGCGTTTTCTTGTTGCTTACAACCCATTAAACCTTTGCTTCACTTTCTTTCCTCCTTCCCTCACTGTCTTCTCAAAGATTTAACATAGGTGGTTTTCTGGGGCTTTGATGCTCTGCATTGCTTGGCAAGATGGCCTATTTCACAAAGACAGGCAGCCACTCCTTCCACAGAGCAGCCCTTAGAAATCACAGCCAGGGACTGCAGGAGAGTTTTCCAGTGTGCCACAATCCCCTGATGCTCTGGAAGGTGAGGAACTGTTCCTACCCTTGCAAAGAGCATGGCCCTGGGAAAGGTAACGTGGCTCCAGTCTTCCAAAGCTCATCAGCTGAATCAATAATCCTTTAACACTGTCAGCAGCAAAGGCCCATGACAGCCACCTTCAAGCTGCTTTAATTTATACTAGATTGAAGTATTGACAAACTCCCTCATTGCACTCTCCAGCTGCTCTGAGGACCAAGGACCTGCATTTGCTATGACAAGTGTGTGTGATTATTTAAGGGTTTGTCTTCAAATGTGCAAAAGGGGCTTTGATTAACCTCATCCCAGGAAACTAAAAATGCACAAGCTAATTATATTAACAGTTTATTAAAATAATTGGCATTTCAGCCAAGGTATGTGATGTTTGCCTTCTGTGAGGTAAAGACATCCTGTGCTGTGCTGTGGATGCCTGCTGCAGACTGCCCACCTGGATTGGCATCACATTTTTTCTCAGTTCTGTTATTGTGCATGCCTTATAAAGTCATTTATTATACAAATTGGCCACTTCAATTCCTTTCTCTGGATGGTGTTTGCATTTTTAAAATGCAGTGTGGGGGGTTCACTTATTAGTCAGTTTTCTTTAGCTGTCACTCAAAGTGACTGCACGACTTGATTCCCTGATGATTAAAAAAAAAAAATTAACAGAGAAGCTGCCAGTCAAATTTACCAAACAATCCAACAATAGAGGAACTGCAAGCCCAGAATATTCTCTGGTTGCTGTAATTATACACTTTGCAGAGTAATAATTGCATGATAGCCTGGCATTCATTATGTGAACTTAAGTGCTCACATTATAGACTTCTATTTTGAGGACATTATTACCACTTAGAATAATTCTGTTCAAGCTGGTGATACCTAGTACACCTCAGCTTTTACAGAATTAGGGGAAATTGTTAATATTCTACTTATAAATATGACAATAAAATTGCTGCTTTATTTCTGTTCTAAATAGGTGAAAGCATTTTTTAAAGGCAAGTAGCAAATCCTTGCCTCCATTCATCTTGAATATTTCAGAAAATATGGATTACAGCCAATATCCTTATTTAGCCAGTGCTGCTATTAAATAGCTATTTAACCAGCAGTGCATATACCCTATGGCATAAAGTGCAGAAGTACCAGATGTGACTATGCTGGAATCATTGGCCCAAAATAATAAATTCAAGTCACAATATTTTATTGAATATTTGTACTGAGTATATCAGAGAGGATCTTTTCAAAAGGTCCATGAGGATTTAGCAAACCAAATCCCACTAATGATCCATAGAATTTATGCTCATAAATACCAAGTCCTCAAGTCTTTTTCAGGTGGGGAAAACTGTTGAAATTTTACACTTCTGTAAATCTAAGAAGAATTAGTTCATTATTGCCAGTGAATTCACATGAAACCCATTAGGAGTTTGTTTGCACAAATGTGAAGAACTGAACAAATCTATCATCATTGTGATAATCTCATGAATGGAATCTAAAGTTGGAAATTCTCCATGAAAATTTCTCTAATACCTACCCAAATATGTGTCCCTGTTTGTGGCAGGCATTCTCAGCATAGAAGATAGTGGTTAAACACTGTCCTGGGTGAGCACAGGCACAAAACTTCACCTTGAAGCTGTAAGAAGATAAACTAAGCACTCCCTAATCTAGCACGTAGAAAGCTGGCAAAATGCAAAAATAACTTTATTTATGCAGCTCTTGAGAAAAGCTGACTGTGGTTGTTCAGATTTGTTACTGTCCTTCCTAGCCACATGCTTGCAAGAATGAAATCCCTGACACTGCCCAGTACTGTTGAAGGGTAATTTGAAGACATTTTCTCCTTTTTGTTCTGACCTATTTTCAAATCCCAGCTGCTCTTTTTAGATTGAATGGAATTCAGATGGCTCACTGAATATACAAGTTGTTTATCTTTTCAGTATCCTGATCTCTCAGGAAACAGCTTTCCAATGATCCAGCTCAATGCTGTTGGGCTACCTTCTGCTCTTCAGGCTCAGATTGTGATGTTGGCTCATGGGCACTGACAAGCACAGTGCCAGTGCAGACAGATCATTTGTTGTTTGCAAATTTGGCCAAGGAGTCTGCTGCAAAAGTGGTGTCACTGAAGGCATCTTCCTTGTGGCTACTATAATAGACACTGCTTTAAAACTCCTCACCTTCTCCTCCTCAAAAGGCTTTCTGTGCTCATATTTCAGGCAAATCATTCAGTTCCTCTTCCCCTGGTTCATCCATCAGGAAAATGGATGTCATACTGACATTCTTTGTGAGCTATTTTAAGAATAATGTAATGACAATAGAGCATACTAAAATATTTTAAGAAAAGGTGTTAGATCTGCAAAGCATTGTTAAAATACCTCATTCACGGGAATACACACATTGTAGGAGCTAATATGTTGCTCAGCTTGAATAGATTAGAGGAATACAATGGAGCTATAAGGGGAAATTTTGTCATCTTTTCAGCACAGATAAAGGATAAAGAATGTTATTCTAATGGTGGAAATAATGTGTTTTACTAAGTGAATATTGGGAGACACGTCTTCTGCATGAACATCATGCACATTTCCTACAAGCCTGAGTTACACAGTTTATGAATTCTTGCAGTTAAACTGAGAATAAGGTGTATTGAGATCATGACTATAAATTTATCTATGTTAATGTTAAAGTAAGAATTTATGTATCTAGATGCTCTGTGGATAGCATAAATATTTTAATGCAGACAGAAATACAATGGGATAACAAATAATTACAAATATATTCCTGAATTCTATGGAACTTTACTACTTGACTATTGTATTCAGGTTTTTTCACCTCATTATGAGAGAGGAAATAAAAATTAATAGAATCATAGAATCACTGAATCACTGAATCATAGAATGGCTTAGGTTGGAAGGAACCTTAGAGGTCATTTATTCCAACCTCCTTGCCATTGCAGAGATACCTCTCATCTAGACCAGGTTGCTCAAGGCCTCATCCAACCTGGCCTTGAACACCTCTGGAAAGGAGGCATCCACAGCTTCTCTGGGCAATCTGTTCCAAAGCCTCACCACCCTTGTACTAAAAAACTTTGTTCTAATATCCAGTCTAAACCTATTCTCCTTCAATTTATATCCATTTCTCCTTGTCCTACTGCTGGATACTCTTACAAAAAGTCCCTCTCCAGCCTCCCTGTAGGTTCCCTTCAGGTATTGGAATGCAGCAATAGGGTCTTCTCTTCTTCAGACTGAACAAGCCCAGCTCCTTCAGCCTCTCCTCATATCAGAGAGGCACAGGGTAGGGGTTATTCTGATCACATAAATCATCAAGTAGTGAATTGAAATGCCCCAGATAAAGAGGGATGCTTTGGAAAAAGTAAGAACCAGTGAATAGCCTTGCTGTAGTTACTCACACATGCTGACCTCTGTCCTCAGTGGGACATCACATACTAAAATATGAAGCATTTAATAAAACTAACACTTTCTTTACAATTAACAAGAATATTAGTTACCTGTGGAGTTCATTGCTGTAGGAGGATCTTTAAAAAAAAAAGCTGACCTGGGGGGAAGGCCTGAAGAACAAGAAATGCCTCATCCTTGGAAGTGCTCAAGGCCAGGTTGGGTGGGGCTTTGAGCAACCTGGTCTAGTGGAAGCTGTCCCTGCCCATGCAGGGGGTTTGGAACTAGATGATCTTTAAGGTCCTTTCCAACCCAAACCATTCTATGATTCAGTTCAAATAGGTACAATCTGTCTGTAAATACCTACAGAGGAGACACCAGAGCAATGAGCTGCTGGGCTAACCTGCTCCTGAAAGGTGTGTGCATCAAATTGCAGGTTGCCTCAGTTTTATGATGGGACCACGATGCATTCCTGAACCAAACAGCCATGGTCTCAGTGCCTCAGCCACCAATGTGTTGCATCCAAAAGCAGAGGCCTGGGCACTTTGTGTCATTGCTGGGACAGCCATGAAACTGGGAACATCAGGAGAGGGAGGTGTTGGAAGAGAGGAGACAAGTCTGGGGACTGAGAGCAGATCATGAGAAAACAACTGGAGGGGCCGGGAAACCTGTTGAATAGGAAGGAATATGAAGAATTGTTTGAAAAGCCTTGTAGATGTGGTGACAAAGAGGAAAAGGAGGCATCCCAGAGAAAACTTGGGAGGCAGGTGATGGTGAAGACTTTTAGAGGCAGAAACACTGGAAGGAAAATATGCAGAACCAAAATTAATTGAGAAGTTATCACTTATGACAGTTGTTTTGGGAGAGGAGGAGGAAGTGTTGAGTATCTGAGAAAGCATAAATTGACTCATACTCTTGCCCTTTGATAGACCTTGCTTTTCAGAAAAAGAATAAGGAAAAATCTCTAAATAAGTTTGTAGTTATATGTTGTTCTTGTTTTAAACTAAACCAAAAAAAGTATCTCTGTCTCCTGCTTCCCAAATCAGGTTAAGATTGAAAGTAAATTATATTAATAATCTGATTATACCAGGCTATTGCAAGGGTTGCTTTTATTCCTAAACTAGTATCAATGTACATAATACATCATTCCAACACTTAACAGTAGCAGAAAAAAGTTAAATTCATTAGAGTATAACCAGGCCATAAAGTGCTTAGATGCTAGTATATAAAAATATAGCTGATTCTGTTATCCTATTATTAAATTTTGTAGAGACAATCTACATACATATTAAATAAATTTCTGATGAATGTGATGTTTTTCCACCAGTGCCTGAGTGTTTGGGGAAAGTTACTTTGCATTTTCTCTAAAAAAAAAAAAGAAATTCAATTATAAGAAAACCTTTTGCCCATTTACTTCAGTTAAAGTGAAATAGCATATCCTCAGACCCCTCCCTGATACTGTGGGCACATGCTCTACCATGTTACCCCTCCAAGTCAGGATGATTAAGGTGAACCAATTAGAGGCATTTTGTTGGTGTAGGGTATTCACCAGTAGGTTCAGAGCTACTGAGTATTTACCAGTTGTCCCTGCTGCTGTTGAGAAGACTGGATATTTGTATCAAAATGTTTGTTGTTGTTAGGTTACTAGTGTAGATTGTGGTGTAGAATGCTTTGTTATTGTTATTCTGTTGGCAAAAATGTGTCGGTGATGGGAATTGATAACTTCTTGATCATCTTCAGTGTCAGAAGGAATGTCTTGCTAATCTGCTGTCTCACTGTATCAACAAACCAATACATCAAATAAATACTAGGTATGCAGCTGACTGCCACTTCCTCCTTTGTGCCTGCAGAGAATCTCATTTAAAGTCACTGTAAAACTAATATCCATTCTTTTGCTCTTTGAGGTAGATGCTCAGGAATCTCTAAATGATAATCTGACTCTGAGTTCCAGTTACAAAGCCCTCTTTGAGTTCCATTTTTAGCCTGAACTGTACTGTTTACACCTTGGGGGACCACATTGCAGGTGTCTACAGACACTGAAACATTCATTTTTAACAAAATATCGAGCAGCAGATTAGTTCCAGAAAAGAAGAATGCCCATTAATATAATTTGATAGACTCTTTGACTAGCAAAAAAATAATGAAGCTGTATTTCCTACTGGCTTCTTTCCATCCCTGCTGTAGGAATAAACACATAATGTCCCCATAGCCTTCTGACAGTGCCTCTTACTCCTACCCTCTGCTTAAACATCACACTCAAAATCTCTCAGATCCCCTCAACTCTCACACTCTACTGCTCACTCCCTGCCTTGTTCCCAGTTCTTTCTCATGACTCTGGGTTTGGATGTGTAAGTGGCACTATCTGCAGGGGTTAGCTCAAAGTTATATCTGTGTGGGTTTGCAGGCTGCCAGGAACATATTGCCTCTTATTACTCTTGTTATTCTCTTACTAATTGTTCCCTGGCTCTGGAATAAAAATGCCTGAAATCTGCTTCTAATTCAGTGGGAACACTCCTTTGGACCCTTCTCTAGCTACCGTTTTCCCTGGACTTTACAGAATTTGGTATCACTGAGACATGTATTTCTCTATCAGATTCTGTTGCAATTACTTGATAATTCTTAAAAATGACCATGGGTCAGACTGATGTGTAAATGCATAAAGAAACAAGTTTTTAAATTAAAAAAGAAAACGTGAGCAGAGCTAAAACAAAAAGTCTAGATGAGCCTGACATTAATCCAGTATAATAAAAATGTTAACTGTTTACTCAGCTAACAAAGAATTAGAGGCTAGATAGCAGAATTTTGCAAACAATCATTTCATGAATGTTGGGTCTTGTTGTCCAGACCTGTTACCTTTCATTGAGAAGCTTACGAGTTAGAGTGATGGCAGCAAGTATAATTGACTAAAGTTTTTGTTGTTTGGTTTGCATTTTTTTAAGCTCATGGGACTTAAAGTCATATGGGATCTTGAAACAAGAGTGAGTAGGGCTCACATTAAGTGAAGTAATGTCGTGAAGATGTAGAAACCATGTAGATGAACATAAAAATTAGGAAAGAATGCGTGAGGAAGTGGTTATCAGCACCTACCAAACACTACTCATTACTCTCATCTTGTTTGATAGTCATGAATGATGATATGCAATATTTGCTGTCTGGGTTTCCAGTCTCTGGCTAAGTTTGCCCAGGCTTTACACAGAGGCAGGAGGGTTGTTAATAGTGTGTAGGATAGGTTACCATCACAGTTTGATCTGAATCATTTGGTCAAGATTAACATATCCAGATAATTATGTTTTAGTATGGAAAAGTCTATTTGGGAATCAGAAACACAGACTACATCTGTAGTATGGGAAAATGTCTGTCTTAAAAATAGAATCAATACATATTATAGAATCGTATCATAGAATGGTTTGGGTTGGAAGGGACCTTAAAGATCATCTATTTCCACCTCCCCTTCATAAGCAGGGACATCTCCCCTAGACCAGGTTGCTCAAAGCCCCATCGAACCTGGCTTTAAACACTTCCAGGGAGGGGGCAGCCACAACTTCCCTGGCACTTGTGCCAGTGTCTCACCACCCTCATAGTGAAGAATTTCCTCCTAAAGTTCAATCCACATCTCCCTTCTTCCAGTTTTAAGCCGTTGCCCTTTGCCCAATAACTTCAAGCCCTTGTAAAAGTCCCTCCCCAGCTTTCCTGTAGCACCTTCAGGTACTGGAAAGCTGCTGTAAGGTCCCCCCCTGGAGCCTTCTCTTCTCCAGGCTGAACAACCTCAACTTTCTCAGCCTGTCCTAATAGGAGAGGTGTTCAAGCCCTCAGATCATCTTTGTGCCTCTTCTCTGGACTTGCTTCAACAGGTCCATTTGGGAGCTCCAGACCTGGACACAGGATTCTAGGTGGGGTCTCACAAGAGCCAAGTAGAAGGAGAGAGTCACGTCCCTCGACCTGCTGGCCACTAAATACCAGTAATTCAGAGGATGGCACAGCAGTCAGCAGAGAGATCTTTTTTTGTCAAGGCTTCTACACCTCCTGGTGTAGAAGGCAGCTATGCAATATACACTTCCCAGTGTGAGAACCACCAATAAAACCACTGTTAAAAGCCTGTGACCTGTTCTATGACTCACACCTCCTACAGGATGGAGATACTGAAATAAATTCAAAGGAGGGGAACAAAATGGTCCCAGAAGCCACTGATCAACCATTTGGATATAAGACTTTCTGTGACCAATCAGCCCAGAATATTAGGAAAAAGTTGAAAAAGTTATTCAATCCTCTTCCATGGAAACTTGTGCATTAAAAAAAAAAAAAAATTTTTATAGCAGGATCCAAGGAAGCTTTTTCAGTCTTCTAAACAAGCACCAGAATTTGAAATTAGATTAATTTAATCTTGCAATAAGATGCAACTTTTTGGCACAAACTGCATATAAATATTGTAAAAGCTTTTAAGAGGAAATGTTGAGTCATTATTTTTCCTGGAGTTTTCAAATCGTGCCAGTTTGTCTGTATGTTGTATAGGAATCTAAATACACTGTACATATAATGTGTAGACAGATACGTAATATTTACCTAGGTATATAATGTGTACATTCCACATATATCAAAGATAGGTGGAGATATAGCTGAAGAGCTTCCTGACTGATAACAAATGGCTTTACAATTAATATTAAAGACAAAGATATGGACATGAGATCTAAAATACTCCAAAGCCAGGCATGAGGTAGAACCAGAATTCATGTCCAGACTTATGTCGCAGAATATTCTTCAAAATGGTTATTTAGACTTTGCTTCAGTTTACATTATCTGCACAGTAGGTGAAATATATGGATTTTCTTTTGGGAGGGAGGAGAGGAAGTTAATCATTGCTTTTTCTACTAATAGAAAAATAAGTCTATTTAATGAACCACTGTGAAAATATATCAGAAGATTTTCAAAGTGAAAGAAACATAACAGAGTAAGAACTGTAATATTTCAGCTTGATCCAGAGAAAACTTAAATAGCATCATGTACTAAACAAAACTAAGAGCTCCAGTTTTCTCCCTGCTAAGAGGGATTGCACAAATGCTAAATCGATTTCCTCTTCAGAATGATACTAATTGCCTTTTGTCCCTGAGCACCACATCAGGCATTATCCTCAGCATCTCTTCAGGGCTGAAAAGCTTAGAGAAGCTTAAGAGGCAAACACAGAAAAATGCTACATATAAAAGGTGTTTCTTAGATAAAGTGTGTCAAATAAGGTACAAACTTCAGAATTACTTTAATGTGCAAGTGGAAGAAATATCAGGTGCTTAATGAGGCTGAAATTTATCCCCTTTCAGAAAGCTAATATGAGCCTGTGAACCACCAAAAGCCAGTCCTAAACTTACAGCTTAAGGGGATTTAAGGAGAGTAATGGCCCCATCCTATCTTTCTGCAGTTAATGTTTCTTTGCCAATGACCTGGTCTCATGCTATTGATTTAATTTAATATAAGGTATTTGGGATATTTTTCATCCCAAAAGATGTTCGGGCTTCTAGTCTCCTCTGTGTTGGAGTCTCCTCTGCTGTAATTGAAATACTGCTTCAGCCCTTCCTCTTCCAAATCCCCAACATTTCTAGAGCCAATGCAATACTTCTGTGTGTATGTTATGTTATTCAGTATGCCTTGGAAAATATATTTAGAAGAGATAGTCTGGATCCACCAGATAATGTTTCTGATATGTTCCACTGTGTTGCAGCCAGTATGGTCTTTTCAAGCTGCTTTGCTTGTGGGGTGCTGGTGGAAAACACAACAAAAAACTTGATTAATAGTAAGAACATATCTGTTTCATGAGTTCATTTCAGGCTAAGGAAAAAAATGTCACGAGATATTTAAAAAGTTCTTTTGTCCATGCTCTTGACATTTCTATGGATTTTCATTTAGCCACACAGATGATTAGGAGCCTTAGAGCTATCAGAAATAATGATTTTGAGCCTCATTCTGAGGGCTATATATGTTGGAATTTTCAAAGTCCAATTCTCCTGCTCTTCTGGTGTTTAGTCTTTACATAATTTTGTGCACATATTTTCTATTAAAAACATCTACTTGGAAATACCACTAACCACCAAGTCTTCTTTGTAGATTATGCCCTTATCTCTGTAGTATCACTACAGATTGAGAAGGGAAGAAGACATCCTTCCCCCTGAAAGAAAGCAAGAAGGAAAGAGAAACGGGAAAAAATTAATCTCTAAGGATGTCTTGACATTATGCTATTTCAAAGGTCCTGAGGCATTCTAAGTGAAAAACTGATATCCTGGAAACATTTGCTTTTAATATTCTAAAATTACACTGGTGATGTTTGAACTCTACAGAACTTCAGGAAAATCATTGTCTGAAAACCAAAGCTGGATAAAGTCAGACTAGTCATAGTCTGGGAGGAGTGACCACAGTGGCTGTGTGAAAGAAAAACATACTCATTTTCTCCCTATTCATGCTCATTCACTGCTGTAGACTAAGTAGGGGGTTATAATAAGTAATAAACATATAATTAATAAATAATTAAATAAATATATTTTCATGCTTCTAAAGAAAATATATATTTTGTTTTCATAAAAGACTGAAATAATCTAAATGGCATTTGGTCTGCACATTTTTTTTCACTTAATGAATATTTTTCCAAAGGGTTTCAAATAAAAGAATTCCAGATGATCCATTTAGCAGCCTTTGAAAATCTATGTGGCTCATTCCTCTGAATGAGCAGAATATACCAAGAGAAACTTTGTCCAGAAATGGCATAAGCAAAAGCATATAAGAGCTCAACAGGAAAATAAAGGTAAAATCACAGAAATGTAGGTGGACAGAAAGACGTTTCCTCAAAGCATCATTTGTGAGGTTATTATATGTGTCTAGTACACTTCCTAATTTCTTTTTCTCCTGTTGGGCAGGTGGGAGAAGTGCTTCTCTTCTTGACCCTATTGAAGGTGTCCATATATGCAGTGCATGGGACTGAGCATTGCAGGCGGAGCCTTCTCCCATAGATGGTGCCCTATCTTTACCTTAGTGTTGTGCTGCCAGCATCTTGGTCCTTCTCAAGTGGTAATGGCAGGAGTTCTGTTCTGCTTGGGGTTGCTTCAGTCTCCAGATAATCCCCTGATTACTGTAAGCTACTTGCAGCAACCTCTAGACATCAACAGCCCTTTTTGCCAAAAAGAAATGTACAAATCATGGAAATGAGCCTGAAGTCAGTGGGTGTGTTTATGCTACACATACTTTGCTGGAATATAAAGATACCAAATTACCTTAGAGGCATGGAGTCTAGCTGTGAAAGTACAGAAGTCTAAGTTTAGCTTCCTAACTGGCAAAATGATCTCATGCTGTCTTGCCAAGCCTGGCAGCACACAGAATGCATGAAGAACATGAGTACCTGACAGCTGTCACTGCCTCTGGAAGACTGGACTTGATTAGCAGCTAAGGAGGACTCCTGAACTGTGACTTGTAAATATAACACATTTTTAGTAGAACAAGAAACTAACAAATAGTAGGAAAATGCACGTGTGAGGTAGGAGAAAAGATCACTTGGGATAGCTAGTAACTATCACTAGTATCACTAGTATCACTGAGCTAGTAACTGGCCCTAGCTAGCCTGTTCTGGCAGTGTGACTTCTGTTCAAGTGTCTGAAAGAGTTAATTACTTTTACATACTGATGGAAAGGTAGCAGAGCTTTTGGTTGTTGTGCCCCAGACCCTTCCATCATTATCTGTCTCTGAAGAAAAAGAGGCCTGAACTACTTACTGTGGTCTCTTGAAAGACAGGAGAGGTCCAGCTTTCATGGTTCTTGTGGTCCCTGCATGTTAAATTGGCTTTCTATGTCTGGTGGATTTTATTTGCAGTTTCCAAAATAGCTCAGGAAATACTAACAACAAATTTTGGGTACAATAGTTACAATTTGGGGCAGAGGAAAAGGGAAACTGCTCTGGATGTTACCTTGAAATAGAATTATGATCCTCATTCAGCTGTACACCTGTTTAAAGCTATAACTGGAACTGCTGCTCAGCAGAAGCCTCTCAACAGAGTGTCTAACAGCCAGATTTGCTAAGGTGGGCATGAACTCGAGTGCAGCAAGAGGCATATCAGTAGGCAGGTGTCTGGTAGAGACCCTCAGAAGCTGCCAAAGGTATGTGCAATAAGCCAGACTTTTGTCACTGTCACTTGACTTTGGTCCTCTATGCAGAGTTCAAGCCACTGCAGGAAAAAAATTAGTAGTAGGTAAAATGAGTAAAATTGGAAGTAACGTTTTCTATAACATTTCTAGACTTCCAGGGCAAAGATAAGTTACTGTGGAGAGACAAATTATAGAAACAGCTGGAAGTTGTCTCACTAGAAGTATCTTTAGAAAACGGCTGAAAGAAATCATGGGAGAAATTGTTCCTACATAAGCTAGCATGGCATGTTCTCTAAGCTTAGGAGGAGTCATATCAGGCGTAAATCTGACTTCTATTTTAACAAGGAAAAATCCTATCATCCCCTATACTGCACTATTCCATCCTAGGATGCAGTGAGAAAAACTTAAGCTGGAACCTGGGAGTACAAAAGTTGTTAAGATCAGCATACAGCATATTTTGGGGGGTTGGACCTGGCTACAGACATTAAGTTAGTGGTGCTTCCCACTTCTTAAAAAAAAAAAAATAATGGGACAGCAAAGACTGTGTCAGACAGGATCCTTGTACATCAAATGTGCCTATGGAATCTGATGACTGATACTTTAAGGCTGTAAGGAGAGATTCCAATGTGGATACTTGAGTGCATTGCTAGAGCTTACTCCAGCAGGCAGTCAAGGAAAGAAATAACCCAGGTGAAGGCAAGAGTTCATGTTCTTATCCCTTTAGATAATAGGAAAACATAAAAAAGCAAGCTTCATCTTTAGGTTTCATCTCACAGAAATGGTCAGGGAATGAGACCCACGGGCATGAAACACATATTGAGATTCTGGACACAGATTTCCTGATGTGATCATAAGCTGCTCCTAAAGCATGCCAACTACCCTGTGTATGAAACAACATGTGGAAGAATGGTATGTATGCTATGTTGTCCATTGCCATATTTGAGTATGAGGATAAAAAAAATAGTGCAGAAACCCACAGACTGCAGCCAAGCTGTCTGCAAGGCCTCCACATGAACTTCAAGCTTGTGGCTATGCTTGTAGAGGAGCATGGCAAAAGCTGTGTAAATACAGGGAGCTATTTTCTGAAGCTGGAGAAATGCAGTCATGGTGCACTGTTTCCTAGAGGATTGAGGCTTTAGGGGGAGCTGTGAATGTTAGAGATCCTTGGCTTTGGTTCAGACAAGCACCTGGAACCTGGGATACAGATAATGTCACTTCTGCAGCTGGGTAGGAAGCTTGTAAAAATAGGCTTTCCTAAAAAATATTTCATGGTCCCAGATCCCAGGCAATGTTGTTGTTCCCAGCTGTCCTGCTACACTTGTTGCTCCTGCGTTGACATTATGTACTCCTGAAAATGATGGGATGACCACAAGTTACAAAAGGAGGATAAAGCAGAGACAGAAGCTTTGACGTGAGTTTAATTTCTGAAATCAGGCTGAACATCAAAGAGCACTTTCTCTGATCAGTTCATCCATTTGTGGGGTTTTCATCTGACCTGAGGTGCACTGTACTTGTTCTATATAGGATTTATGGATTGATGTGACTAGAAAAAAAAATAGTTTATGGACCTGAATATGCCTTTACTCCCTCAGGTACAAATCAGAAGACACAATTAGTGTGAGAATGAGACCCATATTTTTTTCAGCTACACCCCAGTCTAAAGATTATATTGTGGGAGTGGAAGGAAAATATATTCTAGTAAATCATATATGCTGCTTAGACATTCAGTGGCTTTCCTCAACATTAAATAAAATGTACATGTTTGGAAGAACCATAATGCAAAGGTAGATGTGTCAGCAAGACACAATTTAGTTGTGAATTGCCCAGCAGAGCTGTAATATGGAAATCCCAAGAGATCAATTCTATTCGGGTTACTTATGAACATTTCGGTCAGATTTCATAAAAGCAAGGTAACTTCATTGATTCTTTTGTAGCTATTTGAGTTTGCTTCATGGAAATAATACTACATTTGTGAACATGGCCATCTCTGTATTTTTTGCCCTCAAATATGTTTGCTTTTCCTCGTGGAAGACATGTTCGTGGGGTTATTTGTCTTGTCTTTTGTGAGCTGTAGCTTGTTGCAGTGTATTGTATATTATGTATTGGATTTACAGTACTGGTACAGATATGCCAGACTCTATAAAATGCAAGAACATCTCTTATATATGGAGAAATTAATCATTTCCAGGGAAGAAAGTTAAAATCATCATTCAGTCAAGTGGAATCAATATTCTTTTTCTTCCAGACAGGAAGGGCATTATCTTAAGAACAGCTGAATCTCATCTGTAATTACAAAGTTGTCATTCCTTTATACACATAATTAAGCAATGTACACCATTAACAGAAAAAAAAAAAGGAAAATTGTCTTTTTCACTCAAAACAGACACTAATTAGTTCCTGACAGAAGGTTATCCTAATACAATACATTATGGGCTAATCTCTCCATCGAGACTGTTGGTGGTGGGCTGTGCTGTGAAGGCTGGAGGTGGGTAGGTGCACTTCCAGCTGATTGCTATTAGGAGCTTTTCATTTTAGAATCAAGCAAAAACATCATTTGACTGATGCCATATGTGAAGTGATCTTTTTCTTGTACAAAGCCTGCATTTCTTTCTCTTCAGAACAAAGCTTTAGAAACCAAATCATATGCTATGAAAAGATTTGAAGGTTCAGCTTTAGAAAAGGAAGGAGCAGAAACATGCTTGCATGTTTCCCAAGGCAATTTTACAGAATTCCTGCTTTCCTTGACCTCAGCGCCCTGTAACAGACAAGCATATAGTGTCTTGAGTATGTATTCATTGATAATGGCTAGTTAATCTTAGTTTTCAAGATCAAGACCCTAAGTACAAAACTGTGATATACAGGACTGTCAAATACACCAGAAAGCTGCAGTGGCACCCAAAGAGTCAGCACTGAGGCTGCAGCTGAGCAGTTTGGAAACCTGGTGCTTGTTCTTCATGAACAGGGGCTCCAGAGATCACAGTCCAGCCTTTTCTGTCCATTTCTGAATGACATAGAAGCCTTTCTGACTCTGGAGGCTAAACCATCTGCATTGTTACAAATCGTTCGTTTTCCACTAAGACTACAGGACATTCTTTACTTTTCACCTTGTGCCATGCTAGTGCCTTTAAAGTTTTGTTTTGCCAGTAAAAGGAATTTATTTTAGGTTTTCTTTTGAAATATGGCTAAGGAGGTTTCTACTAACACATTCTCAGCAAATGCATCGTTGTGTTCTAATTTATGAATTATCCATTCAGTGCTACAATAATTTGCTTTATCTCTAACCATACCCAATGAATTATTTATATAGTGACATTTGTTTGTTAGCAAACTGCCGTTTGCATCACTTTTACAATATTGCTCTCATTATTAATTATACTTTTAATAATTCTTTAGTGCTTGCTCTCATCAATAAAGAAAAATGGATGATACCAATGAACCATTTGCCTTATCTTAATTCTATGTCTCTAGCACCAACGCCAAGAGCAGATACATAATACTTTAACTGGCAATTCTTTCCTCTTGTACATTGCCTTGTCTCCTTTTCTCTCCTGTAGGCCCATATCCCTGAGTTTGTCCTCAGCATAGGATATTTCCATATTAATGTCTATTTAAATAAATGAATTATGTTTCTATTGTACTTGCCTCTTTCTATCCCATACAATGAATATGAATTAATTAGCATTAGAACACTGGAAATTCCCATGAATTTTAACATTTTATTTTGAGCCGCCTCTGTGCATTATTGAATGATTTTACACTTCCTAATGCAAAACTGATGATATCTCCATGAATCTCTGTGGGAGTGTGTGAGGTCATTAAAGTTAGATTTGCAAAGAAAATGCATGGATTTCTCTTTCATAATGTTCTTCCCTTTGCTGATAATACTAGTTTTGAGCATTATCCTGCTCATCTGCCTTGCCAGGCTTTTCATTTCATAAAGGAAATTAACTGTGGGGTTTGGATATTTAAAACATTCTTACAGGAAAACTAGAATTTCTGTTTTCAGCTGTTAGTGTTGTCTTCAGAGCTAATGGTCACTGAAAGGCAGTCCATTGTGAAAAGCAAACATACATGTCAGAAATGCATCCCTTGTCTCTGACCTGTCTTCATTCCTAAGAGTTTATTCCCTCTGGGAAAAAGGGTTCCAGAAGTAACACTGGTGTTTTGATAACCAGGCATCTGCATGGGTAGAGAAATGAAGTTTTATTAAAAATTCTTCCTGGAATCCTAAATCTGTACTATGTTTCTGCTGATTGATTATTTTTTTTTCTATTATTTTTAAAACAGAGAGGTTTTACATTCAAGGGTTTGTGGGAACTCACAACATAATTAACAACCTGCCAGTGACTGACAGGGAAACACTGGCAAGCACAATCCCTCCTGAAAGTAGTGAATCCCTCTTTACTACTTACCTAGCAAGATCTCAGTGTCTTAACCCAGGTGGATTGCTGAAATAATTTGGGTTTTTTTCTTTCAGAACCAGGCCTTATATATATATAACCTACATTTTTTCTGGTTTAAAATAAACTTTTTTTTTTTCAAAACTGAATAGTAACATGTACTTAGGCTTAAACTTACCAATCTGTATGAACAAAATTTACATAAAATGTTTAATATTTAAGTAATCTATTTTTCTATTTTGGTTTGGTTTTAAAGAAAGGTATTGAGCAGGGAAGACAATTAACATCTATGCATCAAGAACCAAAGGTTGTTAAAATTATTAAACAGCTTTTAATAGCAGACAAAATGAATGTTTTCTTTCTTTCAGTTTGATTTACTTCAATAACTAGTTCAAAATAAAGGAACTGCTTAGAAATGAGTGAGCTGAATCATCATCTTTAAATGGCATATGAATAAATTCTCAGTCTGGAGCACTGAGACTTATGAATTCATTCATTAAGCATATATAAAATTTGCTTTGGTAATAAACCAGATTTAAGTATAAAATGTTTGATACATTTTTCCTCTGTATGCAACTTATTTATAGCAATTTATTTAAAAAATAAGTAGACTTTAAAGGCTGGGGTTTTGCATTTCAATTGAATTCCTATTTCCATCAAATGCAGCTTGACATAAATCATAAGTAAATAAAAATTAATCTTCTAATAAAAAAAGAATTTTTAATTTCTAACAGAATGCTTTGTAAGGATTCTGTGCTGAAGATTTGAATAATTATGCTTAACTATCTCTTTTTAAAAGGGAATTTAAGGTATTTTTCTTGTACTGTATGGAAGTAATGGATTTGCTTAAAAACTAGATTCAATTTCAAAAGCAGCTTCTTTTTTAAGTTTACCTACTGACAAAAGTCAAAGTCACTTAAGGAAAAAAGAATAATGCACATTAAGAAGAAACATATAAAGTGGTTTTTTTAAAAATTTGTTCTTGATTTTTTCCTATTTTCAAGTGAATAGGCATTTTCATTAAAAATGGTGTTTGAAAATCTCACATGAAATAATTTGATTTTGAATTCATAAAAAATACTTGGAAGGTTTTCCAGAAGTATTACACTTCAGTGCCTTGTAAACAGGCAGGTCTGTGATATACGGGAGACGGAATGGCTAAATTATCATTGTCATAAATCCTGTCTTTAGGAGCATCTATACTCAGAATTTTAATTCAGTAGAAGATTCCAACATTTCTAAAATGAAGTTCTCTTCCAACTGGAAGAAAATAAAGCTTCGTCATCTGGTACTTGCTAAAATTCTGTTAAAACGTGGTAGAAATATCAAACTGGACAATATTTTTCTGTCAGCAAGGGTAAGGCAGCTAGTGTAAACTTCGATGTAATAGAAGGTACATCAATTTTTTGTTTACATTGATATTGATCTAGTTTATATGTATATGATGATGTTTTTTAATTAGAAAGACTTGGTTGCTTTATATTAGGCTTCTGTAACGAATTACCAAAATTTAAAAATTCATATTCTTTCTTTAAAACAACATGCACAGTAAGTCCTGTAAATCTCACAGCTGACAGAGATACCTATTCCCAGCTTGCTAGATTGTGAATTAATGAATTTGCTTGAAACACAAAATTACTAGAGATTCATTTCAGAGCATAGCTTGCTAGCCTGTCTTGCTCTTGTGTGTCCAGCACACCAGTGTGCTTGCTCATGAGGGGAATGAAATCTCAGCAGCAGAGATACTGGCTGAGCTGAAGGAGAAGTAAGAGATATTATTCATAGAATCATAGAAATAATAATCATATCACTGACATATTATGTCAGTGGTGAAGAGCACATTTAAAGCAGACATGGTCTCACCAGTTTCAACTAAGTGCTGATATACTAATTATGCCTTAAATGCATCTCCTGTTTCCTCCTAGGTCTTACTGCTGCAGCATCTCTTGTATCCCTGGCATGGGCTTTGGCTTCCTACCAAAAGGCCCTCCGTGACTCCCGTGATGACAAGAAACCCATCAGTTACATGGCTGTTATCATCCAGTTTTGCTGGCATTTCTTCACAATTGCAGCAAGGGTGATTACTTTTGCTCTCTTTGCCTCGGTTTTCCAACTGTACTTTGGGATCTTCATCGTGCTGCACTGGTGCATCATGACTTTCTGGATCGTCCACTGCGAGACAGAGTTTTGCATCACTAAGTGGGAGGAGATAGTGTTCGACATGGTTGTTGGGATAATCTATATCTTCAGTTGGTTCAATGTCAAGGAAGGAAGGACACGCTGTAGGCTTTTCATTTACTATTTTGTGATCCTTTTAGAAAACACCGCCTTGAGCGCGCTCTGGTACCTGTACAAGGCTCCACCGATCTCTGATGCATTTGCCATACCAGCACTGTGTGTAGTGTTCAGCAGCTTTTTAACAGGCATTGTTTTTATGTTAATGTACTATGCCTTCTTTCACCCCAATGGACCAAGGTTTGGGCAGTCGCCAAGCTGTGCTTGTGAGGACCCCGCCGCTACCTTCACCCTACCCCCAGAAGTGGCAACAAACACTCTACGCTCCATCTCCAACAACAGGAGTGTCACGAGCGAGAGGGATCAAAAATTTGGAGAGAGGGATGGGTGTGTGCCCGTGTTTCAGGTGAGACCCACCGCACCATCCACACCTTCATCCCGGCCACCAAGGATTGAGGAGTCTGTCATTAAAATCGATCTGTTCAGGAACAGGTACCCAGCGTGGGAGAGACACGTGCTGGACAGGAGCCTGAGGAAGGCCATCTTAGCATTTGAATGTTCCCCTGCTCCTCCACGGCTACAGTATAAAGATGATGCCCTTATCCAGGAGCGTTTGGAGTATGAAACCACATTGTAAACAAAACAAAACCACAGCTTGAAGACGTTCTGACGTTAAAGTCCAAATTAAGGGTTGGCAGTAGGGCCATAGGAATGACTAAACTGTATACTACAAGTAGAGCAGCAAGCTGTAGTGTTCTTAGCCTGGCTATCATCATGATTATCATTTGATCCACTGTGTGCAGTCTGTCTGCGGGACACTGATACAGCAGCATCACCTGAAAGCCTCAAAAAAAAAAAAAAAACAAACCCAACATACAGATCAGTCGATTCAGCTGGGGAAACTCACCCATGACTCCTTGCTGCTATGAAACTCTGACTGCACAGTACTCACAATCAAACCAATAGGGGGGCTCTGACCAGGGCTTTCAACTTTAGCCAAGTAGTGCATTTTATTTTAGAAATGAATGATTGAGATTCGCATCGATCTGTGTAATCAATAGCAGAAACAAACATACACACACACACACACACAAAAACAAACCCAAAACTTTTAAAAATAACAGAACTGTAGCACTCCATGTTGCTGTCATGAAGACTGTTTTCAGGGTAAAAAATAGGAGCATAGTAGTCCTCAACACTCCCATAAATAAACTATTCAGGTTAGAATAGATTTGCAAAATAGTTCTTAATTTAAAAAGGTGCATTGTCATGTTCGTAAGGCTGTCAGTGGAAAATATACTAAATTCTAAATAATTAGGTCATAAACATTAATACTCCCAGAACTGTTTGTTTTCTGTGGAATTTCAAAGTCTTTTAAAATGGAATTTATGTTCTTTATGTTACTTTCAACAGAAATTCTATGCAGCTCACTTCTGCTTTTCAGGAGAAATAAGGAGCTCTAGCACGTAGTGATGTAAATTAAATGATAATCATGATTCAGTGTTCAATTTGCAAAAAAAAAAAAAAAACCAATAAATATATATATATATATGTAAAAGAACAGGGAAGTATAATTTTCATATTCTAGACTTTTTGGAGGACCCCATTCAGATATTTCAGAAGAAACTACAAGGAGATGGACACACTGAAACTTCTCTGTTTCAGGACTGAGAAACGCATGATTCAGTGTGTGAATGTATGCAGGGGTGACAAGAGACTGTGACATGCCATACCCTTCTAGTGCCAAACATGGTATAACTGCAAGGTTGATATTGCCTGAGGGACAGATAACGAGCGGCACAAGCCCTACCAGAACAAGAAGCAGGAAAGACCAACCAAGTTCTCAGCGTGTAGAGACAGCTCTGATTTTTCCTACCCAAGGTGAAAGTGATGTCTTTTAAAGGCTTTCAACCACCTCCTAGTAAGTATATCACCGAAGTGTAATATAAGCAAGTTATGTGGAAGACCCTCTTCTGTCTGTTAAAGACTTGCATCCAGATACGTCTAAAAATTATGTTGAATTTCTTGTAATAGAGTGGTTTTGCTGCAAGCTTTTGGGTTATAAATACCTCCCTAAATCTAGTCAGTGGTATCCTCCCTTATGTTAAAAGTATCCCCTGATGGTGCTTTCAGATGCATTAAAGGTGCAAGTCAAAAATTTGATAGTATTTTTTTTAAAGCTGGTGCAGAGTGAAAAACTCATGAATTATTTCAATATTTTTGTAAAGTCAAATACGGTTTAAAAGGGTTACTTTTTATAAACCTCAACTCTTTTAATACATTTCATTCTCTTTATAACTTAGATTTTAAGAATTGGTCCATGCATTTTATCAGCTGGCTTCTGCAGGTTGATATAAACCTGGTTTTCACACATTATGGATTTGTTTTGCAGTGTAATGCCATATGAAAGCCTACCTGGGTACTTTTAGATACTCTATAAACTGTAGATCCTGCTTCAAGTGTAAGTGGCTTGTAAAGACACCAAGCAATTCCATAAGAAACACTTTGCTATAACTATTTCCATCCGTTTTAGGAGAGAGAAGCAGAACTGAAGAGTTACTGTTGTTAATGGCATTGTCAGGATGGAGAAGACCTGATGATTGGTATTGTAACCTTCACTGTCAGGTATACTCATTGTAGTCACTGATGTATAGGCTGCTGGGTAAATCTCATTTTTCTTGTTATTAATATTTATACTCTGAAATGGCTGAGGTTACACAGCCTGTGTTTATTTGTATGCATTCAATTAGCCATTTATAATGTTGACTTTTTTTAATTAGTGAAATATTCGATACCTGTTGTTCTTTCCTGGGGCGAGTTCCTCAAAACAAAACATCTGTGGAAGTGCAAGAATCTGCAAGTCAGAGAGAACTTTACACAGATCAGAAAACACCCATGCTTCAAGGGTTTCTTAGGTATTTTCAAATTAAACAGTGGCCAACAGCCTCTATAATAGTTTTTAAATAAAATAATTCTTTGATAGTCCAAACCCGAAGCTTTGTATAAAGCGATTGTCCTTCCCTCCATGGAGATACAGCTGATTTATTCAGAGAAAAGCACTCATATTGTGTCAGAAAAAATATCACTGCAAGAACTGCTAAAAAAAGATTTTGGGAGCAAGTCCTTTGTCCTGTCAGTCAGTAGAGCCTTCACTCCAGAATCAAACATTAGCTCACACAAGGAAATTGCTGTTTTTCATTACAAAAAGGCAAAGGGTAAGCTTGGGAATCCGAGATGTGAAGGCTTCCTTTGGAAACGGTTTGATGCATTTGCTGCTGCTTTAACAACTCAAATTTAACATGAGTGAGCACTCTCGAGCCCTTTGGGCAGGTGTTACAGAGCTGAAGAAAAGTTGTTTCGTGCAGAACTTAAAAGAGTCACGGTCTGGACCAGCACTTGCATTGAGAAGTTTCTGATGGTTTGCGGTGAGTTTGTTTGATTTGCTCTTGTTTGGTTTTGGATGGAAGGACAAAGAGGCATTATTTATCCTCATGGTTTTTTATTATGTAGCATTTACTTACTTTACTGTCCCAGTGTTTTCCATTATTTTTTTTCTTAATAATATTTTTTAATTCCTCTTACACAAACTGCTGCAGGGTCTGAGTGCACAGCACCACACGGGGCACTGCGCATACACCGCTTGTGTTCAGAGCTTGGGAAAGGGGGAGAAATCATTTTATACCAAGTCAAAATTTGCTCTCCAAAATCTTGCTCTGTTATATTCATAATGTCAGTGATACTTGCAGTGAGACCAGGATGGCCACTGCAATCTTAACACTCAGCTACATGGACACTTTCTCAATTTGCTTTGCTGTGAATGGTCGCATCAAAAGCTGTAAGAACTTTTAACAGAAGTTTTCAAGGTGAAACATAGTCCACGTTGAAATCCCCTTATGGCCTTAGAACAGTTAATAATCAATATGCACTATTCTTTTTACCACAGATAGTTTTAAGAGCTACTAATAAAGTTCAAATAAGACAGCAATAGCAAAAAAATATATATAAAAAATTGAAAAAAATAAATAAAGGAATTGTAAAAAAATCTTAAAAATCTAACTTCTGCTTTTGGAACAATGAAAAAATCAGGTCTTTTCAGTTTATTCCAGAACATGAAAATGAAGAAGTTCATCATTATATTCTGGTAAAGAAAAGCAATCATCTGTCTTTGTTAAACACAGGAGTCATATAAGCATTGTTGTAATGAATCGAACAAATTTGCCATCGTGTTTAACAGTTACTTACTGGGTTAAAGGCTTGGTCCTAATATTTTTAGAGCTGTGGATTTGTATGATACGGAAAAGACAATCTGAGTAGTACTCACTACTCTAATTAGATATGGGAGAGGTAATGCATACCCATATTCATTCAGAAAAGGTAAAAGAAAATGGTTTTTTATCTTATTTGAAAAGAAATTTGTTCTATAATAAGGTAATCTTTTTTTAAAAAATGAATTCTTTGAAAATATGTGCAATACTTTTTGTCGTGCAGAGTTAATAATGAAAAAACTAATTTCCAGTTCTGTTTATGTCAGTTTAAATATGCTTCCTGTGCTAGAACATTGTGTCTGTGGTTGGGTTATATGGGCTTCATGGCATGCAAACACTATTTTCATCGGCAAGTCAACAAATTTTGTATCAACTAATTTCTATAACATTTGAAAAAATATTCCTTTCTAAATTAAATGATAGGCCACACCTTCCTGATTTTGTAAACTTTTAAGCAGAGGAGGTAAACTGAAATTTTATTGGAGCTGCAATTCTTAATATGTGGTGAATAACTATTAAATATGTGGTGAATAACTATTAAATGCAAATTTAATTAAAACATATTCTAGTCTACCCAATATATCCCTATCTCCTCAAAAGGGCAACTCACGAGTGGTACTAAAAACATGAGTGCTGCTTTATTTGGAAAGGGATTCTCAGTCACACAATATATTAATTTACCTGTCACTGACAAGCAAATATTTGCAACCAGCCAGTTGTTTGGGTTTGTTTTTTTTTTTTAGAACCCAAATTAAATAATTTTCAAGCTTTGTATTTGATCAAATGACTCCTTAAGATCCTTAAAAGTGGCACCATATAGGGTTTTAGTTGGCTCTACCAGTGCTTCAGCCCCCAGAGCCACTGCCCTTTGCTCTGTCCCTCAAGTCCTGGAGTCTGGAGTGACTGAGATGCTGTGGTTTGCTCTGCACCCCCTGCACTGCCTGCAGAGTGCCAAGGAAAAAGCTTCAGGGGATTGCTGGGTTCCTACTGCTGCCTCTCTTGCTCCTCCTGTACATGGTGGGAAGCAGAGTCAATTGCATTTGTGCATCCATCTAAACAAGATTATTTAGGTTGAGCCCCTATAAGAGGTGGGTGATGAAAATAATCACAACACGTGTCCCTGAATTTACAAGCCCAACACTGTAATTACTAATTCTGTAGTATAACAATGCAGAATGTGGGAAGAATTGTCTAAACACACAATAAGCCATTTAATTTTGTTAATTGTAGCAATTAGACTAGCTCACATGAAGCCCGTGCTTTCAGCAGAAAGCCAAATGGAGTATATGGCAAAAAGCCATTTATTTACCAGAGGCATCAGATTATTCAACTCTCTCTTGATTGTCCATAGAATCATGTCTTTTCATTATGGCATTGAACCCATTCCTCTTTATTCTGATAAAACAGATAAAATGCAAAATGAGAACAGTTTCTTTTAACTCTGGGAATTAAAAAGCCCACAATAGACTAGTGTAATTCACATATAGTGATTTTAAAAAAAAATAAATTCCAGGATCATTTTCACTTGGCTGCAAATTGCTGAGTGATCTGCTTCTGAGATGATTTCTCACATCTGGTATGAGCAGATATCGTTACAGGAGGAATGGAGATGACCTTGTAATGCTTTGTTCAGGCAGGGTTAGGAGGTTAGTGTCACTCACCTACAGATCATTTGCTTTTTTTAACAGGTGAGGGGTCCCCTGTCACAGTTTCTTTTACTGTGGTGACCTCAGTGCAGACATTTGGTGAGATTTCTTCACAGTTGCCCTGCTATGAGTGTGAGAAAATCAGGCTCTTGGCCTTGAGGCAATGACTGCATGAAGTCAGAGCATGGTAGTGAAAGTCTTCACTTCCTTGCTCCTACCTGAAGTCAGCTGAAGATCTGCTTCATACCAAAGAGCCTGAATGTTTCTTAGCTCAAACCAAAATACAAACTCTAAATTTATTGCTAAGTCAAGATGAATCAAAACATTTTTTTTTTCTTTTTAGGTCAAGTATTTAAGAATATACCCATTTTGACCAAGTTGTCATTTTGTGATCCTTCTAAGGAGACTTTGAAAAATGTCTCTGAAACCAGTCATATCTAGTGATTCTTACAAAAGTCAATTGCTGACCAGTCCATTCATTAAAAGAAACATCTCCTAAACATGTAAGCTTGGCTGCTGTGCTTATGGTTTTTGTGGTTTTTTCCTAATGCTTAGCATATGAATCATATGCAGAGGATGTTATATACTCATTAGTAAGCCGTGTGCCTACTCTGAATCCTGGAGCAAAGTGGACAGATATTCAAGATGCAGGAGGAAAAGTCCTCTTCAGCACATTTATGGGGTGTTTTGCATGAGCTAAAGAGGTAAGAGAGAATCTTGTGTATAATTACAACAGACTTATAGATACTATACTCAGTGATAGAGATTTACAAGTCGTGAGACAAGTGGCCAACTAACAGAAAGATCAAATCTAAACTTCTAGATGCAAGGCACTGTAAAATAAAAACAGCCAAGAAACTTTAAAGTGTAACCAAAACTCTCGTTTCTATGAATGGTTGGGGTAAACTTTAAAACTTAATGGATTTGTTAATGTAACTAAATGCTACATTCCTAGAAACAAAGACATGACTGCTATGGCTTCTGTGCCTGTAGGTTTCAGCATTTTATTTCATTTTTATATCTTTGGGAGCAATGGGTTCTGGATCCTACTCCTGGGAATGCTGTAGCTTTAGGCATGCTAACAGCCTTTCTATACAAAATCTGTTCCGCTGTAAGAAATTCCACACTCTTTTAACAAAATGTTGGGTCTGGGGCTTTTTTTGCACTGAACTAAACCTCTCAGCATCGTTTCTAGTGTGAAATAGGTGAGTCTAGTCATCCATCTAGTGTGAATAAGGTACTGCAAAACAGAAGTTTGTTGAGTAATGGCTTCCTCGATGTAAAAAAGCTGCTAGTTGAATGTCTAGAAGAGCCTTCAGAAATGCAGCATCGTGCTAAGGGAAAATAGAGGCTGGGTTTGGGTGCTACGAGGTCAGTGGGGGCAAGGCTTGGGCAGAGTCCAGTACTCTCTCCCCCACCTTGTGCACCAAAGAGCCCACAGAGAGGAAAAGCACGTGTGAGCTGGATAAAAACAGCAACAGGGAGCTGGCATGCTGCAGCACACACACAAAGGTCAGTGCAAACACATCAGGGGCCTCAGGCTAATACTGTGATCCGCCAAACTGCACTATAACCAGGAGCTCCTGAATATCTTATGCTAGATGTTCTAGCATCTCCTGGATTTATCTCCTGGATTTGGTCAGGAACACCTCAGTCTTCACAGCATAGAGTAAGTCAGCTCCTATTTCCCACCGGAGCCTTCCAGGATCCTCTGAGCAGTTATTACTTCTGCCCATCTTACCTGAAGGACTTGGGTCCTGTGAGGTGCTATCAGGCAGAGATTTGCACAGAAATACTCGTGACTGCTTTTCCATCAGTAGATTTGTGGTTACCAGAGACCAAAGGGAGAGCCAGGCTCTGTTATCTCTTCAGCTAGCAACGATTCATCTCTCTACCAACTATCTCTCAGGGGAGGGCTATAGGGCTGCACACTACTGAGGAGAAGGGCATGGTCTCTCCCTCTTCCTTTGAGGCTGTTCTTCCTCATTGTGCAAAACTGAAAGGTTATCCTGTGCAATATAGATATCCTTCTGATGTATTGGATCACCTCAGTGCTGAGGACTCTGAAGTCATTACACAAGTCCAGTGCCATGGCCTGCGTCCAGCCAGGGAAATGTCTACAATAAAAAATGAGGGCAGATGCAAAATCACTCTGCTCACCTTCCAACCTGACCAAAAGCCGTATGAACATGCTTAGCACTGTGACAAAGCCTGAGTCCCTACACGTTGCCTTCTATCAGGTCTATTACTGCACTGTTTGTTAACTCTGACCACGCTCACCTGGTTTCTTGTTGGAGCTCAGGCAGACTTTGTGTGTACAGCACAGCTACACCATGTGGGTTATCCATAGTTCCCAGAGCCTGTGGTGTACTCTTGGCAATCCCAGTTCTTTTGCCCAACACAGATCAAATTGGACTGAGCAAAGGGTAAACAGGCTCTGTGCTGTCTAGTGAAGCATGTGAAGCAGGTATGGTTTCTCTGGACAGTACATTTGAACCACACTTCTGTGCCAATTTCCCAGGTTATGGTGAATGCAAGAAGTAAGTTCAGTGCCCACAGTTTGGAGCATGCTATAAAGAGTACTCTTTGTGAAAGTTTTTCTTATAATAAAAATACTAGGATCAAGTCTCACACTTGGGAGCAAATTTACAGCATTAAAAGAATTTTTATATATATACCTATATGTGTGTGTGTGTGTATACACACAACAGTGAGTCCTGAGATTCTATTAGAATTGAATCTTAAAGTTCATTTAAATTCCAAGCCTAAAATAAAAAATTTTAAAAAAGCATCAGTAGGATCATCATCAAGGATAATAAAGCAGTAACTGCAAATAGAAAGGAACATGTTTGGGAAACACATTCCAGTCATTGGAAACAGCTTTGCAATGTACTATGCCAGTACTTTAATGAAAGTTGTGGAGAAAATGTGCTAACACTGTATTTAATCATCTTAAATATTTTGGTAAAAAAATAGAATGGAGTAAAAAAAATATTTGTACAAAATACATAAGGATTTATCACAGTTAGTTAATCAAGGAAAAAAAAAACATAGGCATATGGCAAAGGGACTAATTAAACCTTTTGTTTCATTTAATGTTGATTGTATTTGTTTCACTGAATATCAGTCATCAATGTCAGTAGTTTAGGAAGGAAATAACCTGCAATAATTAGGATGGTCTATTTGAATTTTGTCCAAAGAGTGCTTAAGAGTGTTTATTATCCAGCAAACACACAGTTGCCTGTTTAATGCTGTCAAAAGGAAAGATTTGTCAGCTAGCTCCCGGATTATGCACTGGAGATAAATTTCTGAAATTTTAAGTACTGATGCTTTTTTTCAGTGTGTGTTTTGCATTATAATCTGTGTACCCCAGATTGGTTCTTAGATAATGTTTGATAAGAATTCCTTTTAAATTTGAAGAAACTGAGGAAAAGATTACTATCCAGTAAAAGCAGTTGCTGCCTTGAAGCTCAAGGATTTCTCTTGAGTTCCTGACCATTCAGCATTAAGAATACTGTTTGAAAACTATAGTGACCTTCCAACAGGATCTGATTTATAGACAGATCAGTCTAAAACTGTTGCAGTGATTGAGTCAGACAATGGCTACAAAGGGAAAGTTCAGAAGTGGTCACTCCCAACCCTGCATTCCCATTTTGGGAAACACGTATCCTGCCCATCAGCCACCATCAGCAGTGCTGTGATCGATCCTGGCACCAGCACTGCTGTGTTGGCTCTTGTGAAAAGAGAAGACAGAGCAGGCAGCTCCTTTCCATCTTCACGTCCTCTGGGGTTATCGGGCTGGCCCACAGGAGATATTTCACTGGGAACACTTTAGCCATCAGGGAGATTGCCACAGCAATCTGGGCAGGATTTAGCCTCTCGACAGCACTGTATGGACAATGAAAAATCTTCCTTTGTCATCAGAGAGGGCAGCTGCCACTATTTATAGTCACAAAGTTCCAGAATATTGTCATGTATTTGTGGCTGGTATCGATTCCTCCTTTTTTATTTTATTGGAACAGCTTGGAACTTGTCAGGCTTTGCTTAGGTTGATTTGCAGCTAATTAATTCAACAGACATTTTTAATCTTGCAAATTTGTGACTTGTAATACAGTAATCAAGATCCCGTGAGCAAACATTAATCAGTTAGGGGGAAAAAAATGAAAGCCATTGTTAGCTGTGTTCAGCATGGTACCCATACTGGAAAGACAGATCTAGTAGAAATAGAATATTAGTAATTTTATCCTACCTAAGCTTTCGTTCTATGAATCATTCGTCCATCTGATTTCTATTGGTACAAGGAGTTGTATTTAAAAGAGGATTGCTGGGATTGAGACAGCTCTAGTTACTGTCAGTGGGGAAGTGGCCAGATTTCCTCCTGGTCATCAATTTTCTTATCAACCAAAAAGTCATTCTGCCCAGCAGCAGCAGTACAATTTTATTTCTGAGATGGCAGTGCTGGTTGGGGTACAGTTTATCCCAGAGAAATGACCGTATCAAAACACAGACTGCATTTAGAAACAGCACTAAGAGCTGTGTGAATGAGTGAAGAGAAAAGATTATTCATTGCTTTTAACACACAGGTGGATTTTAGCTACTTTGACGTGGAGCAGAAGGGAAAAAAAAGATCTAATATTGCCTATACCTGATCTCTGAATGAAGAAAGCATTGCAATTAGTCCTTTCATAAGCAAGAAGGATGTAGGATAGAACACTTCCAGTTTCTGAAAATCAGTAGAAATGAGTGGGTGGTTTAATATTTAACCTAACTCTGGCAGTTGGAGGAACACAGCTGCAAGAACACTGGAGTTGGCAAGAGCTCAGAGTATGTTGTACCCCCTTCCTGGTACAGAGTTTTCAAGCAGGATGCTGCCACAACCCCCTCCTGTCCATCCGTGCAGGATGCACCTGTGTGTACATTGAGCGATCTGTACATACATTTTATGGTGGCAGCATCTCCACTGGTACCCTTATCAGAGAGGCCAGAGATCAAAAAGACCCAAAAGAAAAGAAATTATTCCACTGTTTAGGATCAAGATGTTTGTGAAATACTGTGGAAAAGCTGCCCCTGCTGTTTCAGTGAAGAAAGGGAGGAGCACAGTCTTTTAACAGAAAACAAGCAAACAAACAAACAAGTCCTCTCTCCTGTAGAAGGATGTTGAGGAAGAAAGAGAGGAGAGACAGAGCAGGATACTTCTTAGGTATAATGTTGTTGCTATTGACAGCAGTAATCTATTAGCAATAAAATATAAAGGTGTCTCAAACTAAGGCCTGAGAGACAAGGATTTTGTATGGCTGTTATGCCAGTGATTGTTAAATTTAGAAATCATAGATCTTTATAACAGATTATAAGTCAAAGAAATTTTTTTAAAATTATTTTCTTTACAGAGGATAAATCTCAGATGGCTTCCACATAAAATATAAGGTTTAAAATAGGCTCAGAAGATGGGCTTTTCTGTATATGGTATATTATAAGATTGGTGTTGTTCAAGTGCTTGTGCATTTTCTCATGCTCTCGGTTTCTCATGCAGTGTGTTCATAAGCAATAGTGAATTTGCAAGTCCATTTTTCTTTAGAGCTGGTAATCCTCACATCAACTTGTTCCTGCACAGCTGAGAAGTACAGACATGGTGGGGTGGGGGGCTGGGGTTAAGGGGTTGGGTACATTTGTAAAGTATAGAGTAGGAAAAAAAATAGACAAGCTCAGTTGACCATGTAGTATAAACCTTTTAATAATAAGGGAGCAGCTGTGACTCCTTAGAGTAGATAAGCCCTCATTTGTTCATGCTCAGGTATTCTGTCACATGGAAACCACTGCTGAAGGACTTTCAAACTTATTATCAATTATCATTTTCCTCTTGTTTAGAAGCAGGAACAGTATCACCCTGATTGCAGCACAAATCCCTATGGAGGGATCCATAGCCTCATGCATGATCTGTAGGTGTACCATGTCATGGTAGGTCTGTTTTCTTCAAAAATTTGCTCAACAATTTTGTCTGCAAGATTTAGTAGAAATTGTTCTAATTTTTTTCCTTGCTTCCATTTTCCTTGTGTGCTTCTGAGTCTCATATGAAACTCCACTGATGAGAAATGGCAACGCTCAGGTTATCCATGCTTTTTCCTCATCAAGTAGTACAAAGCTCCAAATTCCTTATGCATAACACTTGGCTATAGAGGGAACTCTACAGTCAGAAAAGGAAGAGCAAGTAAAAGATGCAAATACTGAAGTAATTTTATCAAGTGCAAAGCAGTAACCTTTTTAAATATAGCTGTCACGTTTTGCTGCACAACTCATCTTACTTCTTCCTTCCAAAGGCTTGGTATATGCCCATAGCAACATAGAAGTACATATTTTTTGTTTCCAAGATAATTTCTGACTCACAGAACAGCCACTAACTGGGTATCATGTTTGATGAACAAGCACAGATCCTCTATCCCACTGTGGTTCTTCTTTAATGGAAATGCAGTTCCTTTAAATCAATTCCCATTAATTCTCAAGGACGGAAACTGACTCCTGCATAATTTGTTGTATTTGAGGTGACAGATATTTTGCTGTCTGTCATTTGAGTTGTGTATTATTAACAAGCTAATTTTTATTCTAGCAAATGTGCATCACTGTATTTTCTTACAGGTGCCATTCCAAGTATAAGTCTGTCTCAACAGTGGAAGCCGGTTCTGTTCTTCTTCCCATGCTTACTTACCTGCAAATTTAATCAAAAGATAACTTAACAATAGTTATTTTTCATTCTGCAGAGCTGTGTAAAAACCCATTTTAACTTCTGTATTTGACCCGTGGCATTTGCAAATGGGAGAGCCATCTTCTCATAGTAAGCTGTGTGTTAGAAAGGGTACTCAGAGGGATGCAATAAACATGGTTTCTTACCATGTCAATTTTCCAGAGTACAGTTGTGCTTTAAAACATTGTGCACCTCTCTGTGATCTTCTTGTACTTAAAAAAAAATAATTAAAAAAAAAAAGGATGGAGGGGGAGAATAAAGCAAACTTTCATTGTTCTTCCTCAGTATATATCATTCTCTTAAAACCTGTGATGTGCAAGGAGCATGTCAGTTAATTCACAGTGGATGTTCCAAATGGATTCCTACAAAAACTCTTAATAAACCCAGTAGTAATTAAAAAGAACATATTCTTCAGCCATTACAGAAAAATGTATACTCAAGGAGAACTAATTTGTATGTGCTTCCATCCTTTTATCTCTTGATACAGAACTCCAAGGGTCTTTTTTTTCAGACTGACTGGTGAATTTGATTTGTTTTGGGGAAATGTGTGCAGAAGTGTTCCTAGGCCATTAGTAAAACAGGTGAGCCTTCAGAAGCAATTTCATGTGAGGCAAATGATCCTAAAAGCCTGACTTGATAACAGTCGTGCTTATAAAACCTTCTTGAATGATCTACAGCTAAGCAAAAAATAAAAACAAACCAAAAGATTCTCTTAAAGGACTAATAGAGAAATTCTGCCTGGTGAACATGTCCATAAGTCATACTTACACCAGCATTCTGGATGTTTATTATACTGGATCTGCTTTGATTACAGGCAGTTTATAATCATAAAGGGCTTCCCTGAAGGTCCACTGGTGCAAATGGATGACTTTCTTTTGAATTTAATGGAGTCCAAAAAGCCCCAGGAGTAAACATATGGGCATTTTGCTTTTAAATTTCACAGTGCCTCTCTAAGTGAAATTTATTTTAAAGGAATCTCTTTAGTAACTATTTTACAGCTCACGTGAACTTTACTATCACATGAAACCGTCAGTCATTGTGCACTCAGTACTAATTAAGCAAAGTCAATGAAAATATCTGAAGAAGGAATACCAGGCTTTGTATTAAAAATCAGTCCACTGGAAATAATACTAAAGCATTTTTAGGTCTTCCAGCTCCACTAGTAACTGTATGAGGTCCAGGCCTGTTGGTCACTGCTTGGATCCCAGAATAAATTAAAATAGCTGTTTAAATTTTTAGATTTATTTAATAGAATTTTAATATTTTTTATGAAAAAAAAGTATACTTTCAGCTATACCTTTCAATTTCAAGAAAATTCTCTTTATACAGCCTGAGTCACCAGGCATTAAGGCAGCAGGGGAAAGAGTGGGAAAACTGGAGCAGTGAAAGTCTGTCCTAAGCTCAGGCAAGAGTCCCTCTGCTTTCCCCACCTCTTACTCCTGAAACACCTGAAAATGGATCTAGGATTTGGGTCCTGACAAACCTCATCTCAGTGGCTAGCGCAGGGTCACAGAGAGAAGGGAGAGAGGCTCCTTGATGGCCAGAGTAGAATCAGGCAGGTGCAGGTAGATCCTGAATTATTCCATTTTCTCTAATGGTTACCACCAACACACCTGAACTGGTGATGGGAACTGCTTCTTCTTGGGAAAGATGTTGCCTGTGAGCACTGAGACTTGAGGATATTATTTGTAGCATGAAAAGGAAAGTTGGGGAATAAATGTTACGACACAGCAAAGAGGATGCTGATGTGTACCAAGTACCCATAATACTAAATCACTGAAACATCAAGCTGGGTGCCTGCTCTGCAGAGGTTAGTGCTAAGAACACCAGCAAGTTTACTAGCTGGTGCAATGCAGTCCTCAAAAATGCAGGTTGTAGCTTTCTGTCACTTGCAAACCAATAGGAATAAGGAAAAAGAAAGGATTGTCTTTACTGTTGTTTCACACGAAGGAAAAGATTTCACATCTGTTTCAAAGGCATGACTTTTAGCATCTTTGTGTTTTAAGAAATCAGGCATGAAAAATACTTCTCTCCTCCTAGAAAATCAGAAGATCTTCTTCTGCTTAGGTTTAAATAAAACTATAAAGCCTTTCACACAGCCCCATTCCTTCCTACCCCCAAAAATCTGAGCAACTGAGCAGGATCTCCTGCCAAAAGTTTTGAGGAAAGCTGCAATACTCTGCTATGCCAAGAATCCTCACACTCGAGTTTTCTAGTTTTTCACTTAGTTCTGTGGCATGAGCAGGAAAAATTAAAGACCTGCAGGATGTGAAAGTATAATTGACAATTATCTGTGGTTCTGCCCCAGTAGTGCAGTGAAGCACACTGTGAACACCAGTGACTCCTCATTTTGGGCTGCCAGAGGTGAAGCTGGTCAACACCACACATAACTTCTAAAAGTCCAAATCAAAATGCAAGGAGCACATAAAAGTAAAATTAAGCAAAAATTAAAAAAAAAAACCAAAGTTTCGGGATTTCCTTGTTTAATAGAAAACAACTGAAAGAAGGCAGAAATATACTTTTCTTATTCATAAATCATATGTAAACCCATATGCACACACTTCAGAGGTACAAACTCCCAGTTTTCACAGGCCTATTTAAAAAAAAAAAAACACCACAAAACACACCACCAAAACCATTTCAGTTTATGATGCTCCTTGCTGTGATTTCTTTAAGCTGGGTGCCTAATGGAGAATTTGTGACACCAAGTTACATGCACCCACGTTGTGACCATCAGCAGTGGGATCTAAGAGCAGGACTCAGAAGAGCCAGCACATTGCACGTTCAGTAACAGACGTACTGGGCTGTTGCTACTGAAGACAGGAATACACCTCTAAACTTGTCTTCTGGAAGTAGAGGGTTTCCGTGAAATTCATTCCCAGAGCCAGAGCTCTCTTCTCTCACCTGCACCCTCAGTTTGTGCTTTTTGGTAGAGAAAACTTTTGCTCTTCTTCCTAGGCAGGAATGGAAGGGAAAGCTGGGGATGCCTCTGTACTGTTAGCTGGAGCTCTGGGACCATGATGCAGATGCAAATCCCTGCTCATCCTGAGTGGACTCAGGACAACATTTGCTTGGAGGCTGTCGTGTCTACAGGGAGGAGAACACTCTCCCTCCCTGCAGCTGAGAAAAGGTCACCACGAAGGATAAAATGCAATGGTGCTGGGAGTGGGCAGGAAGTCCCAAGAGGAGCTGTGGCTCTGTGGTCCAAGATGGAGGCTGATCCTCTCTCCCTGGGGACTTGCTCAGTGTGCAGGGCCTCTGCCTGGGCTGGGTCTGCAGGAACATCATGGGAGGATCCTCCACCACATGAGCACATCCCACATTTGTCCAGATGTGTGGTTACACAGCAGGCGAGCTCCCAGGACATGTATCCAATGAGTCCCTGGGAGAAATGGGTGTGAGATCTCTGGCCTTGGGACTCTCAGGTGGCCTTGGTGGAGGATGGGTGTGTAGAAGTTCATCCAAGCTGAGATGAAGGCTCCCCCCAGCACAGATGGTGCCAAATCTTCAGGCACTTGCAGTGTATTCCTGCCTTCCAGGAGCTGCAGTCCCAGAGGCAGACCAGATCTCATGTAATGCCTGACAAAAAGTAAATGACTTCTTGTTACTATATAAAAAGCCTGTAAAAATGCACATGCAAATAGACTCAAATACTTGAAATTCAAATTCCAGTAGTATATTCTGTGTTCATTCCTATGTTCTTATTGCTAAAATAAGTATTTCCTTTCAGAAATCATAAGTTTTCTGGATTTAAGTTGTTGCATGATGTAAAGTTAATTCCAAATGAGCATATTTTTATCGTGTGTGTCCTCAGCTTAGTTTTTCAGTTGTTTTCCTAAGTACATTTTACATCTAACTACCTCAGCTGCCTTTTGTTTTGTTTTGGCGCATATAAAGTCATGCACTTTCTATATTCGGGGATTTGGGGGGAGGATTTATTTCCATTTTGAATAACCAGGTTCAAAGCCATGTTGATCAATTTATAGAGGAGATCAATTTAACAAGACGTAATTATCAACAGTTGCAGAATATACATTTTATTTTTAGGTTCTTTTGGGGTATAGTTTAACAAAAAGCACCATAAGCTGCTTATTAATTTGCCTTAAAAAACGTGTGCTCTTTCCTATTCAAGTTTTGTTATTTTACTCTTCTCTTGTACACAATTTATGTGACAAAGACGAAGGTAACAGTTGGCAGATAAACAGCAAATTGAACAGAATGGATCAATAGTTTCTCAGTTCTCTGTTGTAAACTGTTGCATTATACACTGATTGTGCTAAAATAATTGTTACTGTGCTTATACTCCGTAGTCACCGTTGCGGAAATAACGTGATGGAAGATCATATTTGTCTTTATGGAACAGTGTAGATATCCCCTCAGTACAAGCACAGTGACTTGAGGTGAATGATAATCATTGCAGAACTTGTGCTTTGACTTGTAAACATTGTAAAAATGTATTTGGTATTTTATTTGAAATGAAGAAACAGAATAGTTATTAAAAAAGAAAAAATGAAAAAAAGAAATCTTCCTGTAAATATATATATTCTGAATCCATGCATACAAACATTCCTTTAGAGTTCAGATTGTGAAGAGTGTCTTTATTGGCTAGAGACCTCTGCCTCACGTGGCAGAGGTTACATGTGCTATAGTAAAGAACACAGTGTGTGAAGTATTTGATGTACTGCAGTACCATAGTTCTTTTGGTCTGTTAAGTAAGTTGCAATTTGTGATGAAATGAAGTTGAAAGTAGTGCTTCATACTAACAAATTTCCTTGGTTACAACTTGATTTTTCTTGTAAAACTTAAAAGGAAAACTTGAAAATTTTATATATTTGGATTTTGTAGATTTTTTTTATTTTATTGCAACACAAGGTACCAAAATCATTAAATAAAGTACACTGTGGTCATTTTACCATGGCTCTAGCATCTTTTTTTATTGCTCTTTTATCCTGGTGGATCAGCAAAAGGATGCTAACTTCTGAGCTTCTGAAATTATTACCAAAGAGACAAAAGTTGGCCCAGCGTGGACAGAGGTTTGGTGCAGATGATCTCCAGACATGCTCTCCACTATTAATTATTCTATGATTCTAGGCAGCTTAGTAGATTCACAGGAGCTCCTATCCCTGCCTGTAGGAGTGGCTCCCAGATTATCTCTGGCACTGAACTCAGCCTGGAACTTGGACAATCTTACTGGTGTTTTCCCAGCAGTAACCTCCAGGAAACCACCAAATAACCCAACAGCCACCCCTCCCAGAACACGCTGCTCTGGCCTCTGTGGCCCTGAGTGCTGTATTGAAGATCTAAAAATAAAGCTGTCCTCTGTGCTTCTTGGTCCCTCAGAGTCAAAGTCCTCACCAACACAGGGCCACACTCTTCAGCTGCCCCCTGGCTGGACCACGGAACCAAGGAGAAGAAAAGTGAGAGGAGCCTGAGCCTGCCACTGGAAAAGGGGATTTCTGGACTCTGCTCCCAGAGATGACCAGGGAGTGCAGAAACCCAAGGCTCCTCCATCACCAGAGAAGGGCCCTGCTCATAGGGGACAGAAAAAGGTGCTTTGCTGCTTTTATTCACCATTGAGACTCCTGAAAGCATTGCCATTTAGTGAGCCTCACTAAGTAGTGCAGGAGGGAGAGCTGAGCCTCACCACAGTCTTCTCTTGAGAATGATAATTAGGAAAAACTCCAGAGAAGATGCAGCTGCTTACTTGATCTTACTATGTTCAAATCCCCTTGGGTTGAGGAGGGTTTAGTTGCTTAATCATTAAACTAGTACATAACTTGTAAAGAGAGAGGGAAAGAGAGCAAAAAGAGAAAGGAAAGGAAAGGAAAGGAAAGGAAAGGAAAGGAAAGGAAAGGAAGGAAAGGAAAGGAAAGGAAAGGAAAGGAAAGGAAAGGAAAGGAAAGGAAAGGAAAGGAAAGGAAAGAGGAAAGGGAAGGGAAGGGAAGGGAAGGGAAGGGAAGGGAAGGGAAGGGAAGGGAAGGAAAGGAAAGGAAAGGAAAGGAAAGGAAAGGAAAGGAAAGGAAAGGAAAGGAAAGGAAAGGAAAGGAAAGGAAAGGAAAGGAAAGGAAAGGAAGGAAAGGAAAGGAAAGGAAAGGAAAGGAAAGGAAAGGAAAGGAAAGGAAAGGAAAGGAAAGGAAAGGAAAGGAAAGGAAAGGAAAGGAAAGGAAAGGAAAGGCTCCTCATTGTCAAGAGGCTGCATCAAAAATATTAGAACAAAGGTATGCTCATACTTACTGTATCGTCCATTTATTTTTCCAGTCATTTCTTTTTAATTGGGCTCTTGTTAACTTCTTGAGCATAAACAGCATTGCCACAATCACAATCATTTCACAAGAAATGAGTGGTGTTTCCTGCTGCTACATGCACTCATAGGACTTACGTTATTAACCAAGAAGTTTATGGAAGGCAAGATAATGTCACAAAACATAGAAGGATAAGCTGAAGTACATTACAATTATACATATTGGAACTGAGCTAATTAATTATTGCTGACATCGTGGACTGCAGTTCATTCTCAGAATATCTCATAGTTTTAAGCAAGTTAATCTTACATACTTTTAAATTTCCTCTGTCTATACAAATACTATAGCAGTTCAAATTTGGAATCTGATCAAATCATTGAACTCCAACAATAATTTAGATACTGACAACTTCATTTTTAACACCCATGACTAGTGGGTCTCTGGCAGCAGTCCCTGTTAGTAGTTCCCCTATGTCTTCACTAGTGTTGACCCTACTTTATTCATTGGCTTCATGCACTCTTCTGCCATGCCACTGGATCCACCATTAGAGTGAAACTGATGCAGCTTCTCTCCCTGGGCTGGTGTGAGACAGGAGGCACCATGCCCAGCCTCAGCCCAGCCAGCCTCTGCAAACCACCTCTTTCACAAACTCGAGTTATGTGGCAGTAAGGAAAAATCTAGAGGCTCCCTCAGCCTGAGCAAGCAGCATTATGCTACTCAGCCTTTCCTTATTGCATGTTTGTCCCTACTGATCTTTTTTCTTTTTCTCTTGTCTGATGATTTTGTAACTTCCAAGAGTCTCCCTTTAAGGCATTTTCTTTTTGTGCTTTTGTTTGTTTATTTTAAGTGCCCAGTTGTCTCTGATAGCTGGGGTTTGGTTTACCTTTCAGGGATCTGTTTCCACTGTGGGCTGTGCTTGCCATCTGTTATGTTTGAGTCTCCATTTCAAATGCTGTCCCCCTTTAGTACCAACCCTTGATGACAGCGTCAGTGTGGCAGTGGCAGAGGGATGTTACAGGTGTGTGGCATTTTGTAAAAGGTCTTATGTCCAGAGCAATGTCCTGATAATAGCAGGAAAACTAACCCATCACTTAACCTGGTCAGTGCTTTGCTAGTAACCCTGTACCATCTCCTGCCTACAGTTCCACCCCAGTGTCTTCTAATGCACTGACTTTGAGTATCTTTGAATTTTGGGTGTGATTCCGCCTAGCCCATGATTAACCCAAGCCAAAATAAGGACACCCCTGCCATATGTGGGCCACCATGTCCTAAAGCACTCACCATATCCAAGGAATTCAAACAACTGTGATGCACTTAAACTCTGCTGTAGCATATAGCATGCCTTAATGATAATCCCTTTATGTGCCTCTCCAAATATCATACCCACACAAGCAGCATATTCTGTGTTTGCAAAGGAAAAATGAGGTTGAAACTTAAGTTTCGTGCTGTGGTACAAAGGCAGAAATGGGCTGGTTTGACTGCTGTGAGAAGTCCTGGTGCTCACACAGTGATTACAGCTCTCCCCTCTTTGCCCCAGCTGATAATAGGCAGGACATTATTAGCAGTCAAGAAAAAATGCCTCATGGTTATAGCCTTCTTTAAAGTGACATGAACTCCTATGTGTGACTGGTAACTAATAATGAATCAAGTTTAGCTTTTAGATAGGCTTTTGCTTCTCAATCTGATCCATCTATTTTATTTATGTAGTCAGCAGTTTTTTACATTTGGGCACATCATCTTATCTCAAACTGTTACTCCATGCTGGTAGGACATGAGATTTCAGTGAAAATAGCCTAATGGGAGAGGATTTCATTAAAGCAGTGCATTATCAAGCATACAAAATTAATTTACCTTGCCTATAGAGCACTTCTGTGAGGCTTTGTTACACCAAGAACTTAAAGGGTGAAATTTCTGTCTTTGATTTCTCTGTATGTGTTGCTAGGATCAGACATCTTCAGATAATATGCAGTTAAATGAGAAATGGTCTTAGAAATCTGGGGACCCGAAGAGTTGGTCTTTGGGATTCATTCTGCATGCTCAGCTGGACCTCTGACACACCATTTGCTTTTCCTCATTTGGGTGATACCTTAAAATAGGGGCTGGGGAGCAAGGAACAAAAAGAATTATTTATTTTCCTGCCAGAGCCTGTTACCCAGACACCTACATGATGTTACATGTGGCTCCTGCCTGTTTAAAAGGTTCTTGTGCCACTTGCTTGGCACAGGCACGTTCCTGCTTGGTCTGGATTCATGTCACCTGTCTCACAGCCTTTTGGAATTGCACAAGGGAAAGCTGCCTGGCAGCAATTTGCCAGCCTCACCTATGCATGCCTGGGTTTAGATGGCAATATGGGCTAATACCTGATCCAGTGTGGCACATTCCCTCTTTGAGTGGTGGCTGAGAAGTCACTGCACTGTATTTCCAATCAGATATGCCATTCCCCTGGTAGTGTGTGGAAGTAGGACATGAGGAAGCTCAATTTTAAATTTAGCTTCTTTAAACATTGTTTTGAATACAGATCTCATAAAATCTTTTCTTTAATTAACTCTTCTTGCATAGATAATTCATTTTTGCCAGCAGTTTGTGCTACAGGATGCTTCTGACTGGGAATGGAGATAATATACTCCCTATTTCTGCCTGAAGCAGAATTGAAATAGGAAGGGAAGCCTTTGGTTGCACTTTTATTCTTCAGAGCACTTTTTCTTGCATGCACATGTGCAACAACTTTTGAGATCATAGCGCTCATATTTCCTGAAGGAAGAGGAAAGAAAAAACAGGGCAGCCTTAAGAGAAAAACAAAAAATCTTGGAAGAACAGAAAAGTTGTGTGTTCGTTACAGTTTGCCTTGAAGACTTTATCTGACATTTTTCTGAAAACTGTTATCAGAAGCAGTAATTTGCTCTGTATTATCTACTGCCTCGATTCAAAAGAAGTACTAAAGTGGTGCCATTTGAATTCATACTGGTAGTCAGGTCTCAAGGGAGATGCTCTGCCTCTTATGAAGGCAGCTGGTGTAGGGTGAAGAAAGCAGAGAAACTTCTGGGCTCAGGATCTCTCTCTTCTTTATCTTGCAACTACCTGGGACAAATATACAAAGACTCTGTGCCGAGGTGTGGAGGTGTAAGGGTACAGATCAGATCATGTAGCAGGAGTAGTCAGAGCCAGCAAGGAGTTACAGTCAGATGTGCTGGGGATGGTGAGTAATGGAGCCACACACTGTCACCTGCTGCCTTGCCAGAGCTGAGCTTTTAAGCATGGTAGGGCAGTGTTCCATATCCTGGCACCTTCCAAGTCCCACACATCCATGTTTTTAAGCAGAGGCTGCAAAGAGGAATCTTTTATATTGTTTTTTTTTTTCAGACCACACCAGGCTCCATGAATAGCTCACTCCCTGTGTGCCAGCTTGCATTGCTGTGCTCTTGGGTGGCACAGCACTGAGCTGAGCTCCTCCTGCAAGCTGCCAGGATGTGCACACAGGATGCCCAACTGAAGTGTTGAAAGAAATAACCTCTGCTTCAGCAATGTGCCAAGCTAGCAATGTTTTTAAATTTCCTGTGTTTCTGACATGGGAGCCACTGGCTGCAAACTCCTACCAATCTGCATGGAAGAAATAATGAAACCATGCAGGTTAAAATGTTTGCAAACCATCCTCTTTCATACTGTAAACTTCCCCGTGCAAAGATCCTTCATTCACATGCCCTCAGGTGCTTGGAGATGTGATGCAATGTTTGGGTTTTTCCATGCTATGTGTTATGGCATTTGTAAGTCTGAAAGAAGCATATAAGGAAGAAATTTGATATGAGAGTGATGAAACACTGGAACAGATTGCCCAGAGAGGTGGTAGATGCCACATCCCTAGAAACATTCAAGGTCAGGTTGGATGGGACTCTGAGCAACTTCATCTACTTGAAGATGTCCCAGCTCAGTGCAGGGGGGTGGGACTTGATGGTCTTTAAAGATGTTTTCCAACACAAACCATCCTATGATTCTCTGGTGCTATGATTCTGTGATGGAGACCTAACTCCAAGAGGTGTTTTCAGGCCAGCCAGGGTAAATGTCTGTAGGGATCAGACATACAAATAAAGTCTTCCTTTCACCTTAGGAATGTATCTCCACTGCCTGAGGCACACTGCATTTTGAAAGCTTTTCCTAAAAAAAAAAAAAAAAAAAAAAAAAAAAAAAAAAAAAAGTGCCCTGTGCATGATCATAAGTTTCTATTCCAGATGGGCTGTTTTAAACCAAGTGGATTCTTGAGAAAAATAAACTTGCAGACTTTTCTACTGAAATATGAGGTGAACCCAGCACATGCACAGAACACTGTGGGATCCCAGAAAGAGAAATGTGAGTCACGTGCATACGAATTACCTGGAGCCAGTCATGTTTTCTTCATTTGGTTTATTCATGTATTTTTCACACAGCTGCCAACACTTGCTGCACCTCTTAAAATTGACTTTGCCCCACCCCAGCAGTGGCACATTTATATTGGGATGAATCACCACCACCTTCTCCCTACACAGTCTGCTTGTGCTCAGCCAAATGTCTTTTCCTCTCCCCACTTGCAAAATAATAGCTGTTCCCAGCAGCTGAGTATTAAATCTGATTAATTTTGATGGAAGAAAGTCCTTATTCTGCCCTGAAAGAGCCAATACTAAAAGGTTCATGTTTTCTTTCCACTGCCTGTGGCTGCTGCCACCTCTTGCCTGGCACACTGCCTGGGAACGTGGAGGGACTGTCAAAACAGGACAGCTTGACAAAGAAATAAAACTTCTTCTGAAGGACAGCCCTACTGTAAAAATTTCAGTCTGCTGCTGGAGGTCCCCACTACAGGTGAAATTGTACCTCTGTGTTCAAGTGCTTCCCTCACTGCCAAATCTGTGTGCTGGTTTTGGCTGTGTTTTGGGTTTATCCTGAAAACAGTGTGGGTAAGACAGGGATGGCTAAGTTGTTGAGCTGGAAGTCAAGGACTTGTCTGCTTCTCTCCCCAACCCATCAGTGAGAAGGCTGGGGCTGCTGGAGAAGTTGGGAGGGGGTCACAGCTGGGACAGCTGACCTGGACTGGACAAAGGGATATTCCACACCCTGTGACATAGTGCTCAGCTTATAAAGTTGGGGGGAAAAGACAGAAGGGGGATGATGGCATTTGTCTCCTCAGGTAACCTGTGATGGAGTCCTGTTCTTCTGGAGATGGCTCAACACCTTCCTGCCCACAGGAAGCAGTGACTGAATTCCTTGTTTTGCTTTGCTTGGGTGTGTGCCTTTTGCTTTACCTATTAAACTGCCTTTGTTTGTGAGTTTTCTCACTTCTCACTGTTCTGGTTATCTCCTCAGTCCCACCAGGGGAAAGTGAGCAGTGGCTGTGTGGGGCTCAGTTGCTGGCTGGCATTAACCATGAGAAGCTGCCAGTCTGCTGTGTTTTACTCTGGAGCACAAGGGTGTAATCTTTGCAGTTAATTTATTAGGGTGGCAACATTATTCTGGAATCCCAGTGTTTCTGCCTTTTTGCCCTGATGTAAGCATTCTGCTAACAGGGATACTGTCTCCAATTTTAGACACTGGAAATGGGGCCCAAATTCTCAAGGATGGCCAAATTCCTCATTGACAAAAGTGTTCCTATAGAGGTAGTTCCTACACTTACAGAAATCCACATTAAAATCAGGAGCTTAAGTTCTGGAAATCATTATTTGTATGTTATACATGTTTTGCTGCGTGGTTTGAAGAAATGACCTGTAAGAAATCAGCACATCTGCAGAAACTACTTAGTACACCAGCTACCAGAAAAACATTAAGCATAATAATGACAGAGCAAGCATAAAAGATATCATCTTGACATTTGCAAAGGTACAAGTGGATTGAATAATAATGGTGTGCTATTTGCCTTGCAACAGAAGCTAAAGTAGGTTCCATGCCCCTGTTTATCCTGAAGAAACAGGGCAGCATGCATACACACATGTATACAGACCTATGCTGCTGTGTAAATAATGATGTCGAGACAGAATCTGGCCCTGTAGCCATTAGTGGTCAGAAGATTTTTTAAGAAAAACTCAAGAAAGGCAGAATTATGCATTCCAACAGCTGAGATTTTCTGGCTGCCTTTTTAGGTCAGCTCTCTAATCCCATAACTCCTTGAAATGTGTTTCTGGGCACTTGTGGGTGCTTAGCCACCCACATGCCCACTTCTCCTGGCTCGCCTGGCTGCAGACAGCAACAAAAGACTTTGTCCAATTTTAAATGCTTGTCAAACAGTACATCCACTGGATCATGAGAAGAGCTTTGCAAATGAGGCACTGGGCATGGAGTAACCAAAGCAATTTGAACGTGGTGTGTTCAGCCCTATTTCAGATCTACATATGACCCGGTTGCTGCAGCAGAAGGGTGGAATAAATTGCACAGAACAAAAGTGTCTCTTGGTTAATTCATTACAGCAGTGTGCAGCAAGCTTACTGCCTCCCAGAAATGGTATTTGTGACTACTGTATGTATAATAAAAAAAAATACCAGAGGTTCTTTACATAAAGCTTTCTCAACAGTTAGAAGAGCAGTCTTCCCTTACAAGGTTTGTTTTCTAATCTTAAAGGTGGTTGTGGGATATGCAAAGACAAAAACTTAGCCACCTAATTTCTCATGTCTGCTTGGCCAGCCCAAACCTAAGCAAGGTATTTCAGGGCACTTAAGGCACTGAGAACAGGGTAGCCCCTTCTTATCTGCAGATGCTGGAGTCAGCTTCATTTCCCTACAAAGGCAAAGCTTTAGCATGAGCCAGGCCTTGTCCTGAACAATCCTAGGTAGCATCATGTGGAGCAGAGAAGTCTGCAGGAAAGAACACAGACCAAGACCAGTAACAGACAGTGGAATTGTGTACCAAGCATGACTGTGATCTTGCTTTCAAGGGGAAATAGCAACCCTTGATGTGCTGGTACCTGATAAGCAATAGAGTTGACTGCTAGATACCTTCCAGGAGTCTACTGGCTTATAGTTTGCTCCAGGGCTTCCAAGGTCTTCTCCAGACCAGCACCCTGCCACAGCTCAACTCAGATGAAAGCATTCATCCTGGAAGCACCGTTAGAGCTGCAATACTTCTGCACTGCTGCCAGGTCTTTGCAAGAGGAAAAAGGAGCCAGGAAGTTTGTTTATATGACTCAAGAATTAGGATCCCAAACCTAGTTTGGATGCACTTGTTTCAGTTCTGAGCTTCTATTTTCATTCATGCCTTCAAGGACAGAGCCAAGTTGCAGCCAGCCTTTTCCCTCAAGCTTGTTCTCACAAAGATAAGATACCAAAATTGTCAGCATTGTGAAAGTCTATGGCAAAAACCAAAATAAATAAAAGATGCCAGCCAAGCAACCCTGCAACTGCGGTGCCAGCTGGTTAAAAAAATTAATCCACTGTATGATGGGCAAAATAATATTAATATTTCTGAAGGGAAAGGAAATTTTAAAAGCTTTGGCGGATCCATCAGAGTGGTTTTTAAATGGAAGAAGAAATCTGATCATTAAAGAATTGTCTAGAGATCTGGCAGCTCCATCACAGCAGTTGAAACAGGAGCTCAGACATGTTTCTAGGTGCCTTTGGCAGACTTCAAAAAGATCACAGAGAACAAGTATCCATTGGGGTCTGTATTTCCATTTCTGCTTAAGTAGTTGCAGGGAGAATGAAGCGGCTCTGAGAACAGCACCGAGCATAAGAAAACCCTACTGGAAGAAAAACACATCCCAGTCTGGAATATATGAGGATCAGCCACATCTGCAACAGGACTCATCCCAACTGATCTGCCACAAATTAATTGGAAAGTTGACATAAACCCCTAGAGTCTCTACCCTCCCTGATGTTTGGCACTTTTTTCCATTAAAAGGAACTAGGTAAAAACAGTTGCATTTCTTGCCTTTTTTAAGAGATCTGCTCTCAAAAATACAATGCTCTCCTCTGTATTTTGTTAGAACTTTGGCATCTCATGTTTCTGGAGCATTCAGTGGCTTTAGCTAGAAAACAGGAGCCAAAGCTGATTTGAAGAACCATGCCACACTCTCTCATTATAGTGACTGGCATAGACAGCAGGGAGTGATGGGCTTACTCTCATGTGATGGCTGCAACACAAGGCCTGGTGGAGTATTATCTGCTCTGCAACAACAAATTCAGCTCTGTGGTGGGGAAAAAATATTGAGTCTACCTTATTTATGAAGCCTGATGTCAACTGCAAATGACATCTTCCCTTCCTGTAATATTTCACACACACATAAAAGCAAGAAGTGCAAGCAAACATTTTTGCTTTAAAAATATTCTCCCCGAAGTTCAAAAGTTTATTACTCTTTTGTGAGTAATTTTCTAACATGAAGAGATCATCACAGCAATTTTAAAATGTTTCAGAAAGCAACATCCAGTAAGCACTTAGTGTACACCACGACAAAATTCAAGGTAGTGAGTGGTAAATTTGCAACCGTCTGTGCAAAACAAAATTGCTCAAAAAAAAAAAGCAGACAAGCTGTAAATAACCCACGATGAGAAAAGCAATTTGTGTTGATGCCACCGTTCATTTTGGCTACTACTGAATTAAAAAAAATGTATATAGAAAAAGGCATTACCACCACGGATCTAAATAGCTGAAACAGATCTCTGCTGCTGGCAAGGACCTTCCCAGACATTAAGTGAAACGAACAGAAGTAAGAAAGTAAGTGACATCAGATTGACTCAGGAAGTTTCAGTAAATGTGTTTTGGAGGATTATTTTACTTAATATGTCTTTTCTGTGGTACTACATTCATTTAGAAACTTTTGGTAACAAAAAGAGCAGTCTAGTGTCTGTGATGGGCTGGATAGGGATTAAGCACTATGTAGCCAACACATTAAGCACCACCACAGCTGTTATCTTTCTCTGGACAAACAGGATGAAGCAACAGAATGGTTCACTTGCACAGCAAACCCCATACTGGATGAACACACACAACTGTGTTGATGTTGATTAACTGCTCTACCTTGCATTTGCAGTGATTAATTTCATATGAAAGCAGTGTAATAATAGGAGAACTCAGTCTGATCATCTCTTACACAACAGGACAGTAAATTGGCCAGTAGATGTGGATCTTGCTGACAGATAATGACAGATACCTGTCAGTACAGCTGTCAGTCAATTTCTAATTCAAAACAACCTAAAAATGCACATCTGGGCTATGCTGTTTGCATGAAGAAACCTGGAACATCTTCAGTGCACCTAAAGGCTAACCAGACAATCTGCAGTAGTCTAACACTGTTAAAATTTCCTTTAAATACTTCTGCTCAACACACAGTAAACCAAACCAGCAAAAAGGAAGCCTCCAGCCTTACCTGTAAGAGTCTCTCTCCCAGTCTGTCCCCTTTTGCAATGGAATAAAGTAGTCATTCACAAATCAGATGTGTACATGCTGCTCAAAAGCACTGAAGAAGGACCATCAGGCAGGCTGCATATAATTTCATTTAGTTCAAATACAACACAAAACTTCAGAAGTCTGTTCTAGTTGTCAATTTTATTCGAAAGGTTCTTCTATACATCATTTTTTATATGTAGAAATAAATATGAAAGACCTATACAAATATGACAACTTAAAAGAGTACCAATACTGTCCCTCATTCTTATACTCATCTTTCAATACTTAAAGGGACAAAACTGCAAGCATATTTAGTAAAATAGATTTGACAAAATCCAAATCACAAAGGTCTGTTCATGTATAATAGAAATTTTTACATTGAGTTTTCCTTTACATACACACAACCTCAACACAAAGTTTGTTCAGCTGCCTTTGAAAATTTCATTATAATAGAATGATGTACACTTTTCTCAAGATGGGCAGTAAAGAAAAAAGTCATACTTATGGTCCGGTGTGGGAGCTTGGCATTATCAATTTAATGACATTTTGTTAACATAATATTTAAGAAAAAAAATTCACATATTGGGAAAAATTTCAATAAATTTAAAAGAACATGATTTTGCCTTCAAATAATACTCAAGGAATTTACAAAACTTCAGAATGGGCATTTCATTTTATGTAACATGATTCTTCCCCAAGCTTTAGCAAGTTCAACTCAAAACCACATAAAATGTCTTTGATATAGAGCAACATCACAAGTGAGCTTTTCACTTTTTATAAGCCATAATTTATACTCTTCCCCATAAAGTGATATTTTTCTAACACAGGGCACCACCCACATGCACTTACATGCTCTCATCAATACACACACTTATAAGAGTATAACTCAAAGCATTTGTTTAAATGCTGATAGGGATGGATACTAAATTGAATATAATTGTCCTTCCAAAAGTTGGGGGGCTCGGTTTTGTTGGGGTTTTGTTTTGTTTTGTTTTGGGGTTTTGGGGGGTTTTTTTGTTGTTTTGTTTTTAAGAAAAGTTCAAACCCCAACAATACTGAAAGGAGATCACATGATATACAGAAAACTTATTTTGTCTTTCCTTAAGGAATTTGCCTTCATCCCAAAAGTAAAGAGCTCCCAGATGTTAATTTAAGAACTGTATATTAAACTTGCTGGCAATCAGAGGAAATATTCCAGATATTTCCTATTTGGACAAGAAAAGCATAGGTTTTAGTTCAGAAAAAATATAATAATATACTTTACTGTAAGTGCACAGAAGCCACATCCTGCAACTCTTTCCTATTCATTCAATTGTTTTCGTTTAAGCAAAGTACAGAGGGTTTCCCTCTCAACCCTCAACTCACCTAAATAACTGTGTTTGAAGAGTATGAATATTTAACAGCTTACATACATACTAAATTTAAGGGGTATTTAGGAATGTCTATCCTGTTTTTCAAAAGAACTACCACTTTTAAAAGGACTAATTGTACTTCCTTCCCTCAAAATAAAGCTTTACAAACTCATGTAACTGAACAGTACTCTCATTTCCACTTCTAAAGTTTAAATGCTTGGCTCATTCTTGCAAAGGAGAATTTGCAGATTGACAGAGAAGAATACAGGACAACTCTCTGCTCAAGGGCAGATATCCAAAATGACTGGGCTTGGAATAGCAACTGTGCTCTAGGGTTCTTGTTCACCACACGGGAGTGGTTTCTGCAGAAAACTTCCTTGGTTCACTGGAGGTATCTAAGCAATTTTCTCTCCTGCAAACTCTTTAGTTTTACTGTGTTAAGCTCAGAAACACTTCTCACCCTAGGCTTTGCAGGCATAGCTAGAAGTTCTGCAAGACACAGAATGTGATTGTTTTCTAGCAGCACAGGAGTAAACTCTAAAAGAAGTTTTCATAAATGCTGTATGGCATTAACCTGGCCTGCAAAAGCTAGTTGCAGTCATTGAAGACAATAAGACTCAAGCTCTGCAGCAAGCCTAACGTTCAGTTTAAAGAGCTTCCTGGGGGAAGGGAGGGGAAGAGAGAAGACCCTGTGTACACAAAGACTTGCAGTGCTATTTAAATAAATAAAAAAAATTTAAAAGGGGAAAAAAAAAAAAAAAAAAAAAAAAAAGAAAACACACTTTTAAGGTAGGAATGTATTTATCAAAAAATAAACTTTGCCGTATTGCAAATGATTTCAAGTTTGGGTTCCTGAGCTTGATACTGGACAGGTGAAGGTCAAGGGAAAGTGTCTCATACCTTAAGTTCTATATCAGTACTATTAGGACAGTACTTCAAACCTATTATTAAAAGAATGAATAATTTACTAATAGGAGTCTAAGAATATTATAACTAAGTAGTAGTTTATCCAGAAGACCTTAATCTTCTTTCTTGTGTGTTTGAAATCGTTCCATTAAAGCCCTAAATATATTTCCTGGTATTTTCTGATGTTTTTCTATTAGAGCTTCAAGTGCTGCTTTTGTCTGTATGGGAAGAGAAAAGATTTTGTCAGATTAATTCATCTTTATATTGCTCATACAGTAACACAATTTCAAGACTCCTTTTCATCCTTTCAAATGTCACAGAACTACTACAAGTTTGAAATACTGTTTTTCCACACTTAAGCCGACAGGATGTGCCTGTAGGATCACTGCTAAGAAACAGATAAAAAACCACATCTTTTATCTCTGGTAGCTGTGCTCACAAGCTCCATTTGTGATGTGAAACAGTATAATTATATTGGTGTAAATTACTGAAGACATTTAGATTTATAAAGCATGAAAGTGCTTGGGTGCTGCATTGTAACTCAGAAAATTCTGCCTGTGCCCAGGTTTGCACCAGTAACAGGCTTCCAGTATGCAAGACTTTTGCTTCTACACATGCTGAAAAGCAGCACTGGGAACACCATTGTGTCTCAGCACATTTGGTTTGTTGGAAATAACTATCCCTGCACCCAAGGCACCTAAAAGAGACAGTTCTGTAAAGCACACTTAGACCATACCTGAATGTGACAACAGCATTGGCTTTCACTCAAAAACACTGCAGACCAAGATGCTAATAGAAGCCATTCTTATTATACAAAAACCCTACAGGGAACATTCAAAAACGTCAATATGCAGAAGGAATGGTGAGGGCATGCTGTAACCTTCCTGTTCTGCCCAGAAAAGCACTGACAACTGAATTCTTAAGGCCAGTGACAGAACAAGGAACCATTTGCCTTTATAAACACTGTTCAACAAGAGAAAAACTGATTCTTGGTACAAGCTCCCACTGTTTATATGGCATATGTGATCAACTGTTAAGTTCAGGGAGAAAGCTCCTGCCCACATCTCTGTAGATCTAGCCCTAAGTGTCTATAAAGATCTAAAATTTCTGTTAGGTAAAAAAATGTAGCTTAATTGTTTTGACTCATAATGGGAAAATGCATACAGTGCCATAGCCTGAAACATGAGATGCAACTTCAAAAATCACTCTAACTACATTTCTGTGGGATTCACATTCTAGAGGCCTCCTCTAGAAGAATTTGCACTTCAGTCAGAACAAAGTGAGGGTTGGCACAAATGTAAAACACCAAAGTATGTTTGGAAAAATATTTAAACACATTCTCTCCTGAGAGCGAACAGGTCTGAACTCCCATCAAACCAAACCCCCAAAAGGAACAATCAGTTTTCCATAACAAGGGCATAAGATAGTGCAGCTGAATACTGTAAGATGGCATTTTACAGAGACCTAATCAAAGGGTAAAAAGGTGACAAGAGACAACTGAACTGACACCTGCATTGTCACGAAGAAAATGCCTTTCTCTCAAGTGAAGTTTTCAGAATGCTAAAAGTGATCATCTGGGGAGCTTTCAAAAATGGCTGTTTCAGCCTCCTCCAGCTGACTGCTCCATCACTTAACTCTTTTATGCCTCTGCACTGTGAAATCTAGTAATGATCTGAATGAAAGTAAAGACCTGACAATCCTTCTATAAGCCACTTAAATTTGAACTAGAGGAACATTCAAAACTTAATTTATTGGGTGAGAAGGTGGAGGAAACAGACATGGAAGCATACAAAGACGTAAAACTATTTATCTTAACTGTTTTATTGTATGGAATGTCAACATGTTGTGAACACAGATTTGCAGTATTTGAAAGGCTTCCTTATTATGCTTTTGAACAGACAAAAAAAACAGATCACCAGATCTGGGTAAAGGGAAGGGTCTGCATCAACCCAGAGCTGTCTTATCTGACAGAACTTCTTTCTTCAGTCCCTAAAGCAATTTATCTCTCAAAGTAAACACAGGATGCAGCATTGACTTTAAAAAGCCTAGAACATCTGAAAGCTTCAGTAATACAAAAGACAGAATTTAGGAAGGACATTCAGAGTTAAGCAAGTCCAAAACTTATCATGATTCCACCAACTTCTACAAAGCAGGAATCACTTTACAAGAACATTCCAATGTTTTCTATAAGAACAGCCAATAAATTAAATATATAGAAATGAAAATTTATCTTACCTTTTCAGTTAGTTCCTCAGCAGTTATATTTGGTTCATATGGAATGGGTTCTCCAATAAATGTACGAAGTTTGACTGGAAATCCACCATACAGAGGAACTATAGGCAATCTAATACGTTCATATAGTGACCTAAGTATTTCTAAAGTGAAAAAATTTAGGGGGAGAGAGAAAGCAGAAGGAAAAGGGAGGGTGGAGAGTACAGAAAAAGAGAGAGATTGAGATTATTCTTGTGAAGTTTTTTTCCCAATGTGTCTTAAAACTGAATCTGACTTGTCAAGTAATCCAGCTCCTGATCTAGATCAAAAAATGTGTCATCTCAAGTGCTATTCTATCCTTTATTTTCATTTCCTAAAAGCTTTGTTAATGCCAACATCAGATTTGTTTCCACCTGACTTGGTGTGACATTTCTCCACCTAAGAGTAGCTGCAAAGAGAAGGAAAAGGAGAAAAATCCAGTATCTGCCTCTCTCGTGAGGAGGGGAATGCTACTCAGTACAGGTTACAGGTTCAGCTAATTTTACAGGCTAGCTGAAGAAACTAGTATTGCAAGACTGTTCTCTTCAGTACAGTTGAGGGCCAGAGGATTAGAAATAGTTTGCCTAAAGGTCAGTCATGCTAAAACAGTGAGTTCCTTTCAGATCACAAAGTGGTTGCAATGAAACAATATAAAAAGAGAGGGAAAAAACATCTGTTTCAATCAGATCCAAGAGGAGATATCATCTTCCCCATATGCCACTTCCACCTAGCCCAAATGTACTCAGAATAGATTCCTTGCAGAATGGATGCTAATATTCTCCCTCTAAATTTCTGACAAGAAATTCCTTTTACATAGCTGTTGGCACAAGAAAATCCCCACTGACCAAGATGTGGAACTTTCTTTACACAATCTGTAAGAAAAAAGAAAATTCTAAAACTACTGAAGCTGGAGTAATGACTAGCAATCAACAGAATTCATTTCCTCTAGCACCTCTGCTGTAGTAGAATGAATTATTTTGGCTTCAGTTCCTGCTTGTTTGGGAAGATTCTTCTGAACACAGCAACAATTGCTGTTTATTTTTGTACAAGCTGACAAATGTGTGAATTACTCTGCATGGCTTGGCTTTCTCTGTGCAATGTATAGCTTTTAATTAGAGATGGAGAGAAGCAGAACTGCTTTGCCCTGCAGTCTGCTGATGAATATGACTATGCCATACTTGAGGCAGAACATGTGCTGTGGAGGAGACTGTTCAGGCCCTTTCTGCTGTACAGATAATTGGAGAATATAAAAGAAGGGGGGTTAATACTAGCAGATCAGCAGAGTTGTAAGCATCTAATCACCCCAGAGATGGACCCTTTAGATGTATACCCATCTATTTATATGATGACTGGAAGTCCTATGGAGATAAAGGAGAGCAGGTTTTCTGAGGAACCCCAGTTCTAGTGCTGAATAGTAAACCAACTACAGATTAAACATAATTTAAAACACTTGAAGCTGAAGTACAGGCAGAGGTGTAAGCACAGAACCTTAGAAGGATATATAAGAAATTATGTGTCAGTTATAAACCGTTGTTTGCTCTGCTTCTCAACAGACAGCATTAAATCTAGAGTTGGCCTAGCAAAATAAGCAGAGAAAAAAAGTGCTCTAAATCTCTTTGCCTTTTTCTAGCTCCTTTTCCCTTCCTTCTACTGCTTCTGTGAAGGCAGTTATGTGGAGAATAACTTAGATGAGCCAATATCACATCCAATACTGATACTAAATACCTCCAGAAACAAGGCTGTATCAAATCTCAGATTTATATGGGGATTATTTCTACAGAGATAAGCTAAACACATATGGAAAAATAAACTACAAAAACAATAGAAAATATCTTACTTATTCCTCCTAATGTCCTAACGCCTTCTCGAACATTTTGTGTAAACATAGGAATGATGGGCTAGGAGGGAAAAAAAATAATTAAGAATTTAATGAAGATAGCACTATCTAAAAACTTCTACCTCACTCAAACCCAGCAAGCAAACTGATTTCAGAAGTGTTTCTCAGACAAGGACATTTAGAGAGCAAAACAAGTATTCTTAAATTCTTCCGTGACCTTCTGCCATGAGGTTTCGAGGTGGAAAACACTACAAGATATCAGCAAGTCACTGCTTCAGGAAGTCCATTTTCTCAAAGTACTCCTGGATTTCAGAATCAGTGGAGCATTTGGGCATTCCCCCCCCCCCAGTCTAGCAATGTTTGCATAGCACTTAAGCACTTAAACCATTTACCTAAAGTGCAGTTATGCTCAAAGGAAAGAATTCACAGGATTGGGACCCTAAACTTGCCTGATTTGTCTCTGCTCTGCTGAATTTATGGCTTCACGCGTGGTGTGTCATATTCAGTAAATATCAATGACATATTTTGGCTGATTAATATTTGTGTTGGTGTTGAATATTTAAAGTTTTTATTGCCATTTCAGAATTTGTAAATGGCTGTCAAGACTGAAGAACCAGGAGGGTGTTGACTCCTACATAAAGTTTTCTATTTTTTAGTATGTACTCACTGTACATAGCATCATCAGAAATACAGAACTCTATGGGATTTTCTACTATTCAGATTCTTTCAAACTTTTTTAAACAAGCATGGAGATAAATTAGTAAATGAAACTTTTCAAAAGGGTACCATGTTGGCTTTTGGTGCACAGGGGGAAGTCTGTAAAAAATCTAATGCAACTATAGAGTCTAAAAAGAAGTGCAGTTGCTTAAACAGAATGGTAACAAATGAATTTATTCTAGAACCATCTTATTTGGAACATTTCGTGAGGTAGAAAACATTGCATGTACAAAGTTGGGTTATATGACAACTATGCTGGCAAAATAGCCTGCTGAAATGAGACAGCCTCAAGAAGTTGAAGGTCCCAGTTTTTGACAATTTTTTCCAATGTTTTAGACACATTTTCTCCCCATGAGGAGTTATGTGCATGATTAAAGGTGACATAAAGTTCACCTTTAAATCTAAATAAAGATTTTTTTTTTCCCCAAGTTTCAGCCTGCCTCTGGCACTATTCCTATTCTGCTGCATCTCTTGAGGGTTTGTTTGGGGAGGGATGAAGCCACAAGATCTTTGTTAGTGCACAAAGTAAACTAAACATACATTCAATAAAATAAATATAACCAGAACAACTACAGTTGAATCCCAAGAATGGCTTTCCATATGCTATTACAATACAATAGCAAAATCTAGCTCTGATGAAAATATCCTTTTTAAACTGTTATTTTCCTCCTGAGAAAAGTGACATACACTTAAAATCAGGTATTAAAGGTATTCTATTTCTGTATAAAATTCAGAGATTTAACTAGTATCTTTGTGACAGTCCCTAAATATAAAACTCTTGGTGCTAAACTTACTTTCAAATTAAGCTATATGCAGACCTACAGACAAAAGCACAGATCTTTCATGTACAAATATAGATTGAAAGGGACTCTGAAAGGATTATTAAAATAGCTGCAATTCAAACATATCATACCCCTATGTGCATTCTACAGTTGGTCCCATATGAATCACTATCTGCCTGGTGACCAAGCACTTATCTTCATATTAATTAGAACCGAAGTGAAATAGTTCACACTAGTGACCTCTTGCTGCAGCTGTATGCCCTCAAAATCCCATAAAAATGCCCATAGAATGCATAGTGCCAGTGAGCCTATACTACACTGGATCACAGAATACATCAGTGACAGGGAAAACAGAAATATTGACGTATGGCTGCTTCCCAGCTATTCTGGTCAGGGGTTGAGCCACCACAAACCCGACTAGGTATGCAGGAAATGGCACAAGTTTGTAGAAACTGCCCTGGGCTTCATATCTCATTCTTTCAAACTCTGCATTTCCTGACCACACTATTAGCTGACTCCAAGGCCTTCTTATCGACAGTGAGAAAAAAAAGTCTTGGAATGTATTTATGAGAGCAAGTTAACCATGTTCATGATATCCAGCAACGTAACAAAAAATCTATGATATTCAAAACAGTTTTCCCTAGGAAAAAAACACTAGTAATTTAGCAGGTTTTGCTTCTTTTTTGTCATACTTACCACTTTTGCATCAATGGCCACCTGAGCAAAGCCCTTCCGATCACCCCAGATAATAGTATACATTTCATCACTAAAGAGTGCTTCCCGAACACCACCTGGGGCAATGGCCAGCAGACGGCCCTTCTTCAAAGCACTGACACATACTTCTTTTGGTCCATGCATAACTCCAAGTACATCAAGTAATATTTTAAAACCTGTAGGGTCAGAAAGTATTCATTTAGAAAATATGAACTCATCCTGCCATTGAGAACCGTTTCCCAGCACAGAACACAATAGATAAACTTGTCTAAAAACCTGTAACCCCAAATCGAAGATGTTTCTAGAAGGACTGAAGCAATAACTTCTGGTTTATAAATGGTGGTCTAAAAAGCTAAAGATTTAGGGGTTTCAGTGGCTTTTTGTCATAATAAAAGTCAAGTGCTATCTCACAGTCAGGACTAAACTGGGAAAAAATGGCAAGTATTCTGTGTGATCTTTCATATGTTCCTTCAAGGGAGTTAAGTCAGGTCCAGTGCCCAAGCCCTGCTTTTTGAATTAAGCACATTCCTAATAAAGTGCAAAAAGAGAACATAGCAGCAAACCATCATGGTTTTTGTTGGTTTTTTTTTTAACTTTGGCAAACCAAGAGCAGCCAGTGCACAAGAAGAATGCAACATTCTCTGTGTCACAGATCACTGAACCTCTGTGGTTCAGTCTGTGAGTACCTGGACAGCATTTCACACAAAGAGGCATCTAGCAAGCCTGGACTGGATATATTCATCTTAGGGTATGATTTTTCATTTAATATTTAACTGTAAAGTTACACAAATTCCTCATACCATCTTGAATGTGAAATGCCATACTGACTCTACTTTTCAAGAAGTAGCAGTATTAAAAATTTGCTTTCAAACATCAGATAGTCTAAATTGATGAGAAATGTGCCTATTAGTCTAATGTGAGAGAGTGTAACTAACATGAATGTCTATTTGCAGGAAATAAATCATGTTCACTTGGTTCAATAAATTTTAAATTTACATAGTATTTATGAGTACTACATATGAAAATGGGAACTTTAGATGACTAAGCAGTATGGAAAAGATTACTTCTCTTTCTTGGAATTTCACACTAAGGCAAACAACCTTATCAACAAGGACACAGAACTGATCTAGTCAAGTCTGCCTCTCAGTAACAGATCTTCATTTTTTATCCTCAGGCTAACAAATTAATAGTTAGTACTATGAACACACACACAATGAAGAGCCCAAATATAGTTAAGAAAACAGAGATGGATCTTCTCTCACAGCCCACATAAAACAAGGGCTTGGGATGGTGAGCAGGAAGCAGCATATCATTACTTTATTCTTAACTACACTCTGATCTCTGTTCTTTGTAGCTGGTCTGCAATAGTTACTCCTGATTTATATCTATACACAGTTGGGATCTATCTGTAAACATAACAGAACACAAGTGCTGTGCCTGCCCTGCACACTGCAGGAGACACGAGCAGTCTTCACCTACCATTTGCACAGAGTCCTGAGACAGAGTTTTCCTAAAGTAATTTAATTGCTCTCAGGTGCTGTTTGTGGAATCTTAAATAGCTGTTTTTCACAAGATTTTACATTACCAAACTAATTAAAGATTTCTGGAATGTACCTGGTGGTAGGGAACTGCTTGTCTCTAGGCCCTTCCTCTCAGTAAGTTCAGGACAGATACAAAACATTAATGAGAAAGGCTGAGCAGACTCCAAGGAAGCAGAAGCTGTGAAGATAATTTTCCTTTCCACATCAGACATGCTAAGGAAGGGAGGGCAGGTGTGTGCATGTATGACTGATAAGCACCATTTGAGTCTGTCTAGTTCATATGTGAGGAAAAAAAGAACAGAATAGTTTTGGGGTTTCAGTTATTAACAAAATCTCTCAGCCATATTTCCCACTTTTACTTGTAGTATAAACTTTATATGCTGAGCCATACCTCATAACCTAGCCAAATCACACATTACTATCAATATCTCTGCTTCTGTGGCAAATAAGACCCCGACACTGTTAGAGCAGCAGAGAGAAAGGAACCAGTGCAGTGGCCCTAGGACAACCAGGGTACCCTGTGCTCAAGGCAAAGATCATCACTGGGTTGGAAAAACACTGGGGTAGTACCTGGCTGTTGCATGAAATTGACCAAGAATCTGTTTTTCCAGTTTAAACAACAACAAAAAAAAAAAAAGCAACTCTCAATGTTACCTTAAGCACAGGCTATCAGTCTCCCAGAGCATGAAGAGATGCTATTTTTTCCAAATACCACACTTAAGTCCAAACTTAATTTTATTCCATAGCTCAACCTGAACTCTCCCCATTGCTCCAGAACACTCTTCTCCTATTCTCCACAGCACTGTGTCAGCACTGATGCTTAAAAAACCTTTATAGAGTACCCAGTAATACATTTAACACTTATCTCTGTAAATGCACTATATGCATTTCTCTGGCTTAGCACCAGTGAGTGTAACATAGGTGCCTGTCAGCTACCTGATAGAAGGACAGCAACAGTGTCATCATTTTTCTATGGCTGATCTTTAGGACTATAAACAGAGAGGAACCATTTAGACAACTGAATAAAACCTTCCACAATTGTAAGTAACCACACATAACTCTCTGCAGAGCATCTAGTCCACAAGACACCTTGCAACACCTTGTGTATACAACAGACAAGAAACCACAGCCCCTTTCACCTGTGACATTAAAGGAGAGTGATTGTCTTAGATCCCTCAAATACCTTATAAAGAAGGCTCCCTTAAGACTCTAGGAAGCAAACATGGCGAGGCCTCACTGCACTCTGGGAAAAGATGAAAACCTTAAGAAAACCTTAGAGAAATCACAGTCTTCCTGAGCATCACACAGCTAAGAATCTTGAAGAACTAGAAATCACTGGAACATTCTTTTTTGTGTATGTGACTGAAGAAAAAAAAAAAAAAAAATAAGAAGCCTTATAAGAAGCCTATAACAAGGACTATATTTCATATCCTCCTGTCCCAAAACGCAAGTAACAGAGGCATACATAATACTGATACAATTAAATAATTTCTTTTTGCATGAAGGCATGAAAGAAAGACGCATCAGGAAACATTCAATAGGAACCTAAAAATATCTATAGGAGATTTCTGATTAGGCTGTACTGTCTCCCAGAAGTTATTAAGCTTTAAAGACTAAGCAGCAGGGAGAGGCACGTTTGATTCCTTGCAGGCTCATGGATCCCTTTGGAGGCACAGCAACAATTTACAAACACACTCCAGTCAGCTGCAGTTCATCCAGGACAGCAATGCCCAATGCAGAGGATGCAGTGAGACTGCATGCAGTTACCTAATGGCATGGACCTTAGACTCAGATTCACAGGACAAGTCATTTCTTACAGCTATTCAGAGTAGATTCAATAATCATAAAAACAGACCATAAAATCATCCAACCCAAGTACACCTAACAGCCTACAGATTTTCCAAGCCCACTAATTTCTCTCGCACTGAGCTTAACAACTCCTGTTTAATTAAAAGATCTTCTCAAAAGGCATCAAATTTAATCTGAGGACTTAATTAAGACCTGGCAGTCTTAGTACTAGGATAAAATTATGGTAGTCTTTCCGGTTTGAGTCACAAGAGAAGCAGCATCTATCCGGGCTGCCAGTCATGGATGATTTTGAAACAATCCAGAACACTAACTGGGCTCTCTGGGCTTGTCTTCCTTGAACAGCCTTAATTCATTCACAGAACCAGAGAATTATGTAGGTTGGAAGAGACCTCTTGGAGGTCACCTAATCCAACCTCCCACTCAAAGCGGGTCCAACTAGATCTGGTTGCTCAGAGCCTCACCCAGTGGAGTTTTGAAAGTCTCCAGGGATGGAGATTCCTAACTTGTCTAGGCAATCTGTTCAGGTGTCTGATCACCCTCATTGTAAAATACCTTTCCACACATCTAATCAAAATTTCCTGTGTTGCAACTTGTCTCTGTTACTTCTTATTCTGTCACTGTGCAAACCAGAAGAGTCTGACTCCCTCTTCTCTGCACCCTCCTGTTAGGATGCTGAGGACAGCAATAATATCTTCTCCCAACCGTATCTGGTACAGACCAAACAAATCCAGTTCTCTCCTCACTCATCCTGTGCTCCAGCCCACCCATCACACATTGAACATGCTCTAGTGTCTCAATATCTGTCTGGCACTGAGGAGTCCAAAAATGAACACCATATTGCAAGACATGCTTGCACAGGTGCCAAGTCAAAGGAAAAAAACTCTTCACTCAGCCTACTGGCTTCACTCATGCTAAAAGAAAGCTCAGTGTGCAGTTTATCTTCTTTGCTGCAAGAGCACGTTACTGACTCATGTTCCACTCATTGTCCACTAGAATGCCAAAGTACTTTCCTGCAAAGCCACCTTCTACCCAGGGTACTGTCCCATGGGATTGCTCCATCCCAGATGCACAACTTCACATTTGCTTTTGCTAAACTTTGTTGAGTTTCTGCCAGCTCATTTCTGTGAAGGTACTCAGGATCAGCCCTAAGCCCCAGTGCCTTGAGTGCTCTCCCAATTTGGTATAATCAGTGACCTTCCTGCAAGCATGGCCCAACCCTTCATCCAGGTGTGCAATACAAACATTAAGCAGCATTTGTCCAGTATAAATCCCTGAGGAATGCCTGCAGAAACCAGCTGCTAGCTAGATGTTATACTGTTGAACTCAATTCTCTGAGACCAGCCATTGAGCCAGAAGTCTCTGCAATGCTCCTAAAAGATATTTGGGGAACTCAGAAGTATACCCACACTCCTAACCTTATTTTAAAGCAGAAATGGAGAAAAACAAAACAATCCCCCATTTGATAACTGTCCATAAGTATTAACAGCTATAATATGGAGCAAAATATAAATTACAAAATAAGCTACATTAGTCAGCTGTATGCTAAAGATTTGACAATCAATTGACAAATTTCAGCCTGCTGGCAAAGGTGGTTGTAGAGGCAGTCATCCTGTTATCAGTATGAAGAAGTTCAGTTTTCAAGGATTAAAGCTGAAATAAAGCTAGGCTGGCAAAAGGATAGGGTTTTTTAGATGAGTTTTTTTCCACTAAAAGCATCTGAACACTCCCGTAGATTCAGAAAATTAATTACAAGGCTTTTAGTCACAAACTGAATGTGAAAAAAGAACTAGGTTCTTTTGTATTTCACACACACAAAAAACAAACCCCCCACATAATTAATTTCACCAATGAACAGTGTTTTTCATTAGGCTGTCCAGCCAAAATCTTGACCAAAATATATTCATCCTTTCCTTTATGCTTCATTTAATGTTTCATGTAAAGTTGTTAAGACATTTCTACAGCTTTCCTCAAAAAATTCTTTTACTTCTAACAGTCTTCTTGGGCACAAGGTCCACTGCCTGATATACAATACATAGACAATACATTGTCTCCCCAGACTAATAAGACTAATACTGTCAACATTAACAGCATTACTTCCAAAGAGCTTGTTTCTTTATCAGGTTACACTATGCACTCCACCTCTAGCTGCCTATATTTATTTAAAAAAAAAAAAAAAAAAAAAAAAAAAGCAGCATCTTATTGAAGTCTTTGCTATTGATTAATACAGAGGCAGCTGTTTCTCCTGCAATGTCTTTGTTTCTAAACACTCCAGAGTCATTGGAAGGTGTCCTCCAGCCAGGAGTATGACCTATTCTTGCACAGGCCAGTCTCATAAAGTCATTCTTGTTCCTGAAGAACACGTTAGAGACAGCTGTACTTCAGTACTTTTACTAACTTTGTCTGAATGTCTGTTCTGAGAGGTGAGTGTAATTTTTATTAATTACACCATTAAAAATATTAATAATAATTAAAAAATTAAGTTCTCACACTGGCTGTTTATAATGAAGTATGTTACCTGGCAATCTGAAGACGAAATGATCAGCTACTACGTGGCAGTATCTCTTATTTCGTATAAGAAGCCTCGCTGTGAAATAGACATAGTCAGCAGGAGTAGCTCCATGATAAAACACAATAAGCCCTGGTCCTTCAGGAATGTTTTTTGTACCATGAAGCTCATAACCTGTTAGGAGTTAAAGGCATAAGAGATGTCAAAGTCTGATACAGTTCTATCCCAAAGAAGCTAACTTGCCACAAGTAGGAAAAATTATAGTGATAGCTATTGACAAGTGGCAAGAGCAAAACGTCAAAAGGCAACTTGCAGCATTTACTAAGTTGCTTTCATGGGAAAAATAAGTTTCAGTTAAAGCAAAATAGCCACATTAAAAAAAAGAACAGCTATAAAATCCCTGAAAACAAAACACCATTTGAACAATGGAATTTTTCCTTATTTTTTCAGTTCACTGTCTTCAAGGCTGCAGAGTCCTCTGAATCAATTATTCAAGAGAAATCACTGTAAGGCTTGGAGTGGTGAAATAACTATTCCTAGGTATTATTTACCTTTCAAAGCTCATTGTCACCAGTAACTGTTTAAATAGATTTGACATAACAACAGCCATTTACATGTCTCCATTTACTCCAGGGTATGAAGCTTATCTTTGTTATTTCTCTCACAGTTGCACTTGCTCCATTTTTCCATCTCTATATACTAAAACCTTTTTATGGCTTTGTATGATTAACAGAAATGTACTTAAACACACACAAGTTTCTTACTGAGCTTTCTTACTTCTGAATTAAGTCAACAGTTCAGAATATATTCAGTTAACACAAAACATCAAAATGCATCACATAGAAAGTATCCAGGTGACACTGTTACAGTATGTTGTTTGCAGGTATTTTTTTTTCAAACAAACAAAATATAAAAACCAAAAAAAAAACCAACAAAAAAAAACTAGAGGGAAAAAAAACCCTTCTGAAGCTAATCATGTCTGCAATTCCCATACCATTGTTGGGTTTTTTATTTATTTTTTATTCTGAAGGTATTCTTAGCTCTTCTCCCTCTAATTTACTTTCTATACCTATGGAGCTGCACTATATTGCAAAAGTATCATCTGTACCATCCCAAGTGACCACTAACTGTGCTCTGCCCCAGCCAATCAGAGCAGGAATGATATCTACATCTAGCATCTCCATTATATATATATATAAGGTAAAAGATGTCCCACACCAGTTCTGGGTTTTAGACATTTTGGTTGTAGGTTGTAGGTTTTTTTTCTTATGCTCTGAGATTTCAGAATGAAAAGTGCTGCCTATGATATATTGATTAATCAAGTGGGAGAAAAACAAATCACATAACATTTCATTCTTTAGCAAAAGAAGTATATAGAGAACATGAAAGCAGCTGGCAGGGCAGAAAAATTCACAACTGACAGTGAGGGACTGGATAAGAATCTTTTCTTCACAAATAAAAAGTCAGACCTTAAAAAAACAAAAAGTTACTAAGGATAAAAAGAGCTAAGGCCTTAAGAAATCATTTTCTTATGAAAAAAAGTAAATAGCTCTTTATTGTGAAACGAGCATTTTAAGCTCTTTGATGTAGCTGTTGATTTTGATCTGGTGCACTTCCCTAGATTTGCAAGTTACATCTTACTCTTACAAAGCCTATCTGATACAGCCGCTGCACCATCTGGTAATCAATGCCTTGAAAACCCACTTCCCTTTGACTAGAGAACAAATAGAGATGATTTTCAAGAAGGATTTGTTCTTTATGTAAATTGCTCTAAAACATCTCTTTCTCCTTTAGCTGTATCTAGACTGAATGGTTCTGAAAGAAGCTTATGATTTCCTTAGAAAGAAAAGCCAAATCATTTATTGAGTCAGTCTTTATAAAAGAAATAATAGTAGAAGGACAAGGAACAGAGCCTTTAGTTTTGACATCCAAGGAGAGAAAGCAGTTGTCAAAAATACATAGAAAGAAAATTAAAAAGTACGGTTCTATAACAGTTTTGGATTTCAAAGTCAATTTGAAGTATCTCAAAGTGAATTGGCACTAAGTGCTCCTTTTAGCCATCATTTGGCATTATATGTAAAAGACTGGTTAAGCGTAATTAAATTATACTAACATGTTGTGACATACTGGCTATTAGACAACTGGCACTAACTTCCAGTGTTCATATCACTGAAATAATACAGTTAATTTACCTAATTTTTATCATAGAAATCACTTCAATGAGTATACATTCAGCTGGGTGAAAGATGTCATTTTGTAGCAGGGAAAGCATAGATGCATAAGTCAAAATAATTTACATCCAAAAAAGTCTCGGTGCATTCTGCTGAGCAGCACTAGCAGTCATTGATAAAACTGAAGAAAAACTTGGCCTGAATTTTACATTTCATGCAAGAGCTGCAATAGTCAGATACGTATCAATAATCCTGAAAGGTAAACCAGGAATGAGAACTTCAGGAATTTTTACAGAAAAGCCACATCTCACTTACCATGCCATATTCTTCCATGTCCATCCCATAGGGTAGCCAACATTTGTTTTGCACCATCCCAAAAATCATTGGAATAAGCTTCCTTCAGTTCATTCTTCCTTTTATAAATATGAAGAAAGAGAATGGAACTGTAGAAGAGGATGACGAGAACTCCTGGAAGTAGGAAAACTACTGCAAGTGGAAAAAGCACCCACAAAAGGTAGACTGCATAACTCAGATAATCTTCAATATGCTCCACGCCAGTCCATTCTCCCAGAATGTAAGTCAGGCAGGTTAAGTAGGACATAGGTATCGGTCCTGCAGTACAGGATTCATTTCCACCTATCATCTCCTGTTTAATTAAAATAAAATTTTAAAAAACAAAGGCAGGTGAATAAGTCCTCAAAAAGAGATAACCTGCCTATACAGTTTAAACATAGACACTAAAAAAAAACAAAAAACCAACCCCTCCAATGTGTTTTATTCAAATACCATTTACCTCATATCCCAGCTGCACTTACTAGAAACATAATGGTTTATACAGCAAAATTTTAATTGGTTTTTTTTTAGTCTTTTGTGTGTGTGTGTGTGTGTGTGGTAGAAATGCTGACAGCTGAGAAAGAGTATTATTGCTTAATCTTAGGCTAAGATTTTATCTCATTAAAAACTGTTCAACTTGAGTAGATCCAGAACATTTATACTGTTCCAACACCAATGTATACTGTATTTTTGATGTTCAGAAAGCCACCTTGACTATGCTAATTTATTTGCTACACAGTACACTCAAAACTTTCTCCTAAGCACCTACTACAGCAGGAAATAGCACAATCTCAAATCCAGTGGTATAAAAAACAGCTGAACACTTCCACTAACCACAAGCATACGATGACTCAGGGAGAAGACTCAAATAAGCAAGTTTCATTCCTGTAGAGACCTTGAACTGTACCTAGAAATTTACAGATGGTTAAATGCCAACTCCCAGAGCAGAATACAGAGTGACAGGAGAAAGAATGAGTAAAAACTATCACAGAAAAAGTTTTAATGTTGTAACTTTACTGTGCCTATGTGTAGCAATCTCTCCAAAGTTCCTAAAAAGTTGTAGGGCTAGACCTCTCTGGGCTGATATTTCAGGCTTCCTATAAATCCGGAGCAACACTTTTCTCTTAGCTGTGCAAATTTCAGGGGGGAAAGTTGCTATTCACTTCACCTTACAAACAAGAGAAATAACATAAACAGTGCCTTGTGGGAAAAAATTCTTGTTGTCTAGAAAAGTTTTGGTCAATGACTTAGAGTAACTGTTAGTCAGGACCAAGAAGAAAAACATTTTGCAAGTATAAAGTATGCCTGTAGAGGGAAACAGGTAAAATCAATAATATCTGGAAGAACATAAGCTTGGGGTTCTTGCATTTTGATTCTTTATTAAAATGTAACTTTCAGCACGTACGATTGCAGCATTCCTACGCCTAGTTAAGACATATGTCTATCACTCCTTTACTCATTTTGTTTTTTCAAGCAACAAGTGACTGAAATGTGGATTATAATTTTGCTAACAGCACTGGAACCCCAATGACAACAAAAGGTAGACAGCACATTAGTTTTGCTCCACCGTTGCTATGAGATAGTGAAACGTGTACTAGAGCAGAACTCATCTCACATATTTTCTGGCCTCAGTTTTTCCTCCTATTCTGACAGAGCAAGGATGTTCCTTTTTCTTCAGTTCTGAAACTGGCCTCTACCCACACTGCTCAAGATAACTCCTGTTAATGAGAAGAGAGCTGATGCCGTGACAAGGAGTTTGCAGCCATGATCCATGCCTTTTCCACTAATTCAGGCTTACAACATTTTGCTCCTTGGCATGTCCTCAAGGACAAATCATCTGCTTGTCACATTATCTTCAGCAATATATAAGCACCTGGCATTAGTGGCATGGACTTCATTGATTTACTGATTTAATGCATGTCAGTTAGGGGGAAAGGACAGGAGGGAGTGAGTGTATGGGAGAGCAAAAGAAAGCTCTTTCTCATTCCAATTGCCAGAGCTGAACTCCAGAACCTGTCAGGCAGCAAACACCCACAGCAAGTACAAGAAACACAACTTGTGAGACCAAGCAGGATTTAGGAGTAGCATTCAACACTACAATATTTATCAGATTGTTACGCCTGGACTTCTCCAGTGGTCCCACCTGCTAGCTAAAGAATAATATGGAGCATGGGTTATGGAACAGAAACATTTTTCAGAACTCAGAGGGTGATTGTATAACTTGGATCTTTAAGTTATAGTCTCCCACCTGTTAATTTTTAATTGTTTATGGCTTTCTCCAAACACAAAATACTCATCAAGTAAAGGTAAAGTCCTGTTCACACATGTCAGCCTTGCAAAATATTACTTGTCCTTTTGCCTGCAATGTCAGTTGCAATACCTCAAATGCAATCATCACTGTTTTATAAGTTTACTTGCACATCTGTGCACTAACCTCCAATAGAAATTAAAATCTGACATCTTCCTTGCTGTCAGTCACAGAGGTAATGTCTAAAGTACTGGCCTCTCCTAGGGACAGTAAACTCTACTTGAACAATGTTGGTTCCTCATTTTGAAGAGTATCATGGAGTAACTTATGTCAGAAAGACTCATTAGACAGCACTTGTCCAAGCTCTTGCTAACTGTAGCTTTAGATCAGGTTGCTCAAGGCCATGCTCAGTCCAGTTAGTAATATCTCCATAAATGGAGACCCCACTGCTTCTCTGGGAATGCCTGACCACCTTTCATGGTGAATATGTTTCTCCTTATTGTGCTTAGAATTCCCCTTACTGCAATTTGTGCATGTTGCCTCTTGCTGAGAAGAGCCTTAACTTCCCCTTTGCTGTAACCACTCATTAAGAGCAGTGGTAAAACCCCCTTTAAGCCCTCATGTCTTCTAGCTAAACACATTCAGCTTCTCCACAGACACAAGATGCTCCAGACACCCAGCAATGTCAGTGGCCTTTATCTCCATCCCTTCCATTTTGTCAGCATCTTTCTTGTATTGTGGGGCTCTAAACTGTACTTGTGGTCTCAAAAGAGGGCAATAAATATTTCCTCAATCTAACAGCTGTGGCTATAGACCAAAATGCAGATGGCTATCCTCACTCATATTTGATTTACCATCCACCTGAAAAAAGCTTTTATCTCCTGTAATCCTGCTCCCCTCCTAACAAGTCCAGCATTTTTTCTGATCACCCATGGTACACCCACAAAAACACTCCACGTTCAGTCCCAAGTGTCATGTATGTTACTACCACACTGAGCATCCTACAAAAGCAGTGAAGAACACAAGATTGATTCTGTTTCCATGCTCAAAAAAAGCACAGGATGCTCCACACTGAATAAAGGTCCAACATAATTCATACATGCTACTAACAAACATCATTTTGATCTCTTCCAGCTTCACAGCTGCCTACTCTAGGACTCCCCAGTGCACTTAAAATTACAAGACAAAGCACATTGTCTTCTAGAAACACCAGCAAAGTCACTCTGATTAGGACCTTTTCCAAGCAAAGTGAGACTGTCCTTTCCTCATCAATTTTCCTGATAGTGACATCTGTCACTATCCACATCTAAAAACTACAAGGAGGTGCAGTACTACCAAGCCTCACCTTTAGCCAACTCAACTTGCAGGCAAAATCCCCCTGCAACACAAGTATATCCTTAAAGAACTTCTTATTTTAAGTGACACCACCAACACATTTCCTCCTGCGCAGTTCAAACTAAATGTTTTTAAGTTCTAATTTCCGAATGCAGCAGCTTAGATACATTTCCACTAGATGAAAAAGATACAGTTTCTTTTGAATAATGACAGGGCACACTGACTTGTGTTTATGCTTAGGGCTTTACACTGGCAGTGAAGTGGAAACAAGGGTAACATACAAATCCTTTCACTGACTCCTAGCATGTGACCCAGAGGAGTCCTTACCTAAACTATAGCAGTGCTCTTCAGCTGTAGTCTGCAGACCCTGGGTTAACTGAAACCCCACTGATCGTGCTAGAAAAAGCAACATACACTACTGTAAACCGCATGTATAGGAAACACCTGAGTGGAACCCCTGGAGAATATTCCAGGAATTCCCAACGAGAAAGATACTGCAAAGCAACAACAGACACGCACTGCTCTGAACTCCATCGCTCAGCTACGAAGATTATTTCTACCAGAATTCGCCGTGCCACCACAGACACACAGAAAAAAACCCAAAACCCAGAAGACTGATACTCCCGCTCATGGCACCTGCAAGGGCAGAGACCCTGGCAGTCAGAGGGCGTTTCTGTCCCTGCCTGGACACAAGCACCGTCCCGCTGTCGGCTCCCTCCTCAGCATGGCAGTGACTCCTGAAGCAGAGGGGCTGAGGGGGGGGGTGGCTCTCAGAGTCTCTGCTTCCTGACAGGACACAGCCCCGGCCCGGCTGACCCCCGCCTCGCCCCGCCCCGCAGTCCCCGTCCTGACGGCGGCCCGAGCGAGGCCGCAGGCTCGGTGGCGACTCAGCCAAGCCACCGCCCGCCCGGGGAGCTGCAGCGGGGGCCCAAAGGCCCGAGGAGGGGCCCAGAGGGCAGACGGGGCCCCGCCGCCCGCCCGGCAGCGCCCGCTCACCTTGCCCTGGCGGCGGCGGCTCCGGCTCCAGCCCCGCGTCCCTGCCGGGGCCTGGTTTTACTTCTCCGCCCGCCGCCCCCGCGGAGGCCGGGTGCCCGCGGGGCGGCCAGGCTAGGGCGGTTCCCCGCGGCGGGGCAGAGGCGGAGGAGGGAGGGCACCGTGCCGCCGGCAGGTGGGAGAGGAGGAGGCGGCGGAGGAGGGAAGGAAGGCAGCGGCAGAGGAAAAAAGGGGGAACTCCGCGCTGCTGGGGCTGAGGGAGGCACCCGGACGGCGTCCGGAACGCACCGCTTCCGGTGGAGGATGAGCGGCTCCGGCAGGGGGAGTGCGCTCCCCGCCGGCGGGAGGGGGAAAATAGAGGGAAAAAGGGGGAAAAAAGGGAAAAAGAAGGGGAAAAAGGGAAGAAGGGAAAGGAAAGGGAAAGGGAAACGGAAGGAAAGGAAAGGAAAGGAAAGGAAAGGAAAGGAAAGGAAAGGAAAGGAAAGGAAAGGAAAGGAAAGGAAAGGAAAGGAAAGGAAAGGAAAAAGGAAAAAGGAAAAGGAAAAAGGAAAAGAAAAGGAAAGGAAAAAGGAAAGGAAAAAGGAAAGGAAAAGGAAAGGAAAGGAAAAAGGAAGGAAGGAAAAAGGAAAGGAAAGGAAAGGAAAGGAAAGGAAAGGAAAGGAAAGGAAAGGAAAGGAAAGGAAAGGAAAGGAAGGAAAGGAAAGGAAAGGAAGGGAAAGGAAAAAGGAAAGGAAAGGAAAAGGAAAGGAAAGGAAAAAGGAAAGGAAAGGAAGGGAAAGGAAAAAGGAAAGGAAAGGAAAAAGGAAAGGAAAGGAAAAAGGGAAGGAAGAAGGGCAGCACCACCCTGCAGGGCTGTGGCTGAGGGTGTGTGCCTGCTGTGTGGAATCTGAAGAGATGTAAAAGAAAAAAAAATCTTAAAAAGGGATCTGAGGAAGAATGGGGGGTGTCAGGGACAGCGGATGATGGAGCTGCGGCGCCACTGAGTGTAGCCGGCAGTGTGCCCAGGTGGCCAAAAAGGCCAACAGCATCCTGGCTTGCACCAGGAACAGTGTGGCCAGCAGGAAAAGGGGAAATGATCCCTCTGTACTCAGCACTGACGAGGTTGCACCTCGAGTACTGTGTTCAGTGCTGTGCCCCTCGCTACATGAAGGACATTGGGGTGCTGGAGAGAGTTCAGAGAAGGGCAAGGAAGGTGGTGAAGGGGCTGGAGAATAAATCCTATGAGAGAAACCTGATAGAACTGGGGGTTTAGTCTGGAGAAAGTAGGTTAAAGGAAAACCTTATCACTCTCTACATGCAAGGAGGTTCTAGAGAGGTGGGGTTGGTCTCTTCTCCCCAGTAACAAGAAACAGGAGAAGAGGAAATGACCTCAAGTTGTGCCAGGGAAGGTTTAGACTGGATACTGAAAGGAACTTCTTCACCAAAAGGGTTGTCAGGCAGTGGAACAAGGGTGCCCAGGGAAGCGGCAGTGTCATCATCCCTAGAGATACTGGTATCTAGGTGTGGATTTTGGGGATATGGTTTAGTGGTGCACCTGGCAGTGCTAATGGTTGGACTTGGTCTTAAAGGGCTTTTCCAACCAAATCCTTTTATGATTCTACAATAACTTCCAGGTGGGAACAGTTTAGCCACAGCTGGCTGCAGGTGCCTCCAGGTTTGCCAGTCACACTTTCCTGACTGGCTGTACTGTTCAATAGGCAAACTATCCCCCAAAGAGCATAAAGGAAAAATGCTGCTTACCTTTTGAGGCAGGCCCAGGTCATTGCATTTTGTGCTTTTCATTCCTTTTTCATCATATGACAGAGGCTAAAAAATATGTGTAGTTAGGGAGTGATCTGACCTGTAATTACAATGCTATTTGTATGGAAAGAAATGCTAGTTTCTGTAATACTTTCTAGTTTCTATAATACAGCTCTAGAAAGAGTTAAAATTTAGAATGGACCTCTAAACATTATAGCCATTCCTTTTTATTAGAGCAGTGTTATAATAATTCTGGAAAATTTTTTTTTTTTTTGTATTAGAAAAATCAGTGTAATGCACATCATTCAGAACCACTCACATCTCAATAATAGTTTTGTCTATCACCTTGAGACCCCAGAAAATACTCCTAAGACAACTGTGGCAGAAGACAACTAATAGAAATTAGGTTTTACTCCCTCTCTCTTCAGTTGTGCACAGATATACAGGTATGCTGTCTGGTCTGTAAAATAGCTCAGGAAAAACTTGAACTTTGTTAGCAAACTGTTAAGAGCTGCCTGAGATGCAGGAGATTGAGGCTCAAATCCCTGCTTTGAAAGTTTATGAATACTCTGATTAAATTTTCCCTATCCAAGGCTGGTACCCTGTTCAGAGCTGCAGCACAGCCCCAAGCATCAGGCATCCAGGGAGCACGGAGTTTCAAAGGCTGTGCAAATTCAGATGACTAAAGTGTGTTAATTGATTATGCTAAGGTACCTGGAAACAAGGGTATTCAGAGAAGGATGATGTCTGGGCCTTCTGCATAGTTTCTGCAATACAATGAATGCTTTCAGACTCCAGTTACTCTCCATTCCTCTTGCTTCTTCTAAGAGAATGCTCTACTTGAGGATCTGATAGCCCATTCTTTTAGTTCCTTTTCTCAGCTTAAGCTCAGGCTTTAAATTTTAGCTTAAATTGCTGGAGTCTTACATAAACCTATGTAAGGTTTATGTACATAAACCTATGTAAGATTGCATGATTTGAATCTCTGTTCATGTCCAGGCATATCAGCATCTTGATTTGCCTTAGTTTATCATCTCCTATGCATGTTGAGTCTCCAGTGGAAGAAAAAGCTTTCCACCAGTGTACAGCAATTATAGTTAAGGTGTTAAGTAAACATTCCTATCTCCTAGAACAGATCTGAGACTTTTTCTTCAGGACAGGACTCGTGTCTTTTTGCTCCAGGGAAATAACTCACCTGTCTATCCTGCTCCCTTCTCCAGATGTGCAAGAAATATTTGTGGAGAAGCAGCATGGGAAGAAAATGGATTTATTTTAATCCAAACAGTACATTTAGCTTTGTAGTGAAAATGGGTGAATGTTGTAAATAGTTCCTTGGATGCTTCACAAAATCTTAGGATGTTGAGGGAAAGAAATATGGGTATTAAAAGTACAAGGAGGAAGAACAAAGCACAAAAATTACTTTTCTTGGTGTTTGAAGTTAACAAGCTTTGTTACATTTAATGGCAAATTGGATAGATTACACAAAGTTCTCCCACTCCCACCAGTTAACAACATCCCACAGCTTGGAAAAACACATTCTGCTTTGTAGCAAGTTGCAGTATTCTGCAAGTTTTATTAGGCACAACACTGCCTCTGTCCACCTGCCCAAACAGGCATTAAGGTTTGATCCATATGGGGACAGCGGTGTTACAATACTGTATTTTTGGGCAGTGGACCAGTTGCAATAAGCCTCAGGGCTGCATTACCTAAGGAATCTTCCCCCCAGCCTGCTCCCTGCTCATCCAGGTATCAGGGTGAGTACAGCACATGTACTGCAGACACACTAGGATGCAGGGATTCTGAGGCTGGGGGCAGCCTCATCCCCTAAACCAGTACTGTATGGTGTAATAGTCCATGAATTCACTGGCTCAGCCTGGAAACCACTTTCTACATGTACTTGCATAGTGCTACACTTAATTAAAGCTTTTTTTCTCTCCTTGAGTGTCTTTTTCTGTGGGGCAAAGTCTTGGGTGTAGCATTCCTAGTTTCTAGGGTACCAAACTACTAAGCTGATGTGTTTGCAGGAGTCTGGTGTCTGGTTTAATGAGATTATTTCTCTTGGTATAGTCTCCCAGAAAAATGGCCTGATCTAAGTAGATCATCAGCTAAAGCAAGACAGTTTTTCTTCTGACACTGTCTTGCATGGGGTCCGACGGGGTAGGTCCCCACTGAGAGGTGGGCTCTGTTGGGACAACACCAGCTCTGAGGTTCTGCTCCAACACTGTGGACTGTGAACAGCTCAAAACATAAAACCACCCACCTCAATAAAACTTCTGAGGCTGTCAGATGTATGTGCATACTTGTTTTAGGAACCAGGCAAATCCTGGCTACGTGATTTCCTGGGGGGGAAGTTTAGCTGTTGCATTGCTCAATTCAAGAGGTTAATTGTTTTCTTCTGTCAAATCTGTAGAAACTTGTTGAACACCAGTTGCTGAATTAAACTGGTTGAATGCCAATTACTAGTCATCATTGCCATAGGACATTGGTTTTTTACTGTAGGCTGTAAAAACAATGAAATAAACATAAGCATTCTAATCACTTTTACAGCGTTTATCAAATCGCTCCAGTAAAGCCTTCCATATGCTGCCTGGGATTCTTTGGTGCTTGCTTATGAGAGCCTGGACAGCAGTCTTTGTCTGAAAAGAGAAGAGAAAGTTGCCTTTACAGACCTGCTTATGCAAGGAAGGACAGTATAGTCAGTGGCTGCTTCTTCAAAGTTCAAGAGGTATTGGGAAATTCACTCTTTAGATCTACTTTAAGAAAAAAGTTATCAAATTACCTAGTTGTCCTAATAAAACTTTCCATGGAAAGAAATGGACTAAAAACATTGATTACAGTTTGGATAGGCTGGAAGTATTGAGGTTTATCAAGGCTGGGCATTACTAAGTCAAAGTGTAACACATGCAAATATTGAGCTTGTGCAGTCTCCATCCCTGAAGGTTTTCATCGTAAGTGCTGGATAAGGCCTGATCAACCTCATCTGATCTCAGAGCTGATCTTGCTGGTACCAGGATTTTGGAGCATATAGGGACCTCCATCTGTCCTTCCCAAGATGAATTCTTGGAAATCATGTATCATGTACAGTATGCACACAATAAGAGACTTCGTATCTAGTTTCTCTTCCTTTTTACTGTACATGAGACTTAAAAGCAGGTTTGTAAAGAGAATGCATAAAATTATCTGTATTTCTCTCCCTTAGTTTTATCTCATGTATTTAAAATTGAAATAATGATAGCTATGTACTCCAGTGGTCTACCCCAGAGTGATGTTTGAATATCACTGGATATTTGAATATCATTTTCCAGGGCAGGATAAAATTGAGGTCAGCCAGGCCACTACTCACTTTCAAGCCCATTTAAGTTTTTTTGTTTAACTAATATGACCCAGAGAAGATATAACCATACTCCTACTGACCTGCAGAAGTGGGTGATCAATGCCTTGACTTACTAAAGCAAATAAATGCCATGGGAAATTTCTCTTTCAGTTTTGCTGGTACAAAAAATACTGTTCACCCATAAGACAAGAATATGGATAACTGCAAGGGCAGTCTTAGCACTGATATTACTTCCAGCCTCCTAAATCTGCTAAAACCAAGCTCCACAGCTTGCTGGGGCAGTTCCCTTGTAACAGACCAAACCTGTCTTTCTGGTTTCACTGCTGTGAAGCCTAGAACAATCCTTAAAAAAAAAATAAAAATAATCTATGAGGGCAGCAAGGTATTTTTTACATCAGATTCCTAGCAAGAGTTTTGATCTGCGTATGCCTAGGCCATACTAGATTTTTTGCATAAAACTCTCTTTCAACCTTTTATGAATTTTTTTTTTAAATTGCATTTTATGCACAGATTATTGTTTTGAAAAATGCCTAAACCCTGGATTTATAAACGATTTTATGATCCCAGGCACCACTGGTTTCACCAACCTGTAGGTATATTTTGGATGCAAATTATTTTTTTTACATTTTTCTTTTTACAATGAGACTGAACCTCTTTTGGAACTTTGTCTCTAGACCCCTATGTTATTCAGAAAAGATCCTGACAGTGAAATTTATTTTCCTAGTTACTGAAAACTGAACTGAAAACATAGTTTACATCACTTCAGCTATCAAAGTTATCAAAGCAAGGAAGAAACAATATCAGCATCCCAAGAAGAGAGAACTCAAACATTCTGCAAGGATGGGGGCATCCCAATCAACTACTATGATGCCACTATTTACTTGTAGGTATCCACACACTAAATAATCTGGAGCTCAACTTCCCTTTGCTTTAACAAGCTAGGAAAACTGTATTTTTCTTTATTCGGCTATATATAAAAAAAAACCCAACTAGTTTCACATGCATATTTAATAGAGGGCAAAGTGTGCAGCTCAGTATTGCAGGGAGAGCTAACTCACCTTTTCAACTAATTCCTCTGTAGTTATATTTGGATCATAAGGAATTGGCTCCCCGATGTACGTCCGAAACTTAACCGGAAGGCCTCCGTACGGAGGAGTAAATGGCAATCGAGTACTTTCATATAACTGTCTAAATAATCCTGGAATTAAGGGAGGAAAAAGTCAGATAATAGTCACAGAAAACACAGTTCAAACTTCAAATCTGATTCCTATGGACGACTACTTAAAATGCATGCTTTGTCAAGTCCAGAAGAAATCACAGCGTTTAGGTGTCTGTCCACTGAAACAAAGCTCAGCAGACTCAAGAGATAACTGAAGTAAGACTGCATTAAAGAACCAAATCCCACAGCACCAACCAGTAACCAACCAGTTCCTGCATTTGATATATCTCTGATCCACAGCAAGCAGTTTAGAGAATAAAAAGTAAGTCAATAGAAGTCTGAAAAGCAGAATCTAAGAGAACACCGAGAGAAAAGTGGAGAAAATAGTCCAAATAATTAAAATATATTTTAAAGTTCTTACTTCTTTCTTTAAACATCCTATATCCTTCCCGGACATTTTGAGTATACATTGGAATGATGGGCTAAAGTATCACAAAAAAGACACAAAAAGGTGGAAATGTTATACCAGATTTGAATTAATGTTTTAGTGCCTTTTAATGTAGCTAAGAAGATGACTTGCATAAAGTGGATAATTATCAGAAAAGCAGAAGACAATCTTGTAACAAAGGAAAAAGCATTAAATATTAGAAGAATAAGTATTATAAAGAGGAATATAGAATTTATGGAAGAATATAGAATATATAGAGAATAGAATATAGAATATATACAATAGAATAGAATATAGAATAGAGAAGAACAAAAAAGAATAAATATATGTAAGAATTAAAATTAAATTTTATTTCTCAACTCCTACATACATTTCTGTTTTAAAGTTACCATCCATAAGGAAAATGATATTGCATTAAAGCCTTAAACCCTTCGTTCAGACTGTACATTAATAAAGCCAAGCTAGATTCTAAAAAAAGTAATTCTCATGTTATATATTTATTGCAGTATCCCTGACTGGAACATGAAAATGATGTTCTGCAGATTCTCTGTCTAAAGCTTACATCATGTGCAGTGAATAGAGAAGTATTCAGTCTTTGAAGTCTTGCAGAAAGCAACCAGACATTCATCTTTAGTTCATCTCATCTGCTTCTCAAAGAAAGATCTTACTGAGGCACCAATGCTTGGATAACACCCCAATGGAAATAAACTCTGGATCCCTTGGACAAAAAAGGCAATTTTACGTCCTCATTGACCTGGACTACAAACCTTCTGGAGGGCAGATCCTTAGGCAGTGACAGAACAGGTTCACTTCACTATTGTGACTAAAAAGAAAGGCAGCTGAGACACCTGAACTTGAAACAGTCATGTCCTACAGCCTAAGATTTCATCATTTATAAACAAAATAAGTGACTTCATCCATACACACAATGACTCCTTTCACAGTCTACTGTCACTTTTATTTTTTTTTAAACCATATCTTGAGCACATTGCTGGAATTATTTGCCCAGAGTTGCTGGATTAATTGGAATCCAGTTACTACTACGGGCCTAACTTTATATAAGAAATGCTCTATGAGGTTAATAATGGCCCCTCTACTGTTACAAGCACAGTACTTTTATGTTTTGCTTTTTTAAGTTCTTAGTTACCTAAGGTGTGTCTGATCACAGATTTCCATAGAAATATCAAAAATAACCAAAAATTCAGTGGAGCCACCAAGCTAATTACAGTGATGCCCATGATACTGGGATCCAGTCAGACTTCCTGATTATTTAAAAAAGCCACAAAACTGAATGAGTTCAATAATAAATGGTACAAGATCCAGTAGCAGTGGATGAGGCTAGTAGGTGTCAAAGAAGAAAATACTCTCTCTGCCTTCCAGGTAACAGATAATCCTACCTAGCATCTGTTTTACCGAATGTTATACAAATGACCACAAGAACCTTTCACATTGCAAGAAATTTATCCTCAATGAATAACCAGTTAACTAAATAAAAAGGCCCACAAACCCTGTTAACACAAATTGTTAACAAATTTAAGTACTATTATTTAGCTATTTCCATGTGCTTTTACATTATGGAAGTCTGGAAGGATGAAGGGTGCTAGTAAGGATTTCTGTGATGTGTTTTGACCAGGGTGGCATGCATTCTACATTAAGGGATCTTGGAGTTCTTAATTTAATTTTTATTAATTTATAAATTTTTATTAATTTATAAATTTTATTAATTTTTATTAAAAAAAACACCAAACAAAAACAAACAAAAAAACCCCACCAAACCAAACCAAAAAAACCTAAGCATCTTATTACATTGCAGACCTACACTATAAGGTTCCACCTGAAGTGAAAACATCTAGCAAAAGATTGTTCAAAAGTCTGAAGTAGCTTAAAAGAAAGATATGGAAGAAAAATGATTAGAAATCACTGAAGTTGTTAAACTGACACCTCTTTCTGATTCTTTGAGTATATTATTAAATTAATACATAAGAAAAAAAGACCATAAGGGACTTCAGAATGCCCGTATGAACTTGATTGGGTTTATCCTATTCCCATTCAGGTACTTTCCTAGTAGTGTGGTATACAGGCCCACACAATCTATGAAGTATTGTGACTAAGATTTACCAGCCCACACTTCTGAGAAACAGAGCAGGAGAGGGAGCAGAAGCACATAGAACATGACTTTTAAAAGGCAACATAACAAGACATAGATGTGGTAATGGAATTCCCGGATTAAAATTCCTTTATCCATTGGGTAAACAGGCAGAAAAAGGGTAAGAACAAAATCCTGGATCCTCCCAAAATAAATAAGAAGAAAGATAAGGATAATACATTCAAGAGCCATAAGAAAATGACTGGGTATGTAGAAGTAAGATAAAGATAGAAGCCTAGTAGGTTGAAAAAAAGAACAAAACCTTAGGGCAATGTGGAAGACAACAGTAAAGATTCCTGACATACAGTCAAGACAAGAAATTGGACTCCTGCATGATGGAACTGCAGGCATGGAACTACAGAGATGGATGCCTTGCAACAGGCAAGAAAAAGCTATACAGTTCCAGAAAATCCTTGCTCCCTACTCCAAGTGATGGAAAAAGGAAAAGAAACTCCAAGCCTTTTATTCTGTCTGAGAGATGTTCAAACAAAGACTCCTAAGCTGTGTTTTATTACAAAGCATATGTGCAGTAAGCATAACCTGATATTGGTGTCAAACCATACTCACCACTTTTGCTTCTAGAGCAACCTGAGCAAAGCCTTTTCGATTTCCCCAGATTAGCTGATAACTTTCATCACTGAACAGAGCTTCTCTAACTCCACCTGGTGAGATGGACACCAAGTATCCATTCTTCAGTGCACCTAGGCACTCCTCCCTTGTACCTGGTATAACACCCGTCACCTCCAGTAATAATTTAAGTCCTGCAATAAATAAGTAGCAAATCCATATTATTATAACAGTGTATCACAAATACTGCTTGCATGTAGGAATAAGATTGCTGATAGATTAAAAGCTAATAGCTATATATTTAGACTTAGGCATGCTTGTACGAAGGAAGCAAAACACCTACAGAGTAAATACTGGCAAAATGACAAATGTGATTTTTTTTTTCCCAAATGTTATGAAGATAGCTTATCCAAAGCATCTTAGAAAACCAAAACCTCCACATGCTGTTTTACATAATTACCCAAACACCAGCCATGCAACCAAAACTTGTGCATCATAACTAGAAATCTGAAAATAAACATCTATTCCTCCCTCCTTCTTTTTAAAAATTTTAATATAGAGAATATACATTTCCAATACAATAAAAACTACTGCAAAAATAAATACCTGGTAAGCAACTACTTTTAGTGTTCTGTTGTTTAACATTCTAAACTTTCAGGTTTTGAGTTGTTATTCTTAGAGCTATTTTGTGGTTAAATTGCAAACTACATGGTTCAAATTGGACTGCTGTACAACTCTAAGATGTGTGAATGACAGAAGTTAGCAGGGCAATTTCAGCACTGCATCAACAGCTCAGTGATTCTTCTTCCTTTGTTTCCATACCTGGGATTTCTCCAAAAGAAAGACTTAAAAGCATGGAAGCAGTCTATACTTTCTTATATTGTCTCCACATTTTAAATCTATCACTTGGGAACTCATGCAGCTTCAGCTTCAGCAAATAAGAGCTTCCCCAACTTTCAGATTCACTGTTCCAACACCATGGTTTGAAAACAAATCGTTTATATTAACAATTGTAAACAACAAGAACTGGTGTCTGGGACTGCAGCCTTGACAAAGGTCTGCAACAGGAACTTTGGAAGCCAGTGGTATACACAGTGCTGCATCCTCTAATTGAAGTGTATTTAATCATATTCAAGGCATCATGTTTGGTAGCTCTTTCTGTTAAAGACAGATGTTGGCTTTTTTTAGTCCCTTTGTTATTTAGGATCAGTAGACAATTCTATTCTGTGTGTGGACTTTCACTGCCCCAAAAAGAAAAGGCCAGTATAAAGCTTTTCCACTTCACTCCTGATCTAGATGATGACTATTTTGAACAATATAGGTGTCAGCACTGGTCATCATTGGTATACCTGGTGAATTATGTGGCTTTGTGAAAACGAAGTATTTATTTCTACCCTTCATTTACCTTTTAGCCAATTACTCAATCATAAAAGAAAAAAAAAAAAAAGACTTCTCCCATAACTGTAGCTAATCCAGCAGACTGAGGATCAGTATATGCTTTAAAGAACCAGTCTGAGAAGTGCATCATTTCTCTGCAAAAACCAAGTTAGTAAGGTAGGGCAAGAGAAGGTCAGGAAGAAGTTTCAATTACTTTTAGCCACATTTTCTACTAATGCAGAAAACAGGGAGACATAATCTCCATTACTTGTGGTCTTTTTTACCAGATGCCTTTTTTGGTAGCCTGCTTATAGGTTGACACCATATTTGCCACCTTCTGTTCCTCTAGTATGAACATAATTCAAGCAATATGTTATGTACACATCAGTAGTCTGGAAATTGCACAGCTGAGAGAGCTGCTTGATCCTTACAGTAGTTTACTATGCATTTGTAATAAAAATCTGTGCCATGAAGGCTTCAATTTGAAACAGTCCCTTCTCATTAAAGGGACTCAAAAAAGGAGTCTCCTTCACAAAATTCTGCTAACCTCTATCTTCCTTTCGAGATCCTCTTAAAAGCCAATAAGCTCTTGATGACCATTAATCATCTCTTGGGTTTAGTACTACAAAATATTTACTATGTATGCTTCTAGCAAATTCTTCCTCATCATCTTTCCAGGGATGCTTTAATATGTTCATGAATCTAACTTGCTTGAGTCTGTGCTGTTTGTTTCCAGTGTATGGACACAACTTCCTTTTCTGAAGAATGTCTTTCTACTTGTACATAGCTTCCTTTCCTCTTAGAATTTTTTATGTAAATGGTGAAAGTTGTCTGTAAATAATCTCTCCTTTTATCAAAAGGTAGATTTTATGTCATATCCCATCCTATAATGGCTACCCAATGTAGAGAACAAGTAAGTAACTGATATCCTACCATTTACTGAGCTCTTCTGCACTTATGGACAATAGATGACCATCCAGGACTGGGTGATTAATATAGTCCTACCCTGCACTTTCTACTAAGGCATGATATTTCATCTCAAAGGGATTATATAATGTCTATTTGTTGTCTCTGGAGAGCCTACCAATATTTTTGAACTTTCACCTAAAAGACAGGGTATTCTATGCTGTTTGCCCTTCTGCATCTACCAGCTTTTACTTTAAAAGTCTAAAACCAGTCTTTCAGTTTAAAGGATGTCTTGAAAGTGTAATGAATGTAAATTTCACCAAAAGCAGTGATAGGTTGAGTGCATCCAGGATATTTTAATACAAGAGGATATGTTTTTACCTGGCAAACGAAAGACAAAATGATCAGCTACTGACAGACAAAGTCTTTTCTTCCAGAGAAACAGCCTAGACAAAAAGTAAAGGTAGTCTACAGGAATAGCTCCATGGTAATACACAAGAATGGCTGGTCCTTCTGGTAGGTTTTTCACACCATGCAGCTCATAACCTGTTTGGGATGGAAATGACAATAATAGCTGTAAAACACTTGGTAGTTAAAAGAAAATTCTTTACAACCCTTTCTTAAATGACTTCTGGAGAGTTGTGAAATCCTTTGTGAAAGCTTTTAAAAGATTTGAGTTCTGGATTGAATTTTTGGTCAATAGCAAACTCCTCAAATACCACTAGCTATCAATGGACCTACTTGTTGGTCAGTTTAATTACTGGATCAGACCTAAATCTGACATTTTCCCCTGTTAGAGGACTAAATTAATTATTTCCCATTAGGATCTTTTCCAAGTCCAAAGTAAATTTAGGAAAAAAGTTTTTAAAAAATACTATACTAGTGGGAACCCATTGGCAGAATGAGAGGCAAATGAGCAAAGAAGCAGTCTTTCCTGAATTAATGGCAGTATGAATCTCTATTCTTTGTCAGACAGAATGAGATGGTTGAGATGTTTAAATCCAAACCAGAATCTATAACAATCCCAAAAAGAGGTTCTTTCCACAAGAGCTAAATGTATTCACTTCACAGTGGAAGGGCATTTCCTGACAGACATGGACTTGTTTAAATCCCTGTCCTGGCTCTTTCTAAGTTTGATTTGGATTTTAGGTGGAGCCAGACTAGAAGATTAATGTACACAAAGGCTCAGAAAAGTCACAGCTTCTAACAACAAAAATCTCTGTTCCACCTTGTCTGCCTTCATTTCCATCTCTGAGACAGCTCCTATCATGACCTGTCAGAGAGGATGGGGATGGAGCAGGCAGAGTCCTAGGCAGATGTGCGGAATGTTTCATACTGTGGGATGTTCAAAGATTAAGGGAAAAAAAATGTGAAGATGAGAACATAGATAACCTGTTAGCCTTCATCCTTTGGGCAGCAAAGTCTTGCTGATAGCCTTTAACTACATATGAGGGAAGAGCAAGAGCCTAGAACACAGCTGAGGATTTTCTTAAGGAATAGAGTGTTCTGAAAGTATCTGAAGGCTGAGTTTAATGAAACTGAAAAATAAGGTTACTTTAAAATTCTGCTACAGTACAAACTTAAATGTGTTATCTAATTATTTCTTTGTCCATACAGATCTTAAAATTGTTTTCAATTATAACAGAAAGTAGCTTTTGCCCACTAATACTACACTAATAACATTTCTGGCTAGTTGTGTTTTGGTCATTTATTAAGTGAGTTTTAAGCAGCTACTAAAATAAAAAATAAATCAGACATGTATCTCACAATTACATCACTAAAACAAACAACACTGCATTTCACTCTGAAAAGTGTACCTGCGTAGCCACCTAGGAGAAATTTACCTTATATATACCAATTTCTGCCCCTTATTCTGCTTATTTTATATTGCAATTGGTCTTTTAGGCAAAAAAAATTGGGTTAGATGCCATGTAAAGTATAGCAAATGTAATTTTTGTACATCAACTTGGAAGAAATAAAAAAAAATTAAAACTTATGTGCACTTAATAGTTATTGTAATTCAACCCCCCAAGCAAGTCATGTCATACTTACCATGCCATACTCGTGCATATATATCCCAAAAGTTTGCTATAGTTTTCCTTGCACTATCCCAAACGTCACTCAAGGGATCTGCTTTTACCTCACTGTTCCTCTGATACATTAGAAGCAAAATATTACTGAGGTAAATGAAAAAGAGGATTGTTAAAGGAACTATAAAAAAAACTAATATTGCACAAATTGTCAGTGAGATAATGATCACATGAAGGAAGTATTTCTTCAGGTACTCCAGAACAGTCCATTCTTCTAGTATGTAGGCAAGGCAGCTCAGGTTGGTCATCGGTATCTGTCCTGAAGCACAGTATTCTTTTCTACCTATCATATTCTGCAAGGAGGAGGAAAAAAAAAAATTCAGCTCTAATTTGTCAAATCATTGAAGCTTCTCAATACAGGAAAAAACTTTTCTGTAGATATACCTGATTCACAGTCAAACATTTTGTCTCTCTCTGTCATAACAGCTGCTGGCACGTGCCACCCAGTGCTGCCTGAGAAGAGCAGTGACATTTTCCCATGTATTTACATGCCTTTTTATATATATCCAGATAATAGGGGCTGAAAGGACAAGGGCTGGAGTCCAAGGAAGCCTCAGGACACATGTAACATGGCCGATCAGATGATTTGTCTCTGTAAGGATGGCTTACTTTTCAGAAGCTCAGAAGAGGGTAAGTAGCAAGTATTTTCAGCAGCATTAGCCAAGAAGACTGCTACCAGGGGGCTGGGCTCTCCCAGTCTTCTGCAGGGAGCCCAGTCTGGGCTTCTGGTCCATCCCAGTTTAGCAGTGGCTGGCAGCAAGGGGAAAAAAACACAGAGGGAGAAGCTGAAGAGCTTCAAGCAAAACCTGAGCAGCTGTGGCTCCTTCCTGAGGCCTGGAGATGTCAGTGTTTTCTACTGCCGGTACCACTGGGAAAAGCAGCTCTTCGCCCTTTATCCACACAATTGTGCAAACACCCTTTTTTCTGATTTTTCTAGCCCTGGCAAAGTCTCCATGGCCCTAGTGATACATTTGCCACACACAGCTCCCTAGCTGGTCTGTTCCTACAGCTGACCTGGCCTGCCTGACAGCAGGTAGTGGTTTCTCTGGAATGCAGGAGCATTCCAACGTCTCTGGCTGATTTTAAGAGTCTTGAGCATTAGGCAGAGATTTAAACATTGCAAGCAGGTCCAGTAATCCATAACTGAATGCATCTTTTATATGGCTCAATCAGGTTACTACTTGTTTAAGGAATAAGATTTTCTGCTCCAACAACAGAACAAGTACCTACAGGAAACAAATCACAATTGCCACAGTCAGTGCAAGATCATAAGGTAGAGCAAGTCCAGACTTTTCTGACTTCATGTCTTCAGCTGCATACTTATATGAACAAACCTGTTATATACCTGTTATATACTACGCACTCCACTTTTTTTTGTTTCTTTGAAGCCCTTGGTAGGGGTGGACTGGTGTAAAGCACAGCTCTGTTCAGAATTATGGACAGCAAGGTTTATAGAAAACAGCAAAAGCAAAAAGCAGCCATGAAAAAGCACTAGAGCCTTAATATGCAGTAAGGCAAGCAAGCCTCATGGCAAGCCTTGCTGATGAGTAGCTGTAAAGCTATAAATCTGATCTTTCACTCTGCAATCAAGTCTGTCCTTGAGTCAAACTCTATGACATCCCTTTTGTGCACCAAAAAGGACTGTCATGGTTTAACTTCAGTAGACAGCTGAGCACCACAAAGCTGCTCACTCACTTTCCCCTGCAGTGGAATGGGGGAAAGAATTAGAAGGGTAAAAGTGCAAAAATTTGTGGGCTAAGATAAAGGCAGAGCACAAGATGGGGAGACAGTAAACTAGGAGGTGAAAGGAAGCAAGCACTGTATTAAATGATGCACAAACGATACCAATGGGATGAAGAACATCACAAGAATTAATATAAAACTGTTTATATCTTGATGACTGTTGCCTGAGATATAGGAAGATATGAAAATCATCATTGAAAAGAGATTTTATCAATAACATGAAAGACATAAAAGGAACAGTCTGCATGATTCAGACTAAATTCTCTGCTTGGAAGGTGTGTAAGAAGAATAAGGCTGATGGTGTGGTGCTACACTATATTAAAGAAGTTATTAATTGCTTAAAGTTGCTGATAAGAGCAAGGACTGCAAATCCTCTGATGCCTGCAAAGCATCTTGTGCACTGACAGAGCCCAGGAGAAGGCCATGTTAAGGGCTTGTCTCAGACTGCTGAATCAGAAATACTGAACCGTACCAGGAAAAACTCATTCAGTCTGCAACACAGGGTGAAGGACCCAAGTGGATTTTGTATGGCTATGGGGGCATGAAGCTGGGAGCACAGACTACAACAGCCAGCAGCAAAACTGGCTTAAAAATGCAGATAAAACGTCCACACTGACAGTAAATGTACCAATAATAACCCCTATTTGATTTGAGATTAATATGGATATAGTGGTAATCACTAAGAGCTACCTAGTTATCAAGAGATTGTATAATATACCAACATATTATGATTAACAAATACAGGTATTTTCCTGTACCTAACATTCTTTTTAAAATCACCTGAAGTTTCCTCTGGCCTCCTAATACTAATTTTTAGTAACTCTTGAAAGAGTAGGGAAAAAACAGAGGACTGGAAGAGATTTAAATTATTCCAAGGTCCCCAGAGACAAGAAACTGCAGACTCAGCAGTCATAAATTCCTGGCAGGGTTATGGAAAAGCTGGTATGTGACAAAGGTAACTGATGCCTTTTGTTATAATTTTGTGAGAAACAGATCTTTTAAACAAATGCACCTCTCTTCTTTGAGGAAATTGGAGGTTTAATAGCTTGTGCAGGTGTCACACACACACACAGTGTTACCAGGGGCTTATGAAAGAGTCACTTTAAGCTACACGTGAGCTGCAGCTTGGAACTCACTGTTCTGCCAGCCCCTCACTGCATGTTCTCTCACCATTCAAGAGAGTGTAGCAATAGGATGACGGTAGTGGTCTTAAACTAGACCACTGGATAGATTTAAGTTGGATTTTAGGAAGGAATTCTTTATGTGGGTGGTGAAACAGTGGAAGAGGTTGCCCAGGGAGGTGGTGAAAAACTTGTCCCTGAAGACATTTCCAAGTCAAGCTTGATGGGGCTCTGAGCATCTTGGTCCAGTAAAAGGTGTCCCTGCTCACTGCAGGGGAGTTGGATTAAATGACCTTAAGGGTCCCTTCCAACCCAATGATTCTATGATTCTCCCCATAAGCCTGGTGTCTGACAGGATCAGCTGTCTCCCTGCTAACAGGAGGCTGCAAAAATGCTGGCAGAAGTAAAAACACTCCTGCAAACATCCCAAATTTAAGTTGGCCTACAGGGACTGGGACGGTACATTACCGATACCACTTGCCATTTTCTCCATAAGATAAAGTTCATGAAACTGAACACACATGAAACAAATGATGTCATTAACTGTCATGGCAAAAACGCAGTCACAGTGGAGGAATCCCCAGAGTTAAGGCTATGTCCTAACTTATTCATCATTTTCAGAATTTTCTCCTAATATTAGTGGGATATTTTTATTGTTCAGTGTAACATCCCACTGATTCTTCTACCTCAAACCCAATTTTCATGTAACAGAAAATTATTTGCTGGCTGGAAGACCATTATATTTAATATTGTTTGCTCACAGATTACAGTATAAAAGAACATAGTAATTTATTAATTTCTGATTTTAACCTTATGCAGACAAAAAAAACCAAAAAACCAAAAACGTTAGATATATGTGCAAAATAATTTACTTTTAAACCTACAAAACAGGCATTAGTAGTACAGATTTGACTAAGGACATACGAAAGTAGCTGGGTACACATGGAGTAAGTTCCCTTTACACCAGCCAGCAGGGAGAGTGGGACACAAGATAAGTCAACATCATTCCAGTTGAATCCAGATCGGAAAAAAAAAAAATGATTGACTGAAGAAAAACTAGAAGCTGGGTGCTCAGACAGGTTTCACTTCCTGCTCCCACAGTTCAGTTGCACACAACCTCCACCATTTCATAAGGAAAGAATGAAGCCTCATCACTTGAACCCTGACCCTGTTTCTTGGAACATAAAATGTGAGTCCAACATGGTCAGTTTATCCTTCTCTACTGCCAGGAAAAAAATCAAAGGACTGCAGCATGACAACTATTTTTGCCATGTTTTAACTGGCCATGTCTCACCAGCCCCTTGCTGAGACCACAAAGACAATTTTGAAGCATCCTTTCTATCAGACACCACATAGGAAATCATTACATAACTATTTGTGTGCCTGTTACAAGACTGTTACCAAAGATCTGCTTAACTATGCACTGGAAGACAATGCAAGAGTGTTACCTCAACATGTTTACTCCTATCTACTCTGGTTTGCCCCGAGTCTCAAAATTTAAGAGAGGAATTTCTCTTCTGCTTTTACCAAATCTGAGCCAAGAGCAGTCCTCATGTTCTTCAGTACTGAATATCCTATGCTAGGTTAATAAGTGCGTATAGTGTTTTGTGAACAAACATTTTTTAAATTGTATATATTTCTCTCATCTCATCTAGTGATGGACTGGAAATGTTGCTGTTCTGAGTGATTTCATTGTTCTTCTAGAGAACATCTGTGTTGACAGGAAAGATGTTTGCTTGGGCTCCACCTATAAAGCGTATCAAATTCCAGAGTAATAGCCATATCTATGATGTAAAATTACAGATGATGTCAGAGGGAGACAACTAATATCTCCCTACTTAAAGGGGAGCTCCCCTTCCAAAAAAAGCCTCCTGTACTACAAGTCATCCAGAACCCAAGCTCTTGCTGAAGCATCACTGATTGATAAGTGTAGTCTTGTCAACACCGTAATCCCAGGAAACGGAAGTGCAACAACAAAGCTGTCACAAGAGACCCACAGCATCAAAATTAAAACCTTCCAACCATGACTAAAGAGTGGGTAATCTCAGGCTTGCTGCTCACCAGTTTGTTCTTGGCAACAGGCTTAGCAGAACATAGTGGGCAGGTGGGTGTAAAGTAACTGGAGACTCCTACAGAGAATTTTTTGACATCTGCTCTCCTGTGACAGGCTCCTACTTCTCGTCTGTTAAACTCAAACACTCTGTTTCACAAGGGGAGTGATCAGACAGTTACAACTCTGCATCTTGCCTTCCAATATCAATTTTACATTTCCCAGAATTTTTGAGCCAGTTCCACAGAAAACAACCTTTTTGCTGCTCTTACACCATCACCACCCACTTTATTTACCTATCTTGTACACTGCTCTAGTTCTACAGCTTTTTATACTTTCATGAATTATCAGCACATCCAACCTAAACCTGAAGGGTCTGTCACCCCCCAAAAATAAAACCTACCAGCAATTACAGAGCCTAGTCCCTTTTTTTCAGTGGCTTTTGCCCTTTCACACTCACCAAAGTTGCCTTGCACAGAGTATTGTTTCCCAACTATTCTCTTACAGCCTCAGCAAATATGACTTAGGACTAGAGGAGATGGCCTAAAGTTGCACCAGGGACCAGGGACGGTCTAGATTAGGTATTATAAAGAATTTATTTACTGAGAGAATAGTCAGGAGCAGGAACAGGATGCCCAGGGAGGTGGTGGAGTCACCATCCCTGAAGGTATTTAAAAACAATGTAGATGAGGCTCTTCAGGACATGCTCTAGTGGGCATATATACATATATATATATTATATATATATATGTGGGGTTGGGGTTTTTTGGGCAGGGAGGAGGTTGATAGTTGGATGCGATGATCTCAGAGGTCTTTTCCCACCATGACAATTCATGTGATTCTGTGATTAATTAAATTCCCACCCGTACTTAATTCAACACGTGGAAATGAGGAAACATCCCTGGCCGGGCATCAGCACTCAGCTCGGTCTCCCGAAATGCGGTGGGTAAGAGCTGGAAGAAGGAGCCTAAGGAGCAGGACCACAGTTTAATGGTGGTACCCCTCACGCTCAGGCACAAGTTACAACAGGGCAACACCCCTACCCCTGCATTTATCCCTTTTCTCCACCTGGAAACGTCGTTAACATTTTTGAACATCATTAACCTGCAAAAACCCGAAGGAGGGGGGCAAGGGGGGAGGGGGGGGCACCTTCATTTCTGGTGCTGAGGGGCCCCGAGGAAGACTCGTCATTCAAGCACACGGTTCTACCACCACACCCTCGGGGGCGACAGTCTCCGTCACCCCACTCCCCCACCCACCCCCCAACTCCCTCTTTTGCCCCCTCCCTCTCGTCCCCGCTCACCTGCCCGGGGCAGCAGCAGCACCAGCGGTGGTTACGAGGACCCCGCAGCCGCAGCGCGATCCCGGGATAAGCGCCACAGCCGCCCCCGCACCCGGGGCCCAGGAGGCGGGACCGGGCCTGGCAGCCCCGGGAGGTTCCGCGCCCAAATCTCCATTTTTAATTCTTCAAAGTTTTTTGGTGGTTTTTTTTTGTTGTTGTTGTTGTTGTTGTTTGGTTTGGGTTTTTGTTTTGTTTTGTTTTGTTTTTTTAATGCATAACTAAAAACAAAAAAACCCAAAAAAACCTGAAATAAATAAATAAATCCCGGGACAGGCGCCGCGGGGGGTTGGAGGCGCCGCTTCGCACCGCAAAGGGGACAGGGAGAAGCGGAGCTTTCGGCAGCATCGCATCCTCAGCTCCCTCGTCCCCCCCTTAACTCCCTCCTTTTTCTCCTTCCCTTCCCTCCCCCCGTCTCCCTCAGCCCCTCCGCGGGGGGATGAGCGGCCCCTGCCTCCTGCCCCCACCCCGGGGATCTCCCCATCCCCAGCGGAGGCTGGGACGCCCCTTTTCTCCCCTCCACTTGGTTCCCGGGAAGGGTTGCCCACCAAGAAGCCTAGGACGAGACTGGCACGGGAAAACTACTGGGGCTATCGAGGCTCTCGGGCTGCAGACGGGGGTGACACTCTGCGGCTTTAGCCCGAAGCGATTGACGAAGCGATGTTTCCTACCCAGCTACTTCGAAACTACAGTCAGTTCAGCCAATGTATCCTATAGGTAGGTGGGACTCAAAGTAGCTGCAGGTAGTGAATTTTGCTATTCGCACAGCTTCCCACACAGCCTTCATCACTGGCCATAAGGCGGGAGCACCTGCTCTCTGCTTGGAAGAAAGAAGCATCCCCTGGACATAAACATATGGGTATGTTGATTAAAGAAACTTTAGGGCATCAGCACTGACCACTGAGTTGAATTGGTTTTCCAAAGGAAAAATCTCTTTAAAAAGCTTAGGAGAACTGGGTGTCACACAGAGTTGGGGTATAATTAAATAGCAGCTAGACTATGCTGTTATGGATAAATTATGCAGAGGAAACCTGAAAAGTAATAGCCTTATTTATTGTTGTTCACCCCGTAGCTAACATGGCTGGGATCAAATCTAGACTGATAAATCAAATAGATACCAACTCTTCAGTTCAGAAAAGAATTAATCTGACCTATTTAAGGCAGGTGATAGCATTTAATTTATCTGATTTGATGCAGATTTGAATTGCAAATGAAGAGAAGACCCTGGAATCTGGTTTCCCAGGTGAACACCAGAAAAAAATGTTTATATGAGTAGAGTCAGCTTCTGAAGAATGAAGAGACTTCTGGAGAGAACCTGAAGTTTGTCTCTGCCAGGATGCAGCATACTCATTGAGCATTGAAACAGGTCCTGAAGGAAGGCAGAATTGGCCACCAGCTGCTGTTCACAGTGTGACACTGCATTAAGAAAGCCTCACCCAAACATGGGAATGCTCAGAGGAGCAAAAAAGCATATTCAGTAACACTGTAAAAAGGATTTGCCATGATTGTCCAGTAGGATTTATTCCCAAAGAGGATTCTTGAACAGCTAGACTGCCTTCAAACCTTTTGATTACCTTGATTCAGCTGACTCAAGCAGATTGGTTTGCCATCTGCTCTTCAGAAGCTCCAGAGGACAGAAAACAGTGCTGCAATCTGAGCATCTTCTCATTAGCTGCGTTTATCTCAGTTGCAGCCATGAAATCCCAGTGACTGCCATGAAATAAATTACATGGCTGCAGTGCATTTCTTTCTGCATATATGTTGAGCTGTGCCTGTGATTCAGGGGAAGTAGCCACAAACCTGCAAAACAGCATCCATGCAGTGATACTTTTCTACTGGTTTCTGTCTTAGGAGTCTCCTGTATACTCCAATGTGTTCCAGACCAATACATGTTAAGAAAATAGTAGTTCAAGATGTAGAGACATTATAAACTCATGGTTTATGTTCCAATTTTAAATCCTGACAGGCAATCCTTCCAATTGGATGAAGCTATGGAAGAGGTATTACCTTACAGTTTATTTGGCAATACTTCCTTGTGGGATTAGTGAAGTGTTACATCCAGTGCAAGAAGGCATTACTGAGATCATCTTCCAAATATTCTATTTAATTCAATTTCCTTCTTGTTTATACAGATTAATTTAGATTAATAAAAGGAATTAAAAAGGAACTCAAAGGATGACAGATGCAGAAGCTTGTTTTAGGAGAATATAACAGAGGCATGTGGGTTTTTTTAAAAGTCTAGCGAAAGGAAATTTCAAATGGTTTATAACTTACTGTTAAATAATTTGAAGGCTAAGGGATAAGGGAGAAACATAGCTCAGCTAAAGGTCAGTCAGAATAAATGTTAGTGTGATCAGTCTACAGCTTTAGCATGTTTTATATTTGCATAAGATTTCTGGCAAAAAATTAAAAATAAAAATAGCATGATGCTGCGGGTGGGTTGCACTCAGAGGTGGCTCCTTTTCACTGAGTACTGCTCCAGTAGAATGTGGAATGATTGATGCTGAACATAAAATAACCATCTGGGTTTGCAAGCTGGGAAGTTTCATAACTAAATGAAAGTCATTATTTGATAATGGTGCAAAAAAATCTGCCTCAGTTTTGCCTCCTTTCTCTTAATACTTGCTGCTCCATAAACAACAGGACCTGAACAGGGTTAGCAATGGCTACTGACCCCATTATGGAGCAAGTGGTGGCATTCATGGGTCCTTTGAACTGGATCTTATTTCAGCTAGTAATGTAAGAGTGATGGGAAAAGGTCGCTGTCTTGGAGGTCTCTAGTCTCAACAAGCTAAACGTGAACACTTTTTTTTTTGTCTTTCAGAACTGATATTCTAGAGATACCAATCATTGATAGGAAATAGTACCACAGTTGTGGGATTGATTGCAGACATGCTTGGAAATAGTAGATGTGAGACCTGAGACAAATTTTTCTGGGGTTAATTTTCTAGGAGACTTGCTTCATGAAACAGGATCAAGTAAATCAAAGGATACTACTTTTTCCTCATATCCTCAAGGAAAAATCTCCCAGTAGCACTCTTGGAAAGCTATTAGATGTGTAGAATTTGGTGGCTGTAGATGTTGTGAGAAGCCATATTGCCCAGGCAGGGGTATATGGACATTACATGTGAAAGGTTATTCTCTTCTGGCTATGTAAAATGGGCAGAGTGAAGCCAAACTCTGGCAAGGCTGATGGCTCAGCCTTAGCCTGTTCTTGCAAATATCATTGCTGACCTGGAAGAAAACAGAAATCACTTGACATTAGGATTTTGTGGTCTAAAACCTAGCTCAGTTCATTTGCCCTGAAGCAGAAGGAGCTGATCTGGGTGACAACAGAGTACTTACTCTGAGCTCTAGGAAAAGCTTACTGATCCTGATGCCATACTCCCCAAAATCTGTCTCTTACATATGCAAGATCATGAGAGAAAAGGCTGCTTTGGTACTCAAATCTCCCCATTTATCTTTCATATCCCTGCTCTTATTATTGTTCCCTTTCACAGCTCTCAGTGTAAACCAGCTCCCTCCAAATTCAGCATCTCCCCGCTGGTAGGGATGGTGCTTCTCAGCCTGCAGGGCTGGAGACCTTCTGAGCACTACAGCTGGAGCTCAACACTTGATGGAAGTGTAACCCTTCACTAGACAACAGGTTTTCATCCTGCTTTCTTGTCATGAATACTTTTCCATGGTGTTCAACAGATCATTTTCTGATAGCAGAGATGTGACAAGTCATCAGAAATGTTTATGTCTTTTCCAATTTATAAAGGAGCATGCTGTCTAGCAGGTATTATTCTCTCTCTTTTCTCTGCACCTTAATATTTTGCAAGTGTCCTCTACATTCTTTTCCATATATCTCCACTTCATTGACATTCATATAATTTCCCTTCCCTTCTTATCCTTCTTATTTAGTCTCAATCTGAATTATTCTTACTCCTTATTCCTTTTCCCCCAGCATTGCTTCTTATGTTGAAATTTTCTCTCTCATTTCTGCATCTCTCTCTTTCTAGTCTCAATATTAATCTGCCTCACCTGAAAAACAGCTGCTTTTTCCTCATCACCATGGTTCCTAATTTTTTTTTCCCAGATTATCACAATCTCCCCACCTTTGGCTCCCCACCCTTCATTACCACAATCTCTATTAGTCCCTTGCACTTCTCTCTCCCTCTGGTCTCCTGGAATTCAGCAGTTGCCATAAAATCTCATTGCCTCAATGAAAGCCCTGAGCTATTTTTGCACCTAGAGTTAGAGGGAATAGGATGAGTTGTTTTGCTTAGTAGTAGTTTGATTGATGCTATATAAGATATATATTATATAGTACATATAATATATAAATGCTGTATTGTGAGGAATCATAGTATACAAAGAGGACAGTCTTTGCAAATATTTAGATTTTAAAAGGTGATGCTCTTTTTGACACAAGCACACTGCATTTTTCATGTTTCATAGTAGGTGAGCCTAGATGCAGGTCAGAAATATATCTGGTGATTTCCCTTCATTCACTCCAGCTTCACAACTGACTATTCAGCCTCCATATCAATGGCTGAAAGCTCAAGAAGCAGGTGGTAAAGTCAACCAAGAGATCCATATAGCTCATGGGATAGAAATACTTAAATTTTGCCTCTTGACAGTAACTATATCACAACCTGCTGTCAGAAAGTTCAGAGAAAAGAGAGGAAAAAATTATTCCTCCCAAATATACAGAGATCCAGAAACACTTGGGGTAGTTACACACTGTTTTCTGCACTGCAACACTTGTGTGGTCCCTCAGGAAAAAACACACATAGAGTATCTCTGATAATGTAGTCTCATTCTGGGCAGAATGGACCAAGCCCAGTGTTGCTGTGAGCAGTCAAGATACCAGTGATGATCATAAGTGTGCATCTTTTAGCAAGACTGAAGTGTATTTAATCTACTTGCCCCACAGTGATGTGACTGACAAGCACATATGCAAATTACACAGCTATTAACTATTGTGTGCATCCTGAATACATGGTTATTTTCTAAGCTTACACAGGTGTAGACACAGTAGAATTCAGCCTTATCTCATCAGACATTTACATAGGGGTACAGCTTGTACCATGGCTGGACTACAGTCAGGACTGAGGTCTCCACTTCAGAGCAGTCTAAGTGATGGCCTGATTGCTTCTGAATGATTTTGCACCACTACAAGCACTATAAAATGTACACACCATTGAGTCTTAAAATAGACATTGAAATAGAATTCATGTCCTGATTGTCAAGATGTTAGGCAGCCTTGCTCTGGTTATTACTTCAGATAAATACTGTAATAATAGCATTCTTTCTATTGCTAGGAGTTGAGTGGGTGTATATGTAGCAATTGCCTAAGTGGGTAGAATTTGCACAGGTGAAAATGAGGTAGATGAGCTGTAATATCAAGTGTGGGTGACATGCCTCCTTTATACACCCTTTCAGATTGCCCACACAGGATGTACACAACAAGGAAGCATTCTGAAGAGCTGAAGGGTCATAAAACCTTACAGGAGCATGCACTTTGCTGAATGGATTTGTGTAGGATACATTATGCTTTGGGAAAACATACTTAAGACATTCTTTGATTTTGGGAGGTTTTTTTCCCTAGCATCTTCTTGATGTATGAAATGTAATTTTCATTTGGACACTTACGATAGTGGAACTTCAAATGCCCTGACTAAAATGAAAATGCTGTGTTTTCTTCATCATCATTAAGTAAGTTTGCCCCTCAGTTTAGGAAGGATATCGAGGTCCTGGAGTAGATCCAAAGGAGGGCAACCAGGTTGGTGAAGGGACTCGAGCACAGATCCTATGAGGAGAGGCTGAGGGAGCTGGGGCTGTTCAGCCTGAAGAAGAGGAGGCTCAGAGGAGACCTCATCATTCTCTACAACTCCCTGAAAGGAGGGTGTAGCCAGGGGGGGGGTTGGTCTCTTTTGCCAGATGACTTTCAACAAGACAAGAGGGCACGGTCTTAAGTTGTGCCAGGGGAGGTTTAGGTTAGATATTAGAAAGAATTTCTTTACAGAGAGGGTGATCAAGCATTGGAATGGGCTGCCCAGGGAAGTAGTGGATTCTCCATCCCTGGAGATATTTAAAAAGAGACTGGATGTGGCACTCAACAGTGGTTCAAGGGTTGGACTCGATGATCTCTGAGGTCCCTTCCAACCCAGCCAATTCTATGATTCTATGATAAAGGCTATATGAATTATTATCTTGACTAAACCACAGCAGAAAGAAAAGGTTAAAGCCTGGGAGAGTTTGCTGAGCATTTGAACATTAGAGAAACCATTTCATAGGTGTGAATATATTTAAAGACAAATGAGAAAATACTTCAACTCATTTTAAGTTGCAGGATTTTTTTTAATTCTTAAAGAAAACCAGAAAGCCCAGGCAGAAATGTGAACATCAGCCTACAAATGAGGAGTCAGAAGCTGTAGTCAAGTTTGTTGCAAGAGCAGTTTTTCTGAGGGTGTTCAGTACAACAGATGGATGCCTGGAAAACACATTTAGTCCAGTGTCTCTAAGCCATTTGAACTACTTGTTCAGTAAGCCACCCTTTCACACAGAAAATGGCAAAACTTCTGGACTATTTTATATTGTCATGTGTTTGAGACCAGGTTTTACCATCACTGGGTAGGCCACATCGCTGGTGACATTAAAAATCTGAATTTAACTGCACTTAATGGATGGACTTAGCCATCTCAGGACAGTGACAGTGATCTCTGGTGTCACTCCCCAGACAAAAATGTTGCCCAATTCTTCTGTTCAAGGAGGTAGAGGGAGAGGCCAGAGCAGGTCTGGAAGGGACCAGGTCACCTCAAGAGGTGATCAGGTCCATCCCCTCGCTTCAGGCAGTTCCTCCTATGTCTGTGTCTTTATAAATGGTTGTCAGTATTGGTCTAAAAAAATGTAGCAATAGAGATTACCCCACAACACTACAAGATGGTGATGATGATGATTATTATTATTACAATGATTTTGTTATGAGCCTTCTGTAAAGGAAACAGATGTTTCAGAATATAAAGAATTGGTCTGATGGGAGGGATTGAAAGATGATGAATTAAAGTACTTTAATATGTGGTTAAACTTGGTAGTAAACACAGATACACGTCCGTTTTATTTGCTGCAATTTTAAATGCTCGGTTCCTGGCACATTAAAAAATTTAGGAGCTCTTCAGGAGTACATAAAGTGAAGTAATCTTAGCAATAAAACACTGATAAATAATTATTTTGAGTAATTTTTCAAAAGCAATTAACTTAAAGAAATCTGAAAAATGGGTGAAATTAGGCTTGTATTTTAGTAATAAGAAAGTAACCCAAGCCATCACACTTCTTTAATTAGACTGCTTTAAACATTTTTTCTCCCCTACATGTCTTTCAATCCCCTATTCCTTTCAGAAAACATACAAAAAAGATTTTCTAGAACTTGATTATTTTTCTAGATTTTTAATTTTTATATTTTCTGAGATTTTTCAAGACCTTGCTGGCTAGTAAGGAATCAAATTGCTGATTTATAGTACAGTTACTTTACTCTTAGATTTACTAACATTTTAAGGTTACATTTATCACCACAAAGCCTATTACTATAAGCATTTTTGTTGTTGTTGTTGTTGTTTAATCACCTCAGCATGTTTCTAAAATAAAGCCATCCATGAAAAAAAACCCTACAATCTTTTGCATAGGTATTTCAGGATAGAATCTGAATTTCATAGACTTGCTGCAAGGTGTTGAACTGCATTCACTTCACCCACTGAGCCACAGATATTTCAAGTAACACTGGTGATGCAGCCGAGATCCTTGGTTCTTACCCACACTTGAGTTCATTTTACACTGCTCTAGCAGCTTGAGGACACCTGAAAAGCTGCTTATTATTTATATATCTCTAGGGCTTCTTCTGTACACTGCTTGTAAGGTGTTACTGACAAGTGTAAAATAGGGATTCTATAAAAAAATATGCATTTCACTTTTAAAATGCAGTTCATTTCCAAAACATGAGCTGTACTTTGACACCTAAGTATGTTCCCATGATCACCATGTGAATGTGCCTGTGTTCAGCCACCTGAGATCAAATAACTTGAATCACAAAAATAATCCTTCTCATATTTTCTTCTGTGAGTATTCTTGAATAAATATTGCTTCCAACTGTTTGAACATTGAACTCATTTCCTTTTCCTGTCTGGATAATTAGAGGTTTCTTCCAGAGTTCATTAATTTCTTGAAGATATTTTGGGATAAGGAATCTGAGCACAGAACAGTCAACACCAGCGAGATTTAAGATGGTGTTTTCAGCTAAGGATGCTCCTCTTGACCTGAACAAAGCAATTTAAGGTAGTTCTGTTTCTTTTCTCACTGGTTACAGTAAGATAGGAGATACCAAGTACTAGCCAGAGGTATTCTTATCACCAATTGCCAGATTTGCATTTGAGAAAATTATGGAAACAGTTAATCTGCTATGTTTTTGCATATCATGATTTAAACTGTTTGACTTTTTCTTCCCAGTTTACTAGCACAGAACTCTGTGATGCTCTACCATCCCAATCCACGGATGCCTGACATAATGGTTTGAATGGCTGCTAATCTGCCTTTGGGGAATACTTGTTTCCTTGTGAAAAAAAAAAAAAAAAGTGCTTAATAATAATAAAAGTTGACCCATGAAACTCTTTTGACAAAATATACCAGATTATGAGTCTAGTGAAGACAGGCTTCTTTCTGTCTGCTTGAATTAGCTTAATGATCCTAAATTTTTTGTTAGAATTGAAGGTGTCTATCATTTTTTTAGGTCAGACCAAGCCTCCAGTAGCTCATCTGGCAGCTAACTTAGCCACACTTAACTGTGTGGCATTTCTATATTTCAGTGTTTCCACAAATATATTTACACACAATCCTTTTCAGGGATTGGCCAACTTGTTCCCATCTGTAAAACACTGTCACCTGATATCATTTGCAGCCTTCCTGGATCCACCTCTTGAGCCCCTGGCAATGTATTCATCATTACACCTACTCAGGAGGGTGTTTCTCCCGATGATAACAGGTGCCATGAGGCTGAAGAAGATCAAGACCAATGTAGCTGCTTATTCCAATGTAATACTCTTTTTTTTTTGATTGGGTACCTCTGGGGCAAATTTTTTTCCCAGATATTAACATTTGATCAGAGAATTAAATCACCTGTGTTTTTTCCTAAACCTTGTTACTCCGAGGCTGAGATGTATGCTGCAGATATCAAGACCATCTCTTTTCACTTGCTCAAGACTGTTTTTTTTCCAGATGGTCTGGGAAGCTGATCAGATTAGCAGACAAGAAATCCAGAGGTACAGTCATCTCCACACTGAGAAAGCCACAGAGCAGACTGCACTGAGGCTTGTCATGACACTGCTAAGGTGGATGGAAGTGTCCTCTGTCATTACAGCCCACACCTCCAGGGTCCCAGCTGTATCTGTGGCCTCAGCAAGAAGGGGATGTAGTTACTGCCATTCTCACACAGCCCATATCCCATCTGTAACTGCATCCATGCTGCTTCACAGAATCATAGAACCATAGAATTGGCTGGGTTGGAAGGGACCTCAGAGATCATCACCCTTGAACCACCGTTGCGGTTGCTAGACCATGGCACTGAGTGCCACATCCAGTCTCTTTTTAAATATCTCCAGGGACGGAGAATCCACTACTTCCCTGGGCAGCCCATTCCAATGCCTGATCACCCTCTCCGTAAAGAAATTCTTTCTAATATCTAACCTAAACCTCCCCTGGCACAACTTAAGACCGTGCCCTCTTGTCTTGTTGAAAGTCGTCTGGCAAAAGAGCCCAACCCCCTCTGGCTACACCCTCCTTTCAGGGAGTTGTAGAGAGTGATGAGGTCTCCTCTGAGCCTCCTCTTCTCCAGGCTGAACCTCCAGCCAGCCCCAGCTCCCTCAGCCTCTCCTCATACGGTCTGTGCTCGAGTCCCTTCACCAGCCTGGTTGCCCTCCTTTGGACCTGCTCCAGCACCTCGATATCCTTCCTAAACTGAGGGGCCCAGAACTGGACACAGTACTCGAGGTGTGGCCTCACCAGCACTGAGTACAGGGGCAACACTCTGCCACTACTGAGCCTTCCAGAAGGACTTCCACTCATGAGAAAAGCTTCTGAAGTTCTTGAATTATGAAACCCATTGCCCAGTAACTGTGAACAGCTCCTAAAGGTCCTCCATGAAGCTAACATGCATATCAACAGCCATGTTAAAGGAAAAAAGAAAGTGACTTTGAAATGTATTGCCTTTATGGTGATCTGCCTCTTACCATTTTTCTATTCTCCTCCAGAATCTGCTATGAATATGGATTCTGGGATTTTAGCATCAAGAGAAGTCTGACTGATGCCAGACATTTTCCATCCCATGTACTCATACAGAGGGTGTGAGGAAGCAGGAAGAGTCCTGACCCACACACTCACTTCAAGACTCAACACTCTTCAAGCTCTGAAGACCACACACCCCAGTGTGCAAACCTGCAATTCTACTGCACACCTTCAAGACTTCAGTTACTTTGCTGCTATGAACACCTAAGAGCTGGCACAATATGGCTTGTTTTTAATTCAGTAGCATGTTTGATACAGGATACAGGCTCCTAGCTTGCTGACTTCTGATGGAAAAAGGTAAATTTGTAAATCCCTAAGGAGTGAAATAATTCTGGTGGAAGGTTATAAAAAAATCCATATGTATTTAATATTTTATTAAATTATTAAAACATATAACATTATTAAAATATATAAAATAATTATTTAACATTGTGATTAAATGCCCTGTTATTACCAGTAATTGTTGGGTAAAGGGTGAGTCCTAAACAGAGTGTACTGCCTGATAATTTGGTCACAGTGTTACAGATTTCATCTTGAATTAATGTCCTCTTACAGCTGCTGCCCTAGGCCTTCTGACTGCCTATCTGCTTCATGACTCAGTCCCACAGCTGAGATCATCCTTGTTTCCATCTGTCAAGGGTACTGGCTGTCCACATAACTCCAAACCTAGCAACTGAAATTGCAAACAAAATCCTATTGCTTCTGGTAGGATATCCTTACTTCCCATCACCCGCAAGTAGGAAACAACTGATTTTTTTTGCCATTTGTGTTTGGGAACATGTAGTTGAATTAATGAATCAAAGAAAAAAATGCCCTTTTTCATTCCCTGAATCAGAAAAGATAAACTAAAATTAAATTTTCTTATGTTCTTTTCATTTTCTTTTATTAATTTTCTTTACATTCTTAATATACATCCTAAAAATAGACTCCATTTGCTGAGAAGGGTGTACAGTTATGAGCAGCTGTTATAATACTCATCTTTTATACAACATCATGAGCTATAAGTAGATTGCTCAGTTAATAAGAGTTTCAGAAGTTCTGCTTTATAGCAACATAGTCCAAACACCCCTAGCAAAGGACTCCTATACCCCGTACGGTTATCAGAACAGTGTCTGAATCATTCACCCAATGAAAAAGTTTTTCTAAACATGCAGCTGAGAGTAGCTAATAGTAAAAAAATTCGGTAGATTTTCATTTTCTTTATGTTCTTGCCTCAATGTTGTGCCTCTGTAAAAAAGCATCTCCTGACCATCATAAATGTGGCCTGTATGATAAAATGTTCAAAGCCAGGGACTTCTTCAAGAGCCAAGCTCCTCACCTCTCCTGGTCAGAACTTACCAGGATCATTAAAGTAAAAGTGAGAGAACAAACCACTAATTGATTTAACATCTATGGGTCAAAACCATCTTTGAAACCCACAGGAGTAGCACTTACCTAGGCACTCTAAGTCAGAGAGTTGATAGTAAAGCCAAAGGTCATAAACAGTTTAATCAAAGTTATAACAAATAATTAACTCTTCCATTAGCACCACCCAGATGCGGAAATAGTCTCGTTAATCATCCTGGGTAGAACATTGCCTGTAAATGTTGTGTAACAGTTGACATTATATAGAGCCTTTCTACCTTGATTTCTTCTTTTTCTGTATATATTTTATATATGTCTAGATACATAGTGAGCTTTTGGGCTTGTTCTTTTTCTAAAAAAAAGCTTTATTAAAAAAATAGCTGATAATAGGGGTTTAGAATAACAAGAGATATGTTAAAAACAAAAGGATTTTTAGTGCCTTGATGCATCTGAACCCACTTGCACCAACTAATACATACATCATATGAGAGGAAAATGATGCCATGTTCATCTGTGATGAGCTAATGTTGAGGTAGTTAGCCTAAAATTGTCAATTTGTGACTTTACATTAGCAAATCTTAATGTCCTTTCTCTTAAGTGCTTGTTTATATAAATTACTCGCAAATGATACAAAAACAGACTAAAAGCTCCTAAGTGTTTTACATCCATTGCAGATGTATTTCCCTCCATATAATGATGAGAGTTGCATTATCTATATGTAGACATTGTACATTTTAAATAAGGAAGCGAGCAGCTCCAAAGAGACTGAATCTCAAAACTCCCCTCTGCAAGTTTAGGGTCTACCACTAGAACCCATTAAAGTGGGAATGTTACCCTATTAATCTATTTCCAATCTTTTGGTTTTTCTTGCTTGCAAGAAAAGTGTTCGTTGCTCCTCAGGCAATCTCAGCAAGCTGCTGGCAAAATCTCCCCTGTCTAAATGTATCTAGGCTTGAATTAATTCACAGAATCACAGTCAAGGGTTGGAAGGGTCTTCTGAAGATCATCGAGTCCAAGCCTCCTGCCAGAGTGGGACCAAAACTAGGGCAGGTCACTCAGAGATGCATCCAGATGGGTCTTGAAAGTCTACAGAGAAGGAGACTCCACAATCTATCTGGGAAGACAGATTTTAAAGTTGCCCTTTGAACACCACTTCTGTGATGGGTTCAGAGGTTTTTCTGAGAACTGAATTTAAATATATCTGTCATTTCCTGATTAATTGTGTGGCCATAATACACAGTTGTTTTGCTACCTCCTCTCCCCTAAAATATTTTACTCATTGCTGCATTTTAAGGGACCTTTGCATTTTTTTAACTGCATCATTTTCCTAAATTATTACAGATAGATACTATTTAGTTCTTGAGATGCATTCTCATGCAGCCTTCATGGACTTTCATGCAGCTCCACTAAGGGACAAGCCACTGGTCTCAGTCCTTGCATTCCTAGAAAGTAATAATTACTCCAGAAGGTCAGTGACATTACCCTCTATGAAAAGGATGACATGTACTCTCAAAGAGTATAGATCTCCAAACGTATTTTGTGGAAGGCTATGATATTAGATGTTTTTCATGATGACTGCTGAATTATTTTTTATTTTATTTATTTATTAGTTTGCTTTTTTTTTTTTTTTTTTTTTTTTGGTCTTGCTGAGTTTCTCAAGTAAGGTTCTTGATAAAGGGCAGCTGAAGGACTGATCTTGCTCCTCTTTTGATATATCTGTAGAAGAACCAAGTGAAGGGTCACATTTGGCATGGATATTACTTCACTGGCATGTAATTCATTACCAGAAGTGCTAACACTTCAGAGTTCACTTCAGTGAACCAGTTTTCACAATCTAAATCTGGATTACATTGTAAACTGGTTTTGATTAAATGCAATTCCAGAATTAATTTTTTTTAATCTTCTATAAATTCACATCCTCACTCCTCTACACTATTTTCTGTAGCAGTTATGATCAGGAAAAAGCTCAATTTCTATTGGAATTATCTTTCAAGTTCTGTAATCATAATTTCAATATTGGTGCAACATGAGGTTTTTGTTCACAGCTCAATTTATTTTTCCTTCCTGCCTGAAGAACACTGTTTTGATTTGTAAATTCTCTCTTCTTTCTAATTTAATTATAATGAATTTAATGATAAGTATTTTATTGCCTTTTTTCTACTCAGTTAATAAAATTAAAACTTAATTGCTCAGTAAAAGCAAACACAGGCAGCTTACTCAGGAGTACAGATAAGAGCCACTTCATTTGCCATATGAACAAAACACATAAGAGCTTTGAACAAATGAACTCAAACAGAAAAAAAGCAGCAAGCAATCATTTTCTTTTGTTAACAGTGGGATTTTTAACAGTTGGCAAGAAGGCTGATATAGTTGGTTATATCAGCCAATGATACGGTTATTTTTTCTGCTCAAAGAATATAAATAAGCTGAAATGTGCTTCCTCGGTGGTTTTCTTTTTATATTTTTTTCATGGTTTGTAAGGAAACTGCAAGAGAAATGAAGCTGCCCAATTCCTCAGAACTGATTCTAAGTCTTGTGTCTCCTGTCCCCAGAGGAATTACAGTCACCTTCATCAGGGAGAACAAAGGCCTGAGGTACAGCAGTGATTTCTTTACCCAAGCAAAAGGAGTAATGCTTGGGAGCACTTTTAACCCATTTAAGTCTTATTTAGAAAAAAGAAAAAAATTGCAGCTAGTCCAGAGCAGGTATCTCTTTGGCAGCCCTAGACCTTAGCACTGTGACATTCTCTATTCAAACTTGAGATGCATGTTCATGACTGAGTTTTAGCCAAACCATATAAAGCTTTTTTAAAATCCACTAGAATTTTAACTGTATTGAAGAGATTTTAAAACTACACAGAGCACATATGTACAGCAGTGACACTGTAACTTCATGTCTGCTTCTCTTCTTCCTTAAAATATTCCATTTCATTCAATCTCTCTTTAACATGTATCTGTTTCTACCTACCCAGTGCATTAACTACTCTTCTCGTCTTCAAACATCTCCCTTTTGATTGCCCAAGTCTTTTGAGCAATTCTGAATAGAAGCTGACAGCCTTTTGGATTCTGTAGCTAATTCAAGCTGGAGATGAGTCCTAAACCTACCACAGTGGGGTCACTAGGTGACCAAGATGCCCAAAAAGTTGTGTTTATGTCCAAATCAAACTGACCTTGCTGCAGCATCTTTTTTCTCAGACCTTCACAAAAGTTAAATTTCCTCAGTCTGTTTCATCAAGGAGAGCTGAATCAGAAGAATCTAAACATGTAAAATTAGGTGGAGTATATACTCTTGCCTTTGTTTCATTTCTCCAATGTTCAGCAAAGCTCAAATTGGTACTTTCCACAAAAATAAACAAGCCTTCATTGAAGAAAAAAACTGATAGGCACAAGCTACTCATCTACTACTTGTAATATAAAATCAGAAAGAATAAAAAGAATAATGGGGGCAAATCCATTCTCTATAAGTCTCAGGTACAGGCAGATAAAAGCCCACAGAACATCTCCTCCAATTGCAATGGCACATGATGCATCCCCATCAATGAGCTTAAGAATTTTAATAAGAGGTCAAGAGTCATAGCAATTAGGTGTCACAGGACAATAATAGGACAGCTTAAGGGAGTTGTCTGTGACTGAGATATCTGCAACAAGAAGGAATTTGCTTAAGAAAACTCTTAGATGATGGGGAGAAACTGTTGTTCCTGCAAAAATGACTTAGGAAAAAATTCTCCCTCGATAGCAATTCTGGCAAAACAGATGGATGCTGAGCATGGAAGCAGTGTACACCACAAACACACCTGGGCAACTTTAATGTCAATAGGAACACAGATTTCTTTCTGCAAGACTTGGGTTAGGAAAGAAGGGGTAAGATTAGGAGAGGAAGGTTAGAAAAAGAAGAGGAGATCCCTCTGCCCTGCTCCAAAGACAAGTAGCAGAAGCCAACGCATGAAGATCAATGTAATGTTTGTATTCTGTTACTCAAGTATAAATAAAAGGCTCTTTTGCTTGCCCTTTTTGAGGTAATAAACACATGAAATATGTAAGAACTTAATTTTCTCTCTCAGGATATTCTATATAATCTTTAAAAAAACAAACCAAAACATTTCAAACTCAGTTTTAAAGACCCTTATGGTTTTTTATGCTCAGGACTCTACTTAGGACACTATTCCAGTTCTTGGTCATCAGATACAGTTTCTAGTTCATATCCATTTATTACCAAGACAAAAATTTGACTGTGTGCCAATATAGTCCCTCAAATTAAAAAAATCTTCTTCATATTTAACTCTATATGTGGCTGTTGTTTTTTTTTCCCCATGATATAATGTAAGTCAAAAGGTCATAAACTTTAAGCAGATAAAATTCAGTTTCTCACCCCTGCTGTTTGGATCCCATCCTCTTCAGTGATAACCAGTGAATTGCAATTGGCTGCCACATTCACTTCAACCTGTGTGTTACCAGTATATCTTTATTTTCAACCTTCCTGTATATCTCAGGGAAGATACTGAGTCAACTTGATCTGTATTTGATTAGAATATTTTTCTTGAAAACAAGATGAAATCTCTTATGATCCCTTCCCAACAGTTTCTCCATGCAAATCTGATGCTATTAGCCAGTTGTGCTACTTCTCCCTCTTTTATCTGTTATTAAGAGTCTGGTTTACTGGTGTAAAACTTAATTAGTATCTAGATACATAGAACTGAGAACACATTTATGCTAAGTACCAGATAAACACAATCAGGTCTGCACCTGATCCAGAGAGCAAGCAGAAAGCATTCTCAGAGAAAGCAGGAGGGGAGGTAATACCAGTAACAGCCCTTTTAGTAGGTCAGATGACACATTCTATATTGAGTTTCTCTCCAAGTCAGTCCACACAGCATTGTTAAAGTAGTGAAAACCAAAGGAAGAAAGCAAGCAAGAACTGTAGAAATTATCACCTTCTCACCTCTGGCAGAACTGACTGCAGGATGTAAGGTTAGACTGGCTTAGATAAACACAGAGTAACAAAATACAGTTAAAATTAGATCTGATTGCCAAGATAGGTTATGACCAGTTAGGTATATCCACCCCCTCTACTCTTTATGAAGTTGTATCTATTTTAGTAGTAGGAAGATAAGGGATGGGCTTGATTTCAGACTTTCTGGTGTTTATTCTGGTATTCCTGTGCTTATCCTTGTACTCCCACCTGGAGGTGCAATGAGAGCTCTGGCTTGCACCCTAATACCTTGAAGTTTAGGCATTGACCCCTAAGGGATTGACTTCCTGTATATGTTTCTCTGTCATTAAATTTTGAAATATATTTAGGGAGATACATTTCTTTCCAGTAACATTTGTACTGTTTTAATTTATTTCCTGTTTTAAGTGATCAATAGTTTCAATAAAAGCAGTTCAAAATCAAATCTACAGCCAGTTCCTTGAATAATTCACAGAGCTTGGATAACCACACAGCTCATTTTACTAATAAATTGCAAAGATTGAAAGCTGTTTGTTTGGGATTGGTTCCAAAGTGCTTTTTCAAGAAAGATACATTTGAGTCACAGATCAATAAAGAGACCCTAGTGTTATCTGTAGTGAAATGAGGCCAGGTGCCACTAATTGCCAGGTAGTGGGCATGAGCTTGTGTTAAGCCCACCTGTGCCTGATTAGGGCAGACCCCAACTGCGCATGAGCAGGATTAGGGGGCCAATAAAAGGTAGGTATCCTGCTCATGTGCAGTGGGGGTCCACTCTAATCAGGCACAGGTGGGCTTAACACAAGCTCATGCCCACTACCTGGCAATTAGTGGCACCTGGTTGCCTCATTTCACTACAGTTATCACTGAGTTGTTTGAAATCATTATTTGAATGTTTAGTGACAATCAAAAAAACAAGTCAGAAGATATCATTTTGTGACCATATAAAAAGCTGATGCTCCCAAACCTTGAGCATCACCTTGAGTGATGCTCCCAAACTTTGTGTAGTTTGGGTAACTATGCCTCACAAGGACCAAGTTAGAACGGGTACAGAGAAAGGCAACTAAGATGATCAAAAAAATTAAAAGGAGAGATAAAAACATGAGATTTCTCAGTTTCTAGGGGAGAAGGCTGACAGGGATGTGGTTAGGGGTTACCCTGTCATAAAGACAGGAAAAAAGGTGAATGGAGAACTGTTCATCAGCTCCCACAGCTTTAAAACCAAGGCACACTCAATGAAATTACTGGCAGATAGATAATTGGTTACAGAAAGATAAAAGGAAATACTTGATTATACAGCAGTGGGTTTCTTGAATTTGCTATCAAAGAAGCTCATAAAGGCAAAGAGAGATAATAGGTTCAAAAAGGGATTAGACAAGAATTGGACAAAGTCATGAACAACTGCTCCTTAAAAAGGCACACTAAAAAACACTGTGACACTCTCTAATACATTTCTGCATGTTCAGGAATAGGTAAAAAAACTTCTGTATATATAAAAGACTGCAGAAAACAGCCAGGCTATTTTAAATTACTTGAGATTTATTCATAGAAGGATGGATAAAGAAGGCGTAAAAACTTGAATAAAACAGGTCCTAGGGCAGAACTGTAGAAATTGTGGATGTGTCAGTTCTAAGAAGCCAAGATGAAAATGCATCCATGATCAATTATTACTAGATTACCTATGCCTCATCCTAAAATAGCAATACAGTACCATATCTGATAAGCAGACTGATGGAAGAATCAAACATGCAAAATATATGCAGATTAGTAGCACTGTGCCAAGCAGGTACAATGTGAAGTTAGTTCACCTGCAAAAATAAATAAATCCCTGTAATCCCAAAGAAAAGTAGAATCACAATATCTTAACCCCACAGGTTATTTCATGTATATGCAGGGCATGTTTCTAAGATGGCACCTGTTTGTAAAAGGCAAATACATAAGTCATACAGCCATATTTTCATGCTGTGAAAGAGAAGCCTATTTTCTTTCTCAAGGAATCACAAGGCAGAAGGCAGAACCTCCACAGCTTTCTGACTGATAAAGCCACTGGGATAGACAACAGACTGCCTCATACAGCAGACTATAGAGAGACCCTTGGTAACTCTCACTCCATAGGTGTGGTCACATTTCATCACTCAAAGATTTTACAAGCATTATACACACAGCTCAAGAGCACTCAGCAATCATTTACTGGCTAACACAAAGGATAAGGAGCTGCAACTAACGTGCAACCCAGGAAAGCATTAATATGCTCACCTTTGTCTTTCAAGTCTCTATTTTTCTTGCTATTTTCTCTCCTTCAGTTACTCGCAAATATCACTCAGTAATTACACTTTGCCTTTGGTTTTATCTTTCCTTTGTATGGCTCACGTAATGTTTTGCAGCTTAAAACCTATCTCCTTGAAGCATCAGACCACAGACCAAACTGGCCTCTGGGTCACAGAGCTGGATCTGAATCCTTGAGATTAATCAAATCTTCTGTCTGTGTCACTCTTGGAGTAAGATGGCTCTGGATTCTTCTTTCTCCTGGTAAAGCTATGCTGTCCCCTTTTTATTTTGCAGTTTTAAAACCTTTAAAGCCTTTTCTACTGGTATACAGCAGTGTGGCAAAATTTAATTACTGTATATGAAATGCATTCGCTACACTGATGTAAAAGGTGATCTAAAAAGTTTCATATTTTTGCTTGCAACTCTGACACCAAATTGTTGCAAAAATTATTAAGCAATTAATTCTTCCAGCTGACAGCAGTTGTGTCTGAACCAAGCAGAAGTGAAATACTGAGCAAAAAAATGGAAAATCCATTCCGTATATTGTGGTACGGAGGCTGCTGTCTGAATTTAGATTACAAATTCAGGCTCTAAACATATTATTTACCACAGAAGTATTTACCTGGTATCCTGCTGATAAAGTGATTAGTTGCTGCATGGCAGAGTCAGCCTGTGTTAATACAGAAATGAAGTGTAATCTCTAAGAACAGCAACATGGCAATAAGCAATCAGCAAAGGTCCCTCCAGTGTGGTTTCAGCATCACGCTGTTCGTAAATGGTGAGGTGCTCAGAATCCTCTGCTTCCAGTAATAGATTTAGGCAAGGCATCTGTCCTGGTCATTCATTTAATTGCAGGCCCAGCATTAAAGCATGACAGAAGCCTATAATTTATCTCTGTAAAACATGCTGGGGACACAGTCAATGAAAGTGCACATTAGTCAATATTCAGTGGGCAGTCAAGAATTAAATATTTCAGCAGTTTGCATTGAGTCTTGGCAGTGAAACGTTTCAAAATGTCAGCATGGTCAAAATGATGTGAAGACAAACCTAGAGCATAGCATATGGCCTGATTTTCTTGTGCAGCATTCATTTCACTACAGATGTCTAAAATTTATTATATTGCTTGACTGACACCTCTGCAGTTATTACAAGCCAATTCAATACCAGCTTTTTTAGCACCAGTTTGTGTAACTTATGAATGCATTAATGGATGTACTACATTATCATTTGGAATAGAAATTTCCATCTGAAAATAACACTAAAATAAAGGAGTAGATGAGGAAAGCAAGAATAATATTGAAGGCAGAAATCTGATAAGACAAATATGAAACCATCATATGACCGAGTACAGGAGATGGTCCTAATGATAACAAATTTTTGTGACCAAATTTTTTCATTACACCTGGCAAAGAAGCTGCTTAAGACATTTGCAGCTGAGATTTTGTTTGTCTCTTCACCTATGCTTAATATGGCATTTGTGCACACAATACAATCAAAAGCAGGAAGCCATTTCCTAGCAGAGATATTAAAATCGATGTTTTATGGTCATTGTGATTAAAAAGAAAAAAGTGTTGCTCATGGACATCCAAAGAGGAAGGTAACCAAATAAATTTACAGTCAAATCAGAATTGTGGCAGCAAGGTAAGTCTCTTAAATTAAAAGGACAATTTTATAAGTAAATCACACACACAATTTCAAAATTCTTTTTGAAAAAAAGAAAAAATTGGTAAAGAAAGACCATCTGCCTATCGACAGCCTTTTTGTCTGTTTCCTAGATAACACTAGGACTTTCACTTCCTGCAGTCTAAAAGCCTCATGTGATATTGCACTTCCATTTTCAGCTCAAAATTCAAGAATCCACATGGACATCTGCATCGCCTTCTGGAGAGTACAAAGAAGAAGTCTAAATCATTACAGGCTTTACATTCCATTGGATTTGGTATCATTTTAGCAACATACAGTAGATGCTGAGGCTTTTCACCGCTCAAATACATTCATTCCCCAGAACAACAGAACCTAATATATGTTTCCCTTGGAAAGAGATACACTAACAAGAAGGTATGGGACAGGAAAAAAAATCTGTTCCCAAAGAACTTCTATGTGTGAGATTTGGGTACAAAGTGACACATTGGAAACTGAAGCATTTTTCTTTTTTCTTTTTTTCTTTTTTTTTTTTTCTTTTTTTTTCTTTTTTTTAATTTTTCTTTTTTTTAATTTTTCTTCTTTTTTTCTTTTTTTTTCTTTTTTCTTTTTTCCTTTCCTTTCCTTTATTTTTTTTTCAAGCTACACAACATGTTCAACAAATACAGTGGCAGCACAAGCTTCCCTATGCTGGTAGTTCAGCACTGATCAGTAGGACCCACCTTAAGGGCCAAGTAATTCATTCTCCTTGCTTGTACTTACATTAGTACATCAAACCAGACCACACTGTTCTTTGTCCATGAAGACAAGGAAGAGGTCCTTGTGACTGTGGGACTGAACTCCTTTCTCCTCCCTCCTCCAAAAGCAGGGTCGCTTCGTTCATTCTGCCTGATGGAAACAATCAGTGTCTGATTTTGTTCCCCACACTGTGCCCAGGAACTGTTGGATAGGCTGCTATTTGGCTTGGGCCAAAACTGATAGCATCTCAGCATCTGACCCTTCCCTGTCCTACCTGACTTCCCAGCACAGCTGGCACATGAGGCTGTGAGTCAGCTGAGAATCAAGTGAGGAAAGGAATAATGACAACATTTGTTTACAACAGGTATACACTGGATAAAGCAGCAGCCAGGGCATTACCAAGATGTAGAGACACAAGATAAACCAGGTGCCTCGAGCTGCCAAAGAGTGGGTGTGAGTCCACCTGTGCCTGGTTAGGACAGGCCCCCTATTACTAGGGGGTCAATAAAGGTGGGACACACACCCACAGAAAGAAGCTCACTCTGGTGCGAGGCAATGGTGAGGCCAGCATCTCATCGAGCCTCAGGAGCAAGAAAGGCTCTTCCCGCTACACCAAGAGGCTCTTGAGAAAAGAGCTTGAGGTGTGTAAAAGATGGCAGGAAACTTGTGACTGTGGGATGATACCCAGCACAGTAACCAGACCCTGCCTTGAATGCTGCCAGGAGCCAACCCACTGGCATTGTGTCCCCATTCCTGTCCCATGGGGAGACAGGGCTGGCAGGATGGGGTGCAGTGGCAGAAGGACCCACAGCTCAGGGGGGGGTGTGGGAACCTGTGGGAAGCCTCCTTGCCAGTGCACAGGCTGGGAAGCAGCAGGGAGCTGCACACAAAGACAGAGCAGCCCCATCTCCAGAAGGAGAAGATGCATGGCCAAAAGAGGAGGGTGTGCCTGTCACCCCTGTGCTGTGAGAGAGGGGTGTGCACACTGGAAGAGGCTCCTGTCGGATTAGAAATGGTAGAAATTAGAGTGTTTAGAAACTTGCAGGTGCTTTTTAGCATCTTGAAAGTGTTTTGTTTTGGTTTTTGTTTGTTGGGGTTTTTTTTCCTGTTGGCCTCCTGATATTTATGCAAATGTGAAGTTCACAGACTGCTGGCTAATTATGTGTCGTTACTAAATCAGTAATCCACTTTGATCCTGTTTTGTGCTAAAGTTGAGAAAGTCTTCTCTGCCACACTCCCTTGTGTTGAAAAAATAATATGCTATTAAAAAAAACAGTAAGCAATTAGCTCAAGTACCCCTGAATCACACTCAAGTTACAATAGCTCTTTAACTCAGATGATTGACTCTTTAATTTCCTAGTGTAAATATAATTAGAAAATAACAAGCTGCTTCTTGATCCTCTAAATATATCACTCTTCATCTTAAAGAAAGTTGCTGGTTTGATGCATTCCTGTGCCATTTCTCTGTATATATGGTCACTCTTTAATATGAGCTTGTAATATATAAAGGAAATTTCTTACTTATGAATTATAATTCAGTAGGTTGTCAAACCTCCACAAAACAGCCAAACTGCTGAATTTGGGAAAATACTTGCCAGATGAACAAACCATCTGTAGTTTCTCATAGTCATGTGCTATAACCAACTAAGGTAATTAAGAATACTTGATTGGCTTACAGAGTGCAGAAAGAGCAGAATGGAATAAAAGTTTTCCAGTCAGCAAAAACATTTAAAAGAAAAATGCAGATAAAGCTTTTGGATCCTCAATATGAACTGGAAGCAAGATGGTTCAATGATTCGTTTCAGTGAAACAGTGTCTCCTAGAATTTGACTGAAAATACTAATCCTGAAACACAGCAAAAAAATTTCAAACCATATAATCCAAAGGTACCATGAAAGAAATACATATATAATTTTTATGAACTAACAGAAAGAAAATAATAAAGTTACCAGTCATTTGAAGTTTTAACATAAAAAGAAGCCTCAGAAACCAGCCAGCCTGCTACTGCAACAGCTTGTCCCAGCTCCAAACATTAGTTGCAAATGATAGCATTCCTCTTGCAGGTCAGGACCTCAGCACAAAAAAGGGTGAGCATCAGAGAGAAATCCCTGTATGGAAGACCTTTTGTTACAGAAGCACTAACAATAAACTGCTTTACTGCAGACAGGAAAGGGCATGTCCCTCATTTGTGACCCTGTTTTTCAGGAGGTGAGATCCATTAGGTTAGTTTTGTTACCCTCCAGTTACTTCAAACAGTTTTGTGGTCAGTGGCTGTTGAGGTGAAAACTTAATCACTTTTCTCAGCTCTTGCTTATGGCCATGTCCTTTGATTTGTCTGTGACATTGCTTTTTGGCCTGAAAGTGTAATAATCTCCACAGAAGTCTTCATTATTTACACAAAGTTGCTACCCACCCTTTAGATTAGAAGCAATCTGATCACTCAGTATGCACGTACCACTTAGTACAATGGATCTATGACCAGAGCTCTTATACAGTGCTAAAAAGTAAGAAAACCTGCAAGCAAAAATTAAGAAGCAACACAGTTATTATTCTCAGAGTTGCACTGAAAAGCAGAACTGTAATAAAGCCATATAAAACCTCCTTGCAGGAATAGTCATGGAAGGCTGCACCTACGAAAACTACCCTAATTCAAAGAGAAATTTACAGTAAAGAAGAATTAAAGCTAAATATCTTTAAATTCATTTTTTAAGATGTCCCAGATGTGTTCATAGTCTCAGGATGTGGTCTTCTCTGGCTTAAACTACATCAGTAGCACATCCAAAAGTACAAGTGAATACTGGTTGCTCGTAAAATAAATGGTATGGTCCATTAGCTAGGACTGTGTAACTGGATACAATTTAACTGCATGTACTAGGGTACAAAAGAAAAAAGAAAAGAAAAAAAAAGAACAGAAAAAGTTAAACTAAGGACTACAATGGGAAGAAATAACTATTAGGTTAACAGTGCCTGATAACTGGCAAGACCAAATGGGTACTGTTCCAATTAACTATGGTTCCCACAGGATTCAAAGGTGCCTTGAAGCCAGTAGGCACTGACCAGATTCATTTGGGCTCTGAAGACACAGGGACCCAGGGAACAATCAAATCCATGGTACAAGCATTATAAAAGCTATCTGTTACCTGGCTGGTTTTTCTGGTTTTTGCCTCTGAGGGTGAGCTAGAAGATTCTTTATGTAGGAATTAAAGGTACCAGCAATAACCAATGGGACTACCCGGGGGTGCAACAAATGAGTTACCTGTTCTCTGGGAATTTCTGCTAATTAAATGTCACATACACTTATTTGGCCTGGTTTACACAGAGAATACATCACCCCCATCACCCAAAAAAAAAAAATTATGAAACTACACATAGCCCCCCTCCCAAAAAAAAAACCAAAACAAAAACAACCCAAACCACAACCCCCAATAACCAAAACAAAAAACCAACAAAAAAACCTAGAGACCTTCACTGTAAAAAAATAAGCACAACTCAATTTCATATTCTATACTGGAATCGAAGGATGTGGAGCTGGGACTGAAGCACCTCTGTTTCTTGCTTTTCAATAGACCTTCTCTTAAACAGCTTTGTTTCTGTGAAAGAGAAGTAATTACTGTTGAGCAAACCATAACAGCTCAGGCAATCACAAGGATTACAAGAACTTCCATCTCTCACGGATTTGTGTAATGAACATAATCTGGGTAGAGCTACAGTAGAATTAGAGGATTCTGCCCATTACTAGAAGACTGAGACAATGTGTCTTTAAGAAGGCAAGCAGGGGATCAAAGATGCACCATATAGTAATAAACAGACAACAAAAGCCATGCCTGGTTATCATGTTTGCTTTTTGTCCTTTAAAAAAATTGCTTAGCCCATCAACTATTTAAAGAAATTATCACATGCAATCTAATGTCTTTCAAAATCAAAGCAAAAAAGATGTTATGTGCTGAACAAGAATTAGAAGTGCAAGGTTTTGGGAACTGTAAGAGTAATTCTCACTGAGACAATGTTGACTCACAAAATACTTTCATGTGTGCCAGATCACTACTATCAAAGTGTCAAAGGGGAATTTGACACAGAAAAAAAAAAATTCTCTCACAGATGGTTACAAAATTGTATATGAATACCTTGACCTTATGATTTGCATTTGCATTTGCATTTCATAACAAAAATGAAACATAGATAATACTGAGAAACATCTACTTCATGAGCAATATGTATCTGGCCATTTATACACTGGTAAATACTTTTTTAGAGGACTGGAGGAGGTCTGAAGCTTAAGCCAATTGTACTTTCTTCTGCGTACATCTGCAGCTGGAGAAGTGACATTTCCTCCAGTTCCTCTTCTTTATTAGAGGCTATTTTCAAGCTAAAAGAAAAAAACCCCTCACTTATACCATAATTTTCCATAGAAATTCCAAAGATAGATCACCATGTGCCACCTTCTGTCCCTCAGTTTGTTGGAATGCCCCTTCAAGCCACACTTGCTCTTGTAAATGTGAAGCAAAAGACTGAAAGGGTATGGAATACCAAGCAGAAAAACCTCGGGTACTAAAAGCATTATAACTGGAATTTGGATCAGCCAATAACTTTGCACACATCACGATACTTCAGCTGAGTTGATTCTTCCAATATATAAATTGTTGAAATTAGAGATTTTCATGTATGTCATTCAGGTCTATAAATCCCTTCCTGATATAAGAAAACAAAATACATTGAATTAAGCATGCTCAAATATTTCTCTCAGTTTATCTACTATAAAAAGATGATAGAATTACTTGTCTTTTGTACCACATAGCTTAAAAAATTTTGAATACTGTTCTTAATCTTATAATCTACTTATAAATCAAGATGATGATACATTACTTGGATTTTTTTATTATACTCAGATACATGTATAATCTGGTAACTTCCTCCAAGGAAACAGTGAAGTTTATTTTCCATAAGTTCTTACATAAACATGTAATAATGTCCAGCTTGACTCAGAAATATTTGCCTTATTTCTCCAGCACTTCTCATACATGGTGAGGAGACATGCATGTAAGGCTGGAGCTCAGCATTAAGTGAGAAGGTAGGAGTTACTCTGAGAATATCTTCTTAGTTATACACATTGCATGTATTAGCTTTTGGTTTATTATTAAGAGTTAAAAATGCTACTCTCAACATCTCTAAGTTTATCATTACTTGGTCAGTATCTGTAATGGGAACTAGCCTTGAAAAGGGATTTAAAAAGAAGGAAATAATGAAGAGCTTTAAAGTCATCTGGGAGGCAAGATCACATTCTGGGTCGATAAAACCATCAAACCCCAGATCACAGGGAAGTGGAGGTCTTCACTATCACCTAAATTACAGAACAATAAAATAGCAACAGGTAGGTCTAAGAAGGCCCTTGAAGCTGAGGCCCACAACCGTGTGTGAGAGCAAGGAGCAGAAAGTAGGTGAGAGAAGCAAAGGAAGAATTCCAGAACAAGGTCCTGCCAGAGGGAAGCACAGGCAGGCAGAGGGAGGCAGGAAGCCTGGGCAGCCCACTATGGATCCACTAATTGCTCTGGCTTCATTCATGTGTATCAGGCAAATCAGTTCAGGTTCCAGTGAAGGGCATATTAACCCCATACCAACTCAATGTGAAGTACTGATAGAATCATAGATTATCTCACATTGGAAGGGATCTGGTTGCTCATTTACTGTTCCAATAGGGGAAATATCACATCAAGCACCACATTTGAAGAAACTTCTTTCCTGAAAGGGTGTGAAATACTGGAGCAGACTGCCCAGGGAGGTGGTTAAATCACCATCTTTGATGTTTAAAAGAAATGCAGATGTGGTGCTTAGGGGCCTGGTTTAGCACTCCAGACAGAAGAGTTAGGTTGATGGTTGGACTTAATCTTAAAGGTCTTTTCCAACAAAAAATGATTTTATGATACAATAATTTCTCACACAAGCTGACAGACTGGTGCAATTGACTGCTCGATGATGGGTTCACAAGAAAATTGGTCCAGTATCATGAGGAAATATCCACCATCCTACTAAACTGGCCATATGCCAACAGCTGTAAATGGCTGGAGAATGGGAGAGTATTAGGGAGCATTTGCACATATGTCTAACCCTAGCTGCTGGGGCTCCTCCTGGGGGCTGCAGAATATTGGGCCTGGTACTATAAAAGAACATCCCTCTTGTTCTTATACAGAAGTTATCTCTGCCTTTCACTTGAAATGTAGTATTGTTTCCTTAAGAGGAGGGGTGTAATAACCCTCAAAATCTTTTGCAATTAACAATTCATTTCTTAAACACTTGGCACCTGGCTGTTGCTAAACAGTTTATGTTGAAAGATTTTTATTTTACTGCTTTTTCAATTTTGAAATATGAAGGTGATGTAGCATCCTAATTGCAGACGCAGTTATACCCATGTAAGTGCTAGTGCTGTTGTAACCTTTCCCTGGATTTCTGAAGTATATAATTACTATCGTGGCAGATGAATCAGAAGTCCTACTAATGATGGCATTTATTATTTTTTTCAGATGTAAGATGGTATGTGAGGATACAATTAGGTTTCAGATTTTTGTTTGTAACCAAATAGGAGTTGGTGTTGGACAGTATGTGTGCTGCTGTTGCCTGAACTATCAGTCCTGCCTCCAAACTCCCCTTTGCATATTTCCCACATGAAATATCTTGCAAATCCTGAGGACATCTTGCATCCTCATGAAGCTGCATAGACATATTACCCAGAATGTACTAATGCAAACAGGATGAGCCAGCACTGCAGACACACCACGCAGCACACCCTTTGTTGAATGTAGCCAACCTAGAGCCCAGTATCCCAGCTAGTCAAAAGCAAACACTTGGCAGAGGGTGTAGAAGCACCACAGACATGCAGGATATACTTTTTCCTAATACTGTCCCAGTGCCTGGTATGTGGGCTAGCAGGCAAGAAGAAATCACAAAATCCATAGTCATTACCTGAGAAATCCTCTCCCAGTGATGTCTAAGAAGGATTTGTCATGGTCTTCAGAGAGACCTGGATTTCAAATGCACTCTGAATAACCCAGAGCTGTACAGTCCTTCACTCAGTGTTTTAGGTAGGAAATTTCTCAGAACTTGTGCATCATCGTGTAAAGTCTCTGCAATGGAGGCAAGGATAAAATCTGATTCTCCAGTGCAGCACCCCATGGTCTGCTTAACACTGCATCTTCTGTCCTACCAACCTCCTTTTTCTTAACACTTTCCCAACAGATCAGCAGGTCTCCAAAAAGAAAGTCCCTCGCTCCACCACGATCGTTTCCCAGATTATATCTGATCCGGTGCCTGAAAGAGGACTCCACTGGAAAGAACCCTGCGAGCAGACCACAGCTCCCTGGCTCCCTGCCCTCCATCCCACCCGGCTGCTGCCCCTGGCTTCTCTCCCCATCCATCCCTGCCTCCAGCGCCTCACGCCGACCCTCCCCTCGCCCACCAAGCTGTGCTCTCATTCCCGCTCCCTTTGTCCGACCTCTCCCCATCCTCTCCTCATTTTAAGCTCTTCTCTTCGTTGTGCTCCATTCACTACTCCCTGCCGCTGTACTCAGGCTTCCCGTTCCTGTTTCCCACTCCTGATTTTGCCTGATTTTTTTCTGCAACATCTTCTTCTGGGGCAGATTTTTATTGCGATGTTCCTTGCTTCCTTCCCTCCTTTCTTCCCCGCCTCCGAACACCAGCAGAAAATCCCTCTCGTCGGTACTCAGTCAGAGCACAAGAAGTCACACACAGCTACGCCTGCACCCCCAACCACTCATCTCAAAAACCCAGCTACTCTGCAGCTGGGTGGCCCGGGTACCCCGCAGCCGAAGCTACAAGGTGCTACAAGCTGAACCCACAACTCGGGGGAAACACCGAACCCTCCTTGCGAGCACACCCACCCGCTCCGCAGCCCCAGCAGCGGCCGCCTCGCCTTGCTCCTCCCCTCCTCTCCCTCCCCGGCAGCTCCGCTGGGGCCGCCCCCTCGGCCGCATCCGAGCGGGTTCGGGGCGGGCTCGGAGCTCTCGGCAGTTCCGGCGGAAGGCAGCGGGGTTGCGGTGTCGCGGCGTGAATTGTCCTGCCGAGATGGTACCGGAGCCGCAGGGGCGGCTGGTGGCGGAGCTGCTACTGGGGGCGGGGGAAGCCCGCAGCATCCTCTGCCTCTGCTCCCGCGCCTTCGTCGAGTAAGCAGCGGCCTTGGCCGCCGGCACCGTGGCCGAGGGGCGGGGTGGGGGAGAGGGAGATGATGATGCGGGAAAGGGCCGTGCTGCTGCGGCAGGGGCGGCTGCAAGCAGGGGGAGGTGCGGGAAGGGTCCCTGTGGGTTGTGCTTACCCAAGGATACCGGCTATAGGAGGGGGCAGAAAATGGGAGGGAGGGGAGGCCACGCCGACTCTGGTTACTGCGGGGGCTCTTGCCAGAGTATGGGCGGCCCGGCCGGCAGCAGCAGTGGCCCCCGCCGGAGCCCGCTGCCTTGTCCTCAGCCGCCCCTCCCCATCAGAGGACGGGGCTCTGCTCTGGTGTCCCCTTCTTCTCCTTTCCCCTCCCCAGCTCTTCTCCCCCTCCCCAGCCGGGACCCGGAGCCTTCCCGCGCCAGAGCGGAGGAGCGGGTTTCTTAGCGGGAGCCGGAGGGGATGCTCGGGGCATAGGGCAGCCCGGGTGGAAAGGGACCATGAAAGATTGTCTGGTGCAGCCTGTCGTGTAAAAGGGAATGTGGATGAGGTTACTTAGCCCCTCTGTCCAGTTGCATCTTGAAAATCTCCAGTGATGCAGAATTTACCGCATCCCTGGGAAGGTTTTTTTTACCACTGAAGGTTTGTTTTTACTGTAAAAAAAATTGGTTTAGTGATGACCTCTTTATTAATGTCTGCATTCGTTTTTACAGAGATCGAAAATTGTATAAACTGGGATTAAAAGGATTTTATGTCAAAGGTGACAATGACAGTACAGGTAAGGGAATAAAATGCACACATATACTTAAAGTTACGTATACTATTTAAAGTACAGTAGGACTGTATAACTCTTAACCCATACTTTTGTTCTTGTTTTGAGCTTGGTTTTCGGTGCTTTTATTATGGGAATAGATGACAATAATAGCTTAGCACTTGCATAGCTTTAAAGTTACCATAATCATGATGGGGAATTTTGTGTCAAACCAGGTGCAAGGCTTGTTCCTGTCCAGACTGATTTGCCAGCTCACATAATCTCCACCTGCTGCACAGAACAGTGTAGCTTACAGGTCCCTGACCTGCTCTCAAATCATAATTCCAACTACCTAAAAATTAATTATAAACAGGAGGGTCTGCAGATCCTAGATGTTTGTCTGGGAGCAATGCCGTCCTGCTGCCTCAGGCAGCCTAGGACATTAGCATGATCATTAGCATAATGTTCTGGGACACAAGTAGAGAAGAAGGAATATCCCTGATGGGGACAGTTATGATTCATATGCTCATAAGGAATCATTTGAAGTGGACCAGAGGATTAAGTCACTCTCAACTTGTTTGTATTTTAGGAGTAGTCACTGTGGATCCTCTGACAAAATAACACCGTTCCTTTGCTCCATCCTCCCAGATTCCCCACGTATGTCTAGATGAGCATAGTTCCTTTGGCATCTGTTTTTTCTATTGCTGTCTTGCTAGCTCCAGCATCATGTAATGTCTTGATTTGAAAGGAAGAAGTATGAACAGAAAGGAATGTTCATAGAAGCTGGAAATCTAACCCCAGCACAAATTAGATGGAGGCAGTGTGAGTGAAGAAAGTAAACCAAGTTTTTGTGGATATATGACTGAATTGTGGTGAGTTTCACCAGTTAAAAACAGAAGAGTATTGTGCTGGGGTGATAATTTGGCTGTAAATGTATCCTCCAGAAACAAACATATTTTTTGTAACAACAGTTTAGAGAGCTTTTGTGTTTCATAAATTTCATCCATATTCTGTTCCTATTTTCTCAATGGTATTTGTCATTTGATATACATATGATGTTGCTTAAAAGTTTGATAGATGTGCAAGAAGTTATTCAATAGTTGGTCAGCTATGTCTGAGATAATTAGGTTCTGTAATTAACACATTACATTTTTTGTAAAATGGTATTATTTTTATTAGCATGTTTTTCAAAAATTTGGAACAAAATCAACATTTTCCTTCATTTTGTTTAATGTAATACATACCAAAGGAACTCCTGTAAAGAATTTTTTTTTATAGTACTAATTTTTCTGTTGTTTGCTGGGCATTTTTGTAATTTACTCTGCAAGTGATTGAAGCGAATGTTTGTGGTGGCTTCGCCCCAAGCACCCACACTCTCTACTCCAATTCTTATTGCTGCATGTTGGTTTATATTATGTTCAGCCTGAAGAAGAGGAGGCTCAGGGGAGACCTCATTGCTGTCTACAACTACCTGAAAGGAGGCTGTAGCGAGGTGGGAACTGGACTCTTTTCACAGACGACCTTCAACAAGACAAGAGGACACAGTCTTAAGTTGTGCCAGGGGAGGTTTAGGTTAGATATTAGAAAGAATTTCTTCACGGAGAGGGTGATTAGGCTATGGAATGGACTGCCCGGTGAGGTGGTAGATTCTCCGTCCCTGGAGACATTTAAAAAAAGACTGGATGTGGCACTCAGTGCCATGGTCTAGCAACTGCTCCGGTGGTTCAAGGGTTGGACTAGATGATCTCTGAGGTCCCTTCCAACCCGGCTAATTCTATGATTCTATGATTCTATATGGTATGGACTGTCCCTTTGGCCAGTTCAGGTTAGCAGTGCCAGATGTGGCCTCTCCTGATCTCTTGTCCACCCCAGGCTGCTCCCTGGGAAGGGCAGAATGGGGAAAAGAGAAAGTTATGATGCTGTGCCAAGTACTGCTTTAGCAATAGCCAAAACACTGGTGTGGTATCCACACTGTTACAGCCACAGATCGCAAACACAGCACCACAGAGGCTGCTGTGAAGAAGGTAAACTCCCCCACCAGCCTGACCCAGTGCAGTGTTTTGCCTTCTGGAGTTAGATTTTGGTTCCTGCTGATAGCTATGCAGAAATCCAGGTATTTGTGAGGAAAATTTTAAATGGGAAAGGAAGCCTAAGAGGCAGGTCTGCTGCTGTTTGTAGGCCATGCTGATGCCTTGAGGTATCAGAACTGGATTATATTTACATAATAGGATTTTTAAACAGGGGAGGAGCAAGCATCTGAGGAGGAGAACCATTACCCCAATGGGACAACAAAAGGGGGTACGAACCATGCTCTCGACCCTGAAGAAGCTGAACTAGACTCGGAGGCTGAGCTTATGAAGAGCATGGGATTGCCTCTTCAGTTCGGTGGGCAGTCAGCCCACAGGGACTTTGTGGTAAGTCTTTATTTACTGGATCTGTTCTATTTGCTTTGTTTCCAAATGTAGGGGCGTGTTTACTCCTCAGTTGTTTTTGGGATTGCACTTCAGGGAAATGGGTCTGAGCTGCCTTTAAGATGTTTGTCTCAGGTACTTCAAGCAACGTAACAGCACTGCGGTCTCTGCAGGTTGTGAAATTCATCAGCCAGTTTGACTAAACAGGGTCAGGGGCTGTACTTTATCCTTCTGTATCTATGTTGCTCTTGTTACTAGAGAGCAAGACTAAACTCTTGCTGCTGGTTTAAAACATCCATGGTAGTATCAATGTTTTGCATCAGGACAACTAGTACACGTCAATATGAGCACGTGTTCACACTGTCTGCTTTAGCTTTTAGTATCTTAAGATGCTAAAATAAAAAGCTAGTTTCTCAGATCCCCCCTGCAGATAATAAAGCTGTTCCAAAGGGCAGGAGTGAGGCTTGGGTGCTCTGCTTCCCATAGAGAAAATTTGGCCTTTAAAGAAAGGCTAAAACTTTTCACAGATGAGAAAAAGTGGGATGTCCACTTTGTGGCATACAGACCTCCCTGGGTGTGAGAGAGTGCTTTTGTGCAGAACTCTGGGGTTCTGACATGATTAATTGGTAAATAAGTAGAAGAAACCTGTACATGATTTTTACTGATGGTGCATAAATACACCTTACAGGTATCCAACTTGAAGCCCTAAGGATACATGCAATTTTTGTTGTTTGGTAGTAATACTTAAAATAAGGTGATTGAGAAAAAATGTTTTTTTACTGAATTACTGCTAAGCATTGTCCTGTACTCTGTGTGTATTTACATGACATTATAAGGGATGTGTATGAAAGATTAGGTTTTCTGAACCTAACTTTTTTTTAGTCCACCATTTGCATTTGAAATGCAGCAAAATTTGAAATTTCAGATGTAGGTTTGCAGTCTTTTGCCTATGTGAGTTATAATGCCTCATAGCCTCCACCTTTTTACCTGCCAGACATAGTTTGATATTTTATGAAAAAAATGGCAGATTTATCTGATAGAACATCCTATTTCTCTCGGATGTTTTAATCTTTTTTTTTTTATCTCTAAGCACAGGAAGCCCCACCAAAACAAGTAGAGTTGTATTTGATGAAACTTCCATCAAATCATGTTACGTTCAGTAACAGGTTTCTGTCTTCTGTTCCACTGGACAACTGTAGTAGTCTGAGTTTATTCTAACAAGTAAAAGGGATGTATTGCACAAATGAAAGGGCCATCTTTTCAGAGAAGAGGCTGTTTCCTTGTGTTTGTGTTAGCTAACTTGGAGACTGGCATGGGATGGTAGGAGCATTACACCCCTCATTTGCATCACCATCTCTGTTTATCATTAGACAGGTACACAGAAATTCAGCTGCAGGATTTACAGAACTCTCAAGAATAAAATGATGCTTTTTTGTTTAAAGCACTACAAGACAGCAAGGATTTAACAATCTATTAGGCTGTGTGCTGTATGTTCTCTATCCTAATGAGGCACCTGAACAGTATTTGCTGCTCAGGTCAGGCATCAGCCTCCACAGCCCCCCCAGAACATGTGCTTGATGTTATTGAGAAACTGTTGTAGTGCTGAGCTCAGCCCAGTGACCCCTCAATTCCTGACAAACCTCCCTTTAGGGTTTTATAGTGCTTCATGTTGATGTCTTTCCTCGTGAATCTTTGAGATAATAATGACTTCCCTCCTGGCAGTCGCTTCTATCAGCAATTCTGTCTTTTTATTCTGTATTTTTCTACAAACTTCTTCACAGTTCTTTCTCATAACTTCCTCAGAAATGTGAGCCAAGGTTCTGCAGCAGGACCCTATCAGATGTTTAAACCCCGCAACCTTTTGTGGGGAGAAAGCTAATAGCAGGGTTGCAATGAAAAGGAGGGTTACAATAGAAACAGAAATGTGCTTGGGGAGAGGACAAAACAGACTGCATAGACATTGTGGAGGTCTAAGTATGTTTTTCCATTTTATTTTAGGCAACAGAAAATCATAGAAAGAGAAATAACATGAAAATTGTGAAAAGGAAAAAGAAGAAGAAAAACGAGTTACAGCAAAAACATGAGGAGAAAACGGGCCAGGATCAAGCTTGTGGTGATTGTATCCAGTCTGTTTCTGCTGAACTGGCATTAGCTACAGAGCTACATGAAAACAGCAGCAAACCTCAGGCTGGAAATGAAGGGAACTGTGAAAATTCAGAAAGTCTTGCAAATGAGGCTTTACCCAGTGAACTTAAAGGAAAATGGGAGAAGTACTGGAGTGAGTATGGAGAGACTCTTCTTTGGCAAGGTTGGCTGGAGAAGCATCAAGAGGTCTCATTGTCTGAGGCTGCAACAGCCTCTGAGCCTTGGAATAGTCCAGCTACCAGGGAAGAGTGGGAGCAACATTACAGTGAACTGTACTGGTATTATCTGGAACAGTTTAAATACTGGACAAGTCAAGGATGGACTACTGAGAGCTCACATGGTGACAATGTGGAAGTTAATGGAGATACCCAGGAGACAGGTCTTTTGGGGAAAATGGATGTGGTTAGCCCAGGGGCTGAATGCACTGAAGTGCTGAGCTTGGAGCTGTCTCCTTCAAAAATCAGAAGTGAGGACATTCTCCCTGCAAGTGCTGAGCCCCACAGTAAAATAATCTCTGGGATTTGTAGGTTAAGTTTGAATTTGGAGGAAGTGGAGCAGAGCAGTGCAGCTCTACCAGTAGCCCACCAAGGTCTTCAAGAGCGTGGTTCATCTGACAGTGAAAGCCAGAAGGAGCCCTGTGATGGAGGAACCAGGAAGAGGAGTGCATCTTGTGAAAATAAAAGTATTAACCAATCAGGTAATACGAAATCAGCTAAAATTGATTTTACCAGAATTTCTTCAGGTGGTTATATGTAAGAAAGAAGGGCATGTCTGTATCATGCCTTTTTAAAAAGGCATCAAGTATTTTGCTGAATGATTGCATACTTGATTCCTTTTTCTTGTCTCTGCTCTCTCTCTGAGCTGTATATTGAATCAATTCTTTAGCAGCAAGTGATTCTAACAGAACATATACTTCAAAAATCTTCAAATATATTGCAGAAAGTGGTGAGAGAGCACTGCTAGTTTGTATTTCTTTGTTTATCTTCGTGTTGATGTTGTAGCTGTGTCATTCAGCTGATTTGTCTTTTTTCACTGTCTAAAACGAATGAAAACTCAAGTTGATGTTCTCATGAGTCTGTCAGATTTTAAGGTGTGGTTCTGTCTTGATCCTACAGTAGATTTGGATTCAGAGGGGTGAAAACTCAAATCTCCTTTCCAGCAAGAAATGAGAGGAGTGTTGGAATCCTCTCATATTAAACGTATGTTTCACATAGCTAATGAAATGGGAACAAAATTTACATACAAGGAAGAAGCTGTTTTGAATTTGTACCTTGTAGGCGTTTTATTTTTCTTGGAGAGCTGATATGATTTGAAGTTGGTTCTGCTTAAGATGATTAACTCTACATTGTAACTTATACTGCAGCCTTGTATTGGCATGTTGTCCCTCAAAGACAGGTAAATATGCATGTGTTTGGCACTTTTGCCTTATTTGTCAGATTCAGGTATGTAAGACAACCGAACCATAGCTGCAGATCTACTCTGTGTACAGAAAGATAAGGAATTAATTTATAAGAAGGAAAGTATGATCTGATCTATCTTTTTTAGGTTCACAGGGGCCATGTAGCTTGAAATCAAATGACAAGGAGCAGTTGCTGCTTCACAACCAAGATGAAGATGAGGATGAAGAGCCTCCTGAATACAGACATACCAAAGTCAAAAGAAGGCAAGTCATGAAATTTAGACAAGCTTTTTTCTCAAGAAGCTCAGGTCCTGAAGCCTCCTGATTTACAGTAACTGTTTGTCTGATGGAGATTGTGAATTTAAAACTTCAGTACAATACTATGTAGCCTTCTGTCATGGCTTATCACTTATTCTGGCTTATCACTCTACCTGGCAACAACTGTTGGATATTTCTTCTCTTCCATTGCTTTATGAAAACAACGTACAGCCTCAATGGCTGTGCAAGGTGACGTTACTGTTCACATGCCACTGAAGTATACAAGATTTTAAAGTTGGAGCAGCTTGCTTATCTAGGTCTAATTAGTGTAGGTGATACAAGAAGAGTAAATAATCTGTATTGTTTAACTAAATTGAATTCTGCAAGTAAAGTGCTCAGTGCTGTGGCAGTCATAAAATAGCTACTCTGCCTCGTCATAGTCTTCCTTCTCTAAAAATTTATAAACCCAAAGATGATGAATTGGCTCTTCCTCTCTAACAAATTTACCAACTCAAAGGTGAAGGGATGGATGGGATTATTCTTCTAATGGTGTTGCTTTGGTTTTGTTCTAGTATTTTGCTGCTGCCATCGCATTAATAATAAATAATAGTATCAGTAAAGTAATAGATGATGAAGGTAATTTGGAAATATTGTGAACAAACACAGTCTTCATCAGGTCCACGTAGGGCTTGATTTTTAATACTTTAAGAGGTATGTACTCATGCCTATGAATAGGCTGGTGTTACCTGCCCTGCTTAGTTTCAGTAGTGTGTGGAAGAACTTACTGAAGCCCACATTTAAATGTTTCAGTATGTGAGTTGCTTAGTGGTGTATAAGAGTGGTTTTTGCAGTAAGTAACTTCGTCATCTGCATTTTTTCTTAGCCATGAACTGGATGTGGATGAGAACCCAGTGGAAGATCCTGAGGAAACTTGCTCTGTTTTGGGTTTCAAGTGTGGCACGGGACAAAAGTAATTCCTTATGGGGAACTCAGGGGTTTCTTTGTGTCTGTTCTTTTAATTTTTTTTTTTAATTTTGAAGATGATTTCCAAAGTTAATCTCTGCTCTTAATACAGCTGTCATCATTATGCTAGAGAGAGTTGAAAAGTTACAAAGAATAATTCAAGAACAAAAAAAAGTGCATTGAAACAGAAGTGTAGCTCATAAAGTACTTGTAATTGTGTAAATGGTAAATGGCTGGGCTGCTACTTAAATTAGGAATTCTTAAAGGCTCTGACAGTGAATGATCCTCTCAGCTTTCAATTCTTTTGGTTTAGATCACAACTTATAGCTGTTTCATATTGGAATGAGGTTGCATTATACTAGTAAAATGTTGCTATGCTAATAATGTGTTGCCAGAGATACTGACCAATGAAATTTCATTTTGGTGGTATGGCCTAAAGATACGGTGGGCAGTGCTCCACAAGAGACAAAAGCAGCTGTTTTGGAAGTTCTTTGCAGCCACCAAGAACATGTTTTACTCTACTAATCGAGATACTTTTTTATTTCCGTTTCTTCAGGCTGATCTGGGAAATTGTTTCCACCTAAAATTGTATGCCTAGTAGAAAAAAAAACACCCTAAAAAACTGAAACTGATTTGAATAAACATTTTCAAATACAAATATTTAAAAGTTTTCATGAAGGTACATTGTTTTGCAGCTATATTGAGTGGCTTATATTTCAAGATTGAAACAAATGTCTCATAAGGAAATAATTTAGTCTAAATCATCTTCTGTAGACATCAACATTGATATTAGCTTCCAGATTGGGAAAAAAAAACAGCTAAGTCTTCTTCCTTTGTTTTTTTTCCCCATTTTATTCCTTTATTTCAGGTATGGTGGAATTCCTGATTTCACCCACCGGAGTGTCCAGTACTTGGAGAAAAAAGCAAAACTCAGGTCCAAATTCTTGGATATGCGTAAACCAAGAAAGAGCAAAAACACACACATCTTCTTTACAGAGGAATCTGAAATGTCTTGCAAAAAAAGTAAAACTTTGAAGAAGGTAAGTTGAATTTTTAATGTTAATTCCAATTCAAATTCTCTAACTCATAGACTTGTCTGCTTATTTAATTGTTGCTGAATTATGAACATGGAAAAAAAATTAATTGCCCAGAGTAGGTGCCATTTTTACAGTGTCACTCCACTGCTTTCTATTCTGTTGTGTTGTGTTTTCTTTAATGTTGTTCCCTGATTAGGTGAAGATTAGTTTGGTTAGGGTAGATATGGAAAGATGTTGGTGGGCTCTTGGCAATTTATTGAGAGGAACCCAGACTTTATGACAAAGTTATGTGAAATTTATTCCTGACATCTGGATGTGTAGATGTCTGTAGTTACTAGAAGCATCTCTGGTTTCCAAGTACATATAGGGGCATTTGTTAATGATTTCTGCAGTGAAGGGGAAAATGTTTGGATATTTTAGTGTATTAACTTCATATTCTTATCAGTTTGTATCAACTTTTTTGCTTATACCTCTTCCTGTATTTAATTTCACTTTTATGTTTAAATATTTTTTTTTGGCAACTCATAAATTAATGAGAAAAACTTGTTCACGCTAGAGTTTTCTTAGCTGAGTCTCTTAAAAAATCTTTTACTTCAGATTTAAATGCTACTTTGTCACCTTTTGGGATGCTTGGCATTCCTTAGCACCCAAGTGCAAAATGCTGTTTCCTGTTGGTGACAGCACATTTTGTATTGAGCTCCACTCCCAGTGCTATCATTTTTGATCAGAGGCTTGACAATTTCTATCTTCTACCTGAAGACAGTATTGTTTGTGGTCAACTTTAATAAGGAGTAGAAAAAAAAAATTACAAATTTCTTCAGACTTTCTGGTGAGAACTGCCCCAGTCCTTTTGCTAGTCAGAGAAATAGTAACATAAAAGTGAGCATCAAGAGACACCTTTGAAGAGTTTGGACTAGCATCTGCGTGTTTGTTAGGGTGTAGTGCTGAGTTTTCTACTGTGCAGCAGAACCCTATGGCGTATGCACTATTTGATGCATCTTGGAGCTTATACAGGTGATGTGTGAAAGTGAATTTTACCTGTTCATCCAAACATGGAGGGCAGAGTACAGCTTCTTTGAATGTGGATCAGAGACAAGTTAGTTATTAAAAGGTAGTAGTCTTGGTTAAGCCTGACCATTAATGTCTCAGGTATTACTTGAGAATGTTTTTTCTTATTTATCAGTTGATTTTGCAGAGATTCTCTTTAGCTGGCGTATTTCATGTAGTTTCCAAAAGCAAGTTGGTTTTGAAATGCTGTGCAGAGAGGAGTAGAACAAGACTTGTTTATCCATTCAAATGTTTTTTACTGTGGGTATTTTACTTTGTTTTGGTTTTTGTTTTTTTTTGCAAAATACATGTGGTTGGGAGTGTATGCATGGCAGGTGTTTTTGAACTCTAATGCTTTTAAACTAGCCTTATAGTTTAAAAGTAAGCTGTTTAACAGTCTAATTCTAATTGTTCATGATATTTTACAATTTGCAGGTGGAAGCATTTTTGAAGCAGGTTAATAAGCCTGAGGAGGAGGCCACATCCCAGACAGCCTCCCTTGAGGGTAAAGCGGAGGCATCATCAGGAAGCAGCGACTTGGAGGATCAAGAAGGCATTGCTGCCTCACAGGTGGCAACACTGAATGCTGAAAATGAAAACCCACCATCTTCCAGCATGGCTGGGTGTGATCCTGGAAGGAGTAACGTTGAGGAGGAAGCTCAGGATGTGGCAATGAGTGGCTGTGATGGTTGGGATGCGGGGAGGAAGGAGCACAGCTGTGGGCGGCAGCTGGTCCCTCTGGATATTCCTGATTATCTCCAGGCAGAGACAGAGGATGTCGGCCAAGGTACATCCGTTTCTTACAAACAGGGAACAAATTGGCTGTGGGCTTAGTACTGCCTTCCCAAATTATGGCATTGTGTGGTAGCTGATTATTCTGTTTGTTCAGGAAGACTCCTTAAGTCCAAGGGGTAATGAGGCCAATTGAGAGCTGTGCTAGTGGAAGTAGCTTGTTGTAGTGGTGTGCCAGAATACTAGGTCTTGTCTTTAATCTTGGCAGTATTTCTCTCTCTGTAAATAGTCATTGTTGATCCTAGGCATCACCTAACAGGTCTTCAGTTCACACACTTTTTTCCCCTCTGAGGATGAGAGTGATTAACTTGGGGGTAAATATCACAAACTTTCAGGTCTTGGGTTCTCAGATGCACATTGCTGAACTGTGTGTGCAAGTGTGTGCTGTTAAAATTATTTTCCAGAGGAAAAATATCCATCTGACAGTTACTCTACTGTGTTGAATTTCTACTGTAAAGCACTTGTCTACTCCTTGTTTATACAGTGGCATTTAGATCCACTTGTTTGCTCCCTGTGCAGAGTTCTATTGCCATCAGTCAAAGATTATGCCTATCCTGTTGAAGCTCTTAAATAATGGGTGAAGTTTTATGATTTTTTTAGGACTGTGACTGTTACCCATCAGGTAGCACCGTTCTCTTGAAACAGAGGGTGCTCTTTTTTAACTTAAATCACTAATCTGCATAATCTGGCAAACAATAATAAAGGTCATTTATCAGTGTTGCTTAACTTGAGTATTTCATATTTTAACTCTAACAGTTACATTCCTAGCCTACAAGAACAGTAATTATTAACTTTTTCAGTGTCTTCTAGTTGCAGATGAAAAAATTATTGCAAAGAAGAAGGAGAAAAAAAAGAGGAGAAGGAAAAAAAATGCACTGGGAACTATACCTGCTGAGATTGCTGCTGATCCAGAGCTGGCCAAGTACTGGGCACAGCGCTACCGACTGTTCTCTCGGTTTGATGAGGGAATTAAATTAGACAGAGGTATGTTTAGCACTAACTGCACTGACTTGGTGGTGTAAGATATATGCAAATACAAACCTGTAGCCCTTCTTGCAGTTTCTTATAAGGGAAGTGTTACTGACTCTGTACTTTCACCTCTGGATAAATTCCATCTGCCAGCAGGCTTTGGCATCAGTAGAGCTTCTACTACTGAACCTTAGAGTTCTTCAGCCTGGAGAAGAGGAGGTTCTGGGGAGATCTTACAGGGGTCTTCCAGTACCTGTAGAGAGTTACAGGAAGCCTGGGGAGGGACTTTTACAGGGGCATATAATGAGAGGACAAAGGATAATGGCTTTAAACTGGAAGAGATGTGATTTAGATTAGACATTAGGAGGACTTCACTCTGAGGGTGGTGAGGCACTGGAATAGGTTGCTCAGGGAAGCTGTGGATGCCCCCGCCCTGGAAGTGTTCCAAAACCAGGTTTGAGCAACCTGGTCTAGTGGGAAGTGTCCCTGCCCATGCAGGGAGGATGTAACTAGATGATCTTTAAGGTCCCTTCTGACCCAAACCATTCTATGATTCTGTGATTCTAGCATGAGACATCCCTGTTCATATTATTCCTGACATTTGCTGAAGATCATACTGTCCCCAAATTACACTTGGTCAGGACTTTTTTAAGAACTAAGTTACATTTTTTAATTTCTGTATTTTATAATACAATTTTGTGAAACTTTGAATGTGCTGTTGGACCTAGTTTTGTTCTACTTTTTTTCTGACTTTCAGCAATCACTTTCAAAGTTACTTTTTTCATGTTTACATGGAAACCACTTCCAAATCATAAATTCATAGGTAGATGAGGAATTAGGATTACTGCTTTTTTATATCTTGGATGTGTTGGTTTTGTAAACCTTTCCCTTCTACTACTCTCCCGTATAAACATGTAGATTATTTGGCAAACCAGACGTTGTAAAGAAAATAATGTGTCAGATATGAGTAAATGTGTTCTGTTTTCATTTGTTACAGAGTGTAATCATAAAGTATGCATAAAGATTTTCATAGCTGTCTCAGTGGACTTGTCCTTGATAATCCAGAGTCCTTGGCACCAAGCTGAACAAAGCAATCACCGAGATTCAGGCATATCTGTTTGCTTCAGTGAGACTTTATTTGCTTAGCAAATCTCTGGACTGACCAGAATTTATCATCTTCAGAGCCTGTATTTGCCGGTCAAATGCGTTAAGCCAAAATTGTTGGGATTAATGCTAAACCTTCAGTTGTGGAGGGTTGTTTGTTTGCTTTGTTTTAGGTAACCTTGAGATGAAAGGCAAAAATACATGTCTTCCCTTTCCTTTGCAGAAGGCTGGTTTTCTGTTACTCCTGAGAAAATAGCTGAGCACATTGCTGTCCGTGTCAGCCAGTCGTTCAACTGCGATATCATAGTGGACGCGTTCTGCGGGGTTGGGGGAAACGCCATTCAGTTTGCATTGACCTCAAAAAGAGGTAAGCATGGGTGGTGTATAGCACATTGTTTTGCTGCTTTGATCTTTTTCCCTGAAGAATTGAGTATGGACTTCACTGGTTTCTTGTTTTGGTTTTTCTTTTTTTTTTTTTTTTTTTTTTCGGTTTGGTTTGGGTTTTTTTGGTTTTTTTTAGTTTTTTCAGTGCTTCTGAAGCAACAGATGCCCTTTTGCTTCATCAGACTCACAAGATGAGCTTTCTTCTTTTAAAAAATACCTATGAAACTGCTTTTCTATTTTAAGTCAGAGTTGAATTTGTGTTGTACTTGTCAAAGTTATTTTTACATGGCACAGTAGCTGGTCTGTCTGATACTCTGAAGATTGCTGGTGAGAGCTGAGTTTTTCTTAACAGTGCCAACCTGCAGAGATGCCACAAAAATGCTATTTTCCCAATTGTTACAACAAAGTCTAGGTACTTAAAAACAAGTTATATGTGGTAAGTACTTAAAACACTTGAATGGGATTACCTGTGGGTACAGCAGAACCAGATATGGAAAAGTAGTGAGAATTTTAGTCCAAATTCCTGTTGCCAGCTGATGACACTGGAGTGAATCATGAGAATGCTTTCTGTAAAAACACTGACTACTTGATATTTCCCTGCTTGTCAAACACTAGTAAAATACCAGTTCATCTAACACTTTTAAATAATTTTTTACCAAGGTAAGTGGTAGTTTCTGTTGCATTAAATCTCATAGATTATGATACATCCTATAAGTATTTTATAAATTTCACTTAGATTTTTTCATGGCTAAGTTTTTATCTCTGTGGTTACATACTGCCTTTGCATTCTGTCTCTTGTGCTGTGCTGAGTTGTTTTTTAAAACCCAATTTTCAGCACAATGTGATCAGCCACAGATAAATATCTTTAACAAAGGGGAAGAGTAAGTTTCTAAGTGACACCATTTAAGCTGTCAGACTCCTGCCAAGCTGGAAGCAAGGAGGACTTTTCTTTTGTAGGCAGCCAGCCTTACCCATCCAGTACTTGAGCTAAGATGAGGGATTCTCATGGTAGTAGATGTATGACTCTCAAAAGCAAATCCTTCCTAGCTTTGCAGCAGTAGCTGAGCCTTCCTGGTCTTGGCTGCCTGCTTTCCCTTGCTGGTTTGTAAATGCAGCAGTTCTGCTCTTGGCGGACCCTTTGCTCTTGGCTTCCAAGGGCAGGTCCTTCCCTGCTGAGGAGCTGTAGCTTCGTGCCTACCGTGATCTACAAAACTGAAAACCTTCCATACTGCACAATGATAGGTTATAAATATGACTCCTGCAGAGGAACACCCTCACTCTGAAGGGTTATGTTGGTGGTCAGGTGGCATTCTCAGCTCACGTTAACCCCTAGGTGTCCTCTTTCTTTTATTGGCAGTGATTGCTATTGATATTGATCCCGAGAAGCTCAGTCTTGCCCGGAACAACGCCGAGGTGTACGGCGTGGCGGATCAGATAGAATTTGTGTGTGGAGACTTCATGGTGCTGGCTGCTGACCTCCAAGCTGATGTTGTGTTCCTCAGCCCACCCTGGGGGGGGCCTGACTATGCCACTGCTGAAATCTTCGATATCCAAACCATGATTTGCCCAGATGGATATCCTTTCAAAGTTACATACCGTTGTGGTTTTCAGTCCGTTATGAGCCGGTTTCTCCCTTTCTTCTCCTCCCTCTCTTGGCACAGGCCTTGCATGTCCAGTTGGCTGACTGTGGATAATAGGACAGCAGCTGAAGTCCAAGATGTGCTGCATTTCTTTAGTTATCCTCCTGTAACTTCAGCTATATCACTGACCACTTAAAATTAAATATTTTTTATTATAATTTTTATTTTTTTTAAAAAATCCGTGTTATTCTTTAAAGTAAAAAAAAACTTCTAGAGAATTCTAGTAGCTTCTTAACTCAAAGCATAGATTCTGCAGGTTTAAGTCCTTTATATTATTTTATTGAAAAAAAACAATCAATAAACAAATAGCCATGTCATACATATGTATAGGCCATAACTAGCTTCATGAACTACCATTTTTTGTCATTATTTTAACTTTTTAATTCAATCATAAAAGGTTTATTTTATTTAAAGTGCTTTACTCGATCTGTTCTCAATCATACCACCTATCTATGGATTGGGAAATCATAGAAGAACAAGCAAAATATTAACTGTTATAATTAATTATATAATATATATAATATATATAATTATATAATTTCCATACTAATTTATTAACAGTGAGAGTGAACACTCATCCAGCTGGAAAGTTACTGGCATAATAGTTTCTTCAAATATGAAAGAGCAGTGGGTTTTTTTCACCAAAAATAGTCCCAGCTGTTTCCCTTTTGGTGAAAAGGCTGCTGTATTTGTTAGAGTGAGAAATCTTTGTATCCATGTGTGAGAGATTTCTCATAAATGGGTTAGAAGACAAGCATCAAACCAATGTAGTAACTATGAACTATATTCAAATTTCTCAGCTACTATTCTGCAGTTCAGTTACATTTTTTTCCCCCTAGTTTCTGAGAAAGTAATTTCAGAACAGTAGCTGACTTACATAACCAGAACACTAACTAGAATTTAATTACATAATAATTGAGTTTGAGACATGTTTTCAAAATGAATTATTATAAACCAACTTCTCCCTCCCCAGTCTTTTTTTTTTCCTTTACTGGCCTCTACATTTGAAATTTTCAGGCTCTCCAAGAAGATCACCAACAACATTGTGTACTTTCTACCTCGGAACGCTGACATTGATCAGGTGTGTTACCAGATAAGGGCTTGGCAATTACAAAAAGTTTAGCTGGCTTGAAGTATATATATTTTAACCACAAACCTAAGATTTCTAAGTCTGTTCAGATGAATGTGAAAGGTTCAGGTTTTTTGGGGGGGGTTACATTTGAAAATTATATAAGTGATTTCTGTGTTTGCTGTACATATATTTAGAAATGGGAGTAGTAGGTCATTTCCATGGTGCTGATACTGTTCCTTCATAACAGACTGGAGATTCTTGCAGAAAATCCAAAGCCAGTAGAGTTCTTGAGTACCAGACAGATACATCACCATAAAAGAAAAAAATAAATAAATTAACTGGCTCTTACCATCTGATAAATTGCTCAGTCCTGGACTTTAATCACTTTCAGTTTATGAAGGAGTTGCAGGAAATCACTGCACAGCCTGCAATCACTATCATCACTGATAGTAGATTAGAGACAAATGTTATGCCACCAGAGGTGGCACTGAGTCTTGTCTATACAAGTGTGTGGTTCCATATGGACTGCCTGCATTCCAGTGATGGTGAGATAGGTAGTGAGATGCATCACTGACTTTAAACACACAATTTGTTTCACCAGCATGCGGTTTTCTTCACCAGTGTGGGGTACTAGAAATTTTTGGTTTGTTGTTTGGTTTTTTTTTAGAGCAACTAGATGACTGTAACAATTCCCCTTGAGTGTCTGGTTTAGGTTCATCTGTATATTTTCTATATTAATGATTTAGATTTTTTGCAAATAAGGAAGTGGTGAGGTGTTCTTACCTGCATCATGCCTCAGAACTTTCCAGGATTATTTCCCAGTTTTCCAAAAGTTGTGTCTGACTTAGAGATGGAAATTTCTCAAGCCACATATGGTTTGCAGAGTTGTTTGTGACTAGCAGCTGACTTGAGAAACAGGCTGAAATTCTCATGGCTTGAGCATTGGCACGTTGTGAGTCTCTGCTATGTGACACACAGCACCGTTCATACAGCAAGTGAAGATTCAGTTGTGTCTTCCATTTCAGGCTGATTTAAGTTCAAAGCAGCTTATGAATCTTTGAACCTTAATTTGAGTCAGAATTTTTCTACTTCCAAATTCTAGCCCTTGTGTTTTATCACAAGTTCCATTCCCACAATGAAGAATGACCTTACCATGGTCTGCTCCTGAGCACTTGTTACTGTATTTACAACAGGATAAAGGCATCTATATTTCACTTACATTCCCACAAAGTTGTCTAAGAATACTGTCCACAGGCTTGAACTCAACATCTCTATGCTGTTGGGTTAGGTGTCTTGCCACCTCCACATCCTGGTCTGGTTGGCTCTCAATGTTGTTGGCATGCTCTTAAGTGTTCCTCGATGTACATGTGCAGGTTTGGCTTTACAGAAATTGCTGAAGAGTAACTACTGCTGCTCAAAAACACAGCTTTGTGGTCACGGGTAGGTTGTTAAAAGCACGTGGCTGGTGGCCTGGATTTAGTTCAGCCATCCAGGCTAAGAGAAACCAGTTCCTTATGCCTTTCTCTGGGGATTGTCCCAAACATGACCTTAGTGGGTACTCTGGTCCACAGGAGACTTGTTATGGGTTTGGCAGCCAAAATCTCTGGCTGTATTTAAGAACAAAGTTTCTGATGTTATTGCCACTGCACTTCTAGGGCTATGAGTCTCCAGAGAAAAGGAATGTTTATCATTAAAGTTCCTGAGTGGTTAGTGTGGACAGTTTTCTTCTCCATTTGCTCAAGGTTTTTGCCCACAGTTGTGATCCATGTTACTTTTCTCATAGACCAGATAGTGTGGTTTCTGTGCTGACAACTGCCTTGGCAAGGGTCTGTGGACACCACTGCTAGTGTGTAGTGATACATCAGTTCTCGTGAATGTATTCAATGAACTCCGGGGCACCATAAAAGTTTGACAGATTTTTGCAGGAGTTTAAATAAGGCAATATTTGCTGAAGAGATTATCTGATGCCTTAGGTTTGAATGAAAGCTTAGGCTGTTAAGTTTGGTTTGTAATAAGGTTGCTCAGATGTATAAGACAGCCTCTTTTGCATACCCAAAAATTAACTCTGTGTGCTCATACACATATATAAGGCTTTCAGAGATTGCTTAGCTCCTGGAATAGGTGATCTAATGTACTCAGCCTTCTGCTTATAATTGACTGGCTTGAATCTGCAACCAAGGTATAACTCTGAGCTTTGGCAATTAAAATTGATTTAGAAGCTGCCTTAAATGCCACTGCAACCCTCCATAAAGATGTTCATACAGACTGAAAGCCTTCAGTTTGCTTGTGTGACTGTGGATCACAAACACAAATGGAAATAAATGCCCAGGAGTTAGAAGCAGTTTTAAAATAAAAACACTTGACAGTAAAAATACTTAACCTGGAGTTAAAGTGCAGCTGATTTAGAGGAAAACACATGCTTCTTTTTACAGTTAGATAACAAAGAATAGAGGTCCTGCTGCTAGTGTGAAAGCAGGTGATAGCGGACCTTGACCCAGCTGTGTTGGTGGTGTTCATTGCCTTAGTGGTAGACAAGACATCTAACCTGGTTCCACATGATGTTATTGCAAAACCCATGCTTATTGTATCTGCACACAGGGCCTTTTTTTGTATACTATTTAGTGTGGTAGGGGGCTGAATTCCCTTAAAAAATCCAGTATTTAGGTGGATGAGGAGAAACGAACTGCTGTACTTCTGCCTCAAGAGGGAGCAAAGAACCAGTGGAATATGGTCAGTGCATATACAGGCAATGTCAAATACTTCTCTTAATTGCATTCAGTCTTCCTGTTTTCAAGCATGTACTTGTTACAAAATTTGTAATGGATACAGGTCCATTTTTAGGTCGAAATAGTCTTTCAAAAATGTTCTTTCTAGTTAAGAAATAACCAGGAAGCATTATATATGTATTTTTTCCCTAAAGGGGGAAGGTACATGAAAATACATAGTTTTATTAATAGTGTCTTTTATGTGGCTCCTATGTGTGACACCCTTGTTGATGCATCTCTGCTGCATCTTTGCATCTGAGTTTTGAATATTTTTTTTCATATACCTTAAAAAAAATAAAAGAAAAAGGGGGGAGTTGTGTAAGCTACCAGTCAGAAGTATATTAACACTGCATACGTTCTTGAGGTTAAATTTATATTTGGCTGTCAGCAGTGTTTTTGAAAAACAACCCAAAAAGTTTGGTGTATGTAGAATTCCCACAAAGTAGGAGAAAATTAGCACTGTCTCAGTGATTGCTTGCATATTTAAATCAAAATTATGCCCCAGCAAAATGAAATTAAAACACTTGATAAATACTTGGGTAGATAAAAGCTGTTCTTGCCTTCTATAGGAAGATCTAATATCACTAAGCTGATATTATTTAAAATAAATTTTAAAAGAATATGCTTGTTTTGACAAAATTTGGATGAAAATAAGTTTATTCCCTTTACTCTGCTGTTGACTGACTTGCTGGCAGCAAAGAACCTGCAGCTGGGATGCTCAACCTTCCCCTTCTCAGCTGGTTCATTTCCTCCAGATTAAGAAGAGGAAAAGTCACATCTGCAGGAGATCCTGCATTTAGGTCTAAATACTCCAGCAATATGTAAGCACGACCTCCACAAGTGACTTGAAAAGCCAAGTTGCTGAGACAGAGTGATTGGATGTTGTCTGTAAAATGTTAGGAAAGCTGTGTTCTGCCTCACTGTGCAGAGAGGAGGGTGTGTGTGTTCACCTTAGGGACCATAGAACAGGATGATGGGTTAATTTGATTGTATTTCTAAGATGTTTGGGCATTATAAGAGATAAAATACTGTGGGTTGATGCATTTATGTAAGCTGGTCATTTTTAAGTAACCATAATTGCATACACAGCACCTTCTAAGCATCCTGCTTTTAACTAACATGCATTCCCTGTCCTTGATGAAAGATAAAGCCAGAAGATAAGCCTATCAGGCACCAAACCAGAGTAACACTTCAGGATTTTAATATTCCTAAAGTTCATAGTGTTCATAGTACTGAATTGTAATTTGCCTATCTCAGTTCTAAAAAAATAAATTTCTAGCCTGTCAAAAGGTGGCAGCACCGCAGCAGCAATGGTATAATTCACCTGCAGACCTCTACTTCTTTTAAAAAATGCTGCCTGAGAACATTTTATTTTATTACAATCAGTGTAAAGAATTTAATTGCCTTTTTTCAAATAAGTTGGGATTATTTTTTTTCCTATTTTTTAGTTTGAGGGTTTTTTCCCCCTGTTTTTATTAGTGTTGTGTAAAATGAAATGTCACAGTGTGACTTTGTATGATCAGCAAAAAGCTGATGCCAGAAAAGGTTTTGGAGGGGAAAAATGTTAGAGCTTTTTACCCTCAGTAAACTTAGTTGGGGGCTGGAACAAATAAGAAGTTACTAAAGAAATGTCAGTATGATAAAAAAACCAACACTTTGAGCTCAGAAATACATCTGGACAATATAAAGCAAGTTTGCACATTAGACAATTTGTGCTCCTGAGATAATCTTAAACGTTTGCTTCCCTTTTCATAGTTCTCTTCTGATGTCCCCATTTTTAAATTTTGAGACCAAACCTGCTGGCTGCATTTTTAGTGGTCTCTGGCTGTAGCTGTGGATTTGTTCCATCAGCAGTTGCTGAACAGAAGGGTGAAGCATCTAGGTGAGAAGGATGCAGGGAAGTGTGAAGTGGAGCTGCAGCCTTTGCCTCATCCTGGGCACCTGCAGATTTACCCAGCAAAGGAGCCAGTATCTTCCCCCTGGAGTACATGAGTTTGGGCTTTAGAACAAAACAGGATAATGACAGCTGCCAGCAGGGAATCATCACATTTGCACAGGAAAATGCAAAACAAACCCATTTTGGACTAGCCAGATTTTCCAAAGAAATTAAGAAGCCTTTCCGTGGTAACCCCTATAGTTCATTGCAGAAGCAGGAGATGAGTGTCAGTATTTCTAAAAATAGCTGAGCACCTCTATTTTTCTCAAAGCCCCATTCTTTAGTCTGCAGTTATTTTTAGAGGGCATCCCTCCTCCTAGCTGGCACCTTTCAGGAGCTTGGTGTGTGGCAACTTCCCCTCGTTAGGCTGTCAGGGTTGACTGAGCTCTTCATAGGGAAACTTGTCAACTCCTGCATAATTAAATTTGCAATCTCCAGCAATTCACAAATCAGCACTGTCACAGAGGATTTGTGGTTCTCTCCTCTGAATACTGGAAGAAGGCTTTGAGGAGTCTGCGGTGCTGGATCTGTCGCTGCAGAGCTTAAAGCTCATTAGATTTTTATCACCGTTGGGTTTATCAAATACTTCTAGTAGTCACTTGAAATTCATCTTAGTTATCCTGGATTTAACATGTGAAGACCAGGCACAGCATGTATAACTTCTTGGATGTTCTTCAGTGGATGTCATCCCTCAGTAGAGAAGCAGCATTTACCTGTGTAATTGATGAAGCATTTTGCTTGGCTTGGTCTTCTAAGAGAAATACTTAGTAAACACTTGTGTTTAATATAGGTGCAGTAGTCATACTAGATAATGCTAGTGACACAAATTGTGCCCTGAAAGCAGGAATATGTAACCCTGAGGCAGTAATTTCAGTATTCATACATTAAGTTGACTAATCCATTTAATATTTTAGAACATTTCCTACAAAGTACATTGGCTTTTTGAAAGGGACATTCCAGCTTTTCTTCATAATAAGTTAAAAGTACAAAATAAACAACCTAATAGAGAAAAATATGGATAACAATGTTAACTGCTTTTAGAATTTCAGGTAAGAAAAGATAAGTTGTAAAATTTACATTCCTGATCACTCGCCAATTTCAGATTCTTGTTCTATTTATAAGTCAGCCAGCTTCTGCTTTTTTACTTAAGTGGCAGGTTCCTCTTAGACATGAACGTGGAGACTTTTCCTATTACCATTAAATTGAAGGATGAGGAAACTGCTCAATGTTCTGTTTTTGTCTGCAGAAACAAAAAAATGAAGAGGAAAGAAACCAACAGAAAAGTAAATGCTTGGTTTAGATAAGTGTGGTAATTTTCTGTGCAAGTCAATAAAGGTTCAAAGTATAACTTAGATTAATCTGTTATTTCCTTTTGATAGCAGGCTGGTTTTTTACTTAGAGTAAAATAGAGGAAGTTCAGCATGTTTATATTTAAACCTGCTCTACAGAGTCACGTCCCAAAGGAGTTCAGAAGTGTTAAGAATGCAACCTGAACTTTTAAGTTTCAGCTGCTACTGTCCCAGACTTCTTTGTTTAAAGATCAGTAAAAATCTACTGCTGACTTGTAGAAGTCAATCACTTTATCATGCAGGGAAGCTTCCCTGCATGGGGAGCTGTAGAAAGAGTTTTCCTGGAGCAGGCATCACAGAGCAGACCTGGCTGTGGAGCAGGGATCCCCACTGCAGCACAGGTCCTTGTGGTGCACACTGAGAGGGGAAAAAGCAGTGAATGCTCAGTTTTGGCATTTTTCTCTTCCTTCTGTCTGTGCAATCTGCCAGGGTGAGAAATTGGTGGCGTATCTCGCTGTTGTCCCTCACAGGAATGGTACCAAGCATCATGAGTAGGAGAGGAGAAAGAATTGGCATGTTCCAGTCCAGAATGCAAAGTCTGCTGCTGCAAAACATTATCTGTAGTTGTTAAGCATTAAAGGTGTTCACGGGGCTCAGTCGACAGAGCATGAACAGTGAAATTCTCACTCCAGTGATTGTAAACATGAGAGCTGGGACCCGTGCTGCCTGATGAGCTCTCCCTGCCTGCAGTTTCTCAGCTGCCAGCAGCCTTGCCCTGCCCCGGACTTCAGTGCACACAACAGCATTTTGGTTGAAATAGCAACAAAAAAAACCTGTTTTAACTCTTTTTTTGTGAACTGACCCACCTGTTTGGGTTTAGGATTCCACCCACAACCACTTGAAGCCTGCTAATGTCAGGATTTTTTAATTTTCCTCCAAAACTTGGGCTTTTGACACCTACCAATCACAGTGTACAGCTTGCGTTTCCATTTACCAGATGACTCCAGTGCCCTGAAAACCAGAGTCTGATATCTCTCATCCCAGCACAGTCTGTGAAGCAATGGCTGCTTACCTGTAGCTCTGAAGTCCTTTTATTTTCAGGGATTGGGGGTGAGGGCAATTTTTTCAGTCACAAAACAGCGACAAGCCACTTGTGTGAGTAAAAGAAGAGAGAGAAAGAGGACCAGAGATGTTAGGTGCCAAGGAGCATTGTAAAGATTATTAACAGAGCTAAAGATGTTTATATATTTCATGTGAATAAAAGCTTTGGGGTTTTGCCTCTTGTCCTGTGCATCCAGTGATCTGGTTTTTGATCTTTTGTTTTTCAGGTGGCTTCCTTAGCAGGGCCAGGAGGAAAAGTTGAAATAGAACAAAATTTTCTCAATAACAAACTGAAGACAATAACAGCTTATTTTGGTGATCTGATAAGGCATGACATCTCCTGAATTTAGCCTGGATTCATCCAAACCCAACCTTCCTGACTGCTGCTTTGCTGAAGCTTTTGTACAGCTGGCTCATCAAAATTACTTAAAGCCATTTTTTGCTTTAATTTCTGTTTACAGAAATTTGTTCTGTTTATTGCTACTGTCAATAAATGTTTTATAATAATTTTGACAACGTTGTAAACATAGAGGAGCTTTGAATGTGGGAAAAAAGATCATTATCAAATGCAGTCTTGCAAGGTTCAAGGCCAACCAGTTGAAGAAGAGTTCTGAATTTCTTTGGAACTGCTACTTCTTTATTTGCTCTGGTTTGGAGCATTCGGAAGGTCAAAAAGAGTAGTCTGAAAGCTGCCATGTGTCAGGAACTGCTGTCTGTGCTTGAGAAACAAAAGCATCTGAACATCAGGTGGAACTAGATGGTTGGCTACACCACCAGAGGTTAACCCCAGCTGGCCTCTGGCTCCCTGCTCACTGGGAAATCATTTCACCTTTTCTTTGCAGGATGAAAGTCCACATTCCTTACAGTGACTGTTCCAGCTTGGTGCAGCACAGGGAGAGAGTGGGACATACTTGGGGCTGGTGGTGGGGCTCTACCCTCTGGTTTTTGTTTTATTTTATTCTTCCTTGCCCGCCCTCTTTCTTACAGAAATATTTTGAAAAAAACCCAACACTTCTGACTAGAGGTTTTTTGTCTTTGTAACTGGAGTAGTATGTGTGTCCCCCTCTTTTTGAGGCCTTTTGGCCTCCTTGCACAGGGAGGGCAGTGGGCAGCCCAGCTCTCCCTCCTGAGGGCTCTCTGCTTATATTGGGGTTTTTTTAGGGCAAAGAGTGGCTTCCAGGGACTTCTCCAAGCTAAAAAGGAGGAGGCAGGTGAGAGGATGGATATGGTGTGCTCACTGTAAGTACCCAAGATTTGAGCTTGTTTTTGAGGTAAGGGCATATAAAAATAGTTTCTGAGACAATAAATTAGTGCTGCTTCTCTGCTTGGAGCACAACAGAATGCTGAAGGCAGCAGAGACTAAGCACTAAACCATGCATAAGTGCTGACAAAACTTTATAGTGTAGAATAACCAAATGAGAGGATTTTTTCCCCCATAAGGATTGAATTCCAACTCATCAAATCAGATAGGACATCAAAGTGTTTGGGGGATGTTAAAAACGTGTGCAACCTGCCCTAGTGCTAGTTCATAGTGCAGTAAAATAGCATTGGGGCATCATTTTTTTCTAACTTTATTGTTCATTTAGTACCAGACAAGTGTTAAACTGTTAAGGACTGTTACAGCCTGGCTTCATGTAAGGTATTTTATATTACCTTGAAGGTAATTTGACTAATTTGCATCATTCCATTTTGCCACTGTACTGCAGTGAGGAAGAAGTGCTATGATCATGCCAGCCTTTGTGTTAATATTTAAAGGAAATTGGAAAGCAATTATTAGCTCTTCAATATTCCTTAGTAGTTTACTACTAGAAGGCCAGGGAGGTTGGCAAGAGTGATAATATTACAGTAGGTTACAACCTACTGTCACAGTGGTATGTCAGTGTAATGATGCTGTTAAATTTTTACTTCAAGCTACAAAAAAAAAAAAAAAAATCCAAGCAGGAGTCATGAGGCCAAATGAAGAATAAATTAATTTCTACTGTGTATGTCCCAGCACTCTGTACACTAAAATTTTACTATACTTGGCTTATTGCTGCCTACAGAAATATTGTCTTATTCTTTGGTCCTTTTTTCCTCCCTGAGGTTAAGGAGTAGTTTTAGAAGCGTTTTGAGAACTTGCTGATGCTGCTTCTGTAAAAGGAAGCTCTATGTGGGAAAATACCAATGAATTTACATTTTCCTTCAGGAAAGTAGTCAGCTTCTGTTCAATGCCCTGTATGCAAAATGCAGAAGCCAGTAGATACATAACACAATAATTATGAAGTGTAGTTTTTTAGCATTAACCTCCAATGTAATGAACTTAATGGTAAAAAGGAATGATTTAGCAAATATCTCCTAATTTTTGCAAGCCCATGAAGCACCAAAAGCAGAGTATCCTTGTTCATAGTTATTTCTGTCTGTAACCAGCGAGTACAAAAGTTTGGCAAGGGGTTATTTTTGGTTTGGTTTTGTTTTTTTTAAATACAACTTGAAATTAGAATACATTCTTCTGGGTTGTGATAAATGTTTGTCTGCAGCTTCCCACTTGGACAGAATAGGTGAAATACCCCAAGACTGAATCAGACAATCTATTAAGCCTAAAATAAATCTACCAGGTTTTTTACTTACTTGTTAGTAATTTCATGGAGCTTCATTCATGAAATGAGTTTCTCTAAAAGGTTTTTCTGCTTTATATTGTAGAAAAAAAGTTAACATGCCCTGAGATGCAATTAAATTTCTGGACATCTCATGCCCCGAGTTTTAATACCCTGTTGGGATTTGAGTAGTATTTTGCATATGATAGATTATGCTGCAAAGAAATCAGGTTGCTATTGTGAAGTAAATACTCTTAGAGGTTTGGTCTTTTACCAATAAGCAGATTTATAAAATACAGATTTATTTATTATTTTTTTTTTAAGTTAACTAATACTTGGATTAAATACAATAAATACATACTGGTTTGTTCTTTCTACTGTGCTTTTGAGTTCCTGGTCTCTTAGGCTTATCTTAAGTAAATCCAATATTAAAGCAAACTCATCCATTTATTTTTATGGTGCATGGTATGAAGAGAAGTGATGGAGCATATGGTTAAAGCAAATGCCTTACAAGATTGAAGCCTAATTTACAGATTTAAAGGGACCAGGGCATCAGTGGGGCTGAGCAACCATCTCTTTGAGGCAGGACAGTTAGTGTTGTGGCCTTCTCTGAAGGAGGCCCCATAAGTTTTGTGTTAAAAATAAATAAAAATGCTGTTCCATGAAGTTTGAATGTGCAGGTTTGCAGGTTTCAGAAAATCTTCATGTGCAACTTGGTTATATAAACAAATCAGTGTTACACCACAGTGGCCATGGCAACATCTAGAAGAGGGAAGCCCCAGAAATAGCAGAAGGAGAAAAATAACTTGCAGTAACTCATTAAACAACAAATTAGTAGAAAATTGGGTCCTTTTCACTTGGTTTACTTTCTCAGCTTTCATATGCCTCATATTTACTCTTTGCTTTAACTGTCCTTCTCCCACCCCAAATATTTCCACCTACAAATACCAAAGAAGGAGGATATTCATGAACTTAGGTAACATTTCTAGTGTAGCCTTTCCAGCACACACAAAAAAATTCCTGCTGTTGGAATATCTCAGTTCAGTCCAGGGTACTTTGAAAAAGTTGATTTTGCATGGTGAAGTTTCAAATTCCTCTATGAAAACATAAGAGAGGGGTGTTTTTTTTTTCAAGTGTGTGGTGCAATGGTGAAGGAATAAATGCTATAAAACCAGAGCTGAAATTGCTTTAAACCCTCTCCTGTTTCAGCTGGCAGATGGTGAAGCTGTCAAGTGGCTCAGCTTGCTTCATCAGTGTATTACTTACTGGGAAATATTTGAAAGAATGATGCTGTGTTGATTCAGTCAAGTGAAGTTCCCCAAATGCCCCAAATAATTAATAATAATTTAAAAAAAAATTAGCATCTTGTTACTCAGGAGGGTACAGAAATGGTCACTAGCTGAAAGGAAGCAACAGGAGTGGCTAAAACCAGAGGGAGTGATTGAATCTAGTGAGGCTGGAGATGTACCCACCCAAGCAGTGAGAATCCTTGCAACCATGAAGGGAGGAGGCAGAATCAAAAGCTGAGTCTGCAAACAGGGCTTGTCCACCCCAGGGTTTGGTTTTCATCTGTGCTTTCACTGGTTCTGTGGTGTCTCTTGAAGATGTCCTAGGCTTTGGTGGTGATGCTGTGATCACAGCTTGAGTGATGCTGTGAGCAGGGCTGTTGCCAAGGGCAGAGGTGGGGAGAGCAGCAGAGTTGTCTGGGCTCTGCTGGAGGGTTTCCCAGTGAGGGAATTTACCAGCCAGGCTGTACAGACAACTCTGCAGAACACCCCTGCAACATACAGCAAGGTCTCACCACTGCCCTTCTTCACCTTCCCCTACCAACCTAAGTCACCTCTGGAATTCTCTCTATAAAGACCCAGGGATCAGTGTCTGTCATGACACAGGGTATCTCTGGGTTTCAAGTTCTGCCATCAGCTCTTTGAGCAGTCTTCTTCAAGCTTCCTGCAAATGCATCTCCCGAGCTCTTTCAGCACGTCTCTGGGGTCTTGGCCCATCACCTTGCCTTTTCCCAAAACTGGAGTGAGTTTCAAAGTGTTTCCCAGCAGCTCAGTGTGGTGAATCACGTGGGCTTCACTGAGAACTCAAAATGTTGCTCCAGGTTTCTGGGTTCTCAGGCCACTGAGGAAAAAAGAAGTGCTGTTGAAGGCAGCCTCAGTTGCTGACAGTGTGATCCTTCCTGTCTCTCTTTCTGTGGCTCAACACATTTTCTTCCTTTTTCTCAGGGCTGCACTGCAACCTTCTTGTGAAACCCCTGTGGTTTATTAGGGGAGTGCAATGATGAGTAAAGAGGTTCACAGTGTGCCTGTTGTGTTGAGAGTAATAAAACAGCTTTCCACAATCTTTTAACCTAGAAATATGGCCAAATAATGGGCATCAGAGAGAATATTCCTCTGCAGGTTGAATAAATACATTTATCATGTCAGTGCACTGCTACCTAGAGCTCTGGGGTTTCATCGGATTGTCACAGTGTCAGACACAGGGATGGTGACAGTGGCAAGAGCTTTTGTGAAGGGGGTATTATGACCTGACAGCAAAATCCATCCTAAGGTATTCATTAAATTGTCCCGATGCCAGGAAAGCCTATGATTATGTCAACCAGGGGAGCAAAGCGTACATTCCACTTTCCTGGGGTACAACTTACTCTGAAAGGCTGTCTAGGAAGGTTAAACATGGAGAGCTTTGCCCAAGAGAACTCCAGACTGTCAGACTCCATCACCCTGGAGGGTCACTCAGGGGATGACAGCCCATGCCCAATAAAAGTCTATGTTGGTGTGGGTGTGATTTTCAGTGCATGCAAGTTGCAGCTGGAGTTTTTTCAAGGGCTTTCCTTGGACCCTAAGAGTGTTTGGATGTTCCCAGCAGATGCAATGGTAATTGCAGCTCAGGCTCAGACCTGTACTTCTGGAAAGCAGCCGTCCCCAGGGGGAAGCTGGAGTTCCCCAGGAAGCGTCTGTGTGGGGAACCCCAGGCTGCCCCTCCCATGGGGGGAGAAACCACACACCAGGAAATGCCTGTAGTGCTGGGTTTTGACACCAAGAAGCCCAGTTCTCCTAAGATAAGCAAGTTTGATGGAGTTTCTTCACCTCATACAGAAACTACCATGCAGGGTATTGATTAACCTTGTCTAGAAGAGGTGCTCTTAAAAGTCAGGTTTGAGAACAAACTGGGTGATCATGGGACATCTCCTACAAGCAACTCCAGGGAAGAGCTATGAAGGTGGTGGAGGGTCTAAAGCATAAGTCTTATGAGTAGTGGTTGAGGGAATTGGGTTTGTTTATTCTAGAGAAGAGGAGGCTGAGAGAAGACCTTATTGCACTCTGGAACTACGTGGAAGGAGGTTGTAGTGAGGTGGAGGTTGGTCTCTTCTCCTACATAACTGGTGATAGGACAACAGGAAATAGACTCAAGGTGCACTACTGGAGGTTTAGATTGGATATTAGGAAAAAGTTCCTTATGAAAAGAGTGGTCAGGCGCTGAAACAGGCTGCCCAGGAAAGTGGTGGAGTCACCATCCCTGGAGGTGTTCAGAAAACCTATTGACATAGCACTTGTGGACATGGTTTAGCTGGCTGGTCGTGTTGAGTTGACAGTTGGACTTGATGGCCTTAGACGTCTTTTCCAACCTTAATGATTCTATGATTCTAAGTGCTCCTGATAGTTCAGGAAAATGCTGAGTGCTGGGACTAGGAGAGAGAGGAAGGCCCACTGAGCTGCAGAGCTGAATGCCATGGTGCCTGGGTTGTAGCTTCTGCAAGTGATGCTGTTTGTGTCCACTTTTGCTGCTTGCTGCCAAGTTCTGTGACTACACTGTCAGTCTTTTGGTATTTTTTATGCAGCTTGTAAAGAGCATTGTCTGGGGAAAAATATGGAGCTTTCATCTAAAAAAAATCTGCAGCATCCTCTTCAGTTAAAAAAAAAATGAAACCAAACCTGAAACAAAAACAGCTGACAAAAAAACAAGACCTGGATGCATTATAATAGCTCAGAGATCAGATAAGAATGTCCAAAATGTAACTATTTTGCAATTGCTTTGTAGGCAGGTCCACCTCATGTTTTGGCTTGAGGCACAGAGATGAAGAGAGGCTGAGATGATTTCTCAGCAGTTGAAACTGGCCATGCTGCTGCTCTGATTTATCAGCTTTGTTTAAAGAACTGGGGACATTTACTGTAAATAAGTTAAAGCAGGAAATATTTTTACTTCTTGCAGGCTAATTTTCTCAGTTAATGAGAATAATGATCTAATCCAAAATTATTGTCACTTGTTATAAAAATTGGAAGTGGAGAGATAATTTAATCTCTTTGCAAGTAGAAAACCAGTTCATAAATGGATGCAGTGGCTGCAGAGTCGAGGTCTGCCAAGAAGTAATCCGTATGGCTGATTTGGCAAAATTACTGATGTCCAGTTAGATTAAAAAAAAAAAAAAAAAAGAGCAATGACAGCACAGTAGACTCAGAAAACCCTAGAAGATTAATGAGCTCAGCCCAAAGGAGGAAGCAGTGATGAGCAGCTGTTTGACAGCTATGAACCATGAGAGTAGTGAACCTGAGTGTTTGGGTAGATCAGAGCATGTGGACAGACATGATCAGTGGAGGGGATTAGGGACCTGGGAAAACTGCCAGGAGAAGCCATTCTGAGGAGCAGTGCACCTCAGCTTGGCAGTCAGTCACTTAAGTGAGAAATAAAAAGAACCAGAATGTATAGATCATGGTTTATGGATATCTCATCTTGCAGAAAGTTCATGAGTCTTACGAGAGAGAGAAAGAAAATCAGACTATTTTGGGCTATGCAGGGAACTTTATTTTTCATTTACAGGAGAAGAGCAATTGGATGACTTGGTGGCAGGTATATAGCCCCATTTTTGAGACTACATGCTGAGAGGCAATTCTAGGATCCCCAGCAGCAGTATCATTTTCTACAGCTTATAGCAGAAGAAGCAAATACATTTGCTGCTCTGTGTTGGCTGCAGCAGGACTCCCAAGTGCTGTAGTACATCAGGCAAACTGCATTTAGGGGAATATTGAACAGATACTTCAGCTGGTAGACCTTGGAGCCAGCTGTCCTGTGCTGGAGGTAAAGTGACTCGAATATGCAGCAGGGTAGTACCAGGTACCCTCTTTAACAGCATCCAAAACACTACAAGCTCCCCATGGATCTCTGAAGAAAATCAGGGGAAGGACAGAGTGCAGCCAGAGGCCAGACCCCATCTATGTAGGCTAGCACCTGTGCTGTTCTTTCCTGGTCAGTTTTCCATTAAAAACAGTGAAGAAAAAAAAAAAAAAAAAAAAGATTCAGTGGCCTGAGGCAGTGAGACCTAGCTGCTGAGGTGTGACAGCTTGTGGATGGAAGAGAAAATTTCAGTGCTGCTTTTTGTTGCATGCACTAGGAAATGTATTTACCATTGGGGGTAAGACAGAGATCTGAGAATAAACAGAAAATGCAAGAGTATATGGCAGAATTTCTGAAGTCATGACTTCTTGCTGATACCTGATAATTCTAGCTGAATGCTTACTTGGTACTGTGACCCCCTCAAATCCCTTCCATTGAGACAAAGCGAGATTCTCAGGTTTCTTCCTCTTGTGTTGCCTTCCTATCAGATTCCAATCCCCAAACCAGTGTCCAGCCATACAGTAAAGGTTACTTCAGCTGGATCTACTTGGGCGATGCAGCACCCTAAGAAGGGAGCTACAGAAGAAAGCAGCCAATACAGAGGCCCCAGGCAGCACCCATGGCTGGGGTTTTATCACAAAACATCTCTGATCCAGTCCTGTGGGCTGAGTGCACATTAGTGGCCAAAGTGATCTTCTGGGTATGTTTCCCCTGGCAGGAATGCAACTTGCATGCTCTAAGACTACACATGCAATATGAGCAATGGTAAGGAGGGCAACCACAAAATTAGTTTTTAAAATGTGTTCTTAATCCAAATTGATCACCAATCTAGAGATACCTAGAGATAAGGGATGCCTTATGCAGAGACTGAGCTCCTCCTCAGCATCCTGATGCTTTCTAGCTGGAAGAACTGGAGGGCCAGCTAGAGCTAAAAAATTAACTAATCACTGCTAGCCATCTGTGATTCTTCTCCTTATTCATATGTCTGTCTGTCTGTCTTTACAGAAAGCAACTGAATGCTTCTACTTTGCATGTCTGTAAAATTTCACTTAAAAGTAATTTCAGTTTGAGCAGAGTGAGTTCAGGGTGGCTGGCAAACTACCAGTAGTGTCTCACTCAGATGAGCAGTCCCAGCTGGGACTGTGAAAGCACCAGCTGCAGGCAGGGTCCCTGTGAATGTGGGGGCGACACAGGGCTGCTCCTCCACCAAGCTGTGAGTATTGCTGGCACAGCACAGGACAGGGAATACCCAGATCCTGGCTGTCTCTCCAAAAATTATCATTCTTTCCCTTCCATGGCATTTTCTATAGACTAAAACTGCATGTTACCTCATGTGAGAGCTGCACCCTTACAGACGTTGGCTGGGAGATTAATTTAATAATAAATATTATTCTGTTAATTATATATCTACCGTGGGTTTTCCTAAAGTATCAGATGCTTTCAGTATCAGGTAAACACCACAGTTATCTAGGTAGGTTATCTCACATACCACCTCCACCTCTTTCCTATTCTTCTCAGTCTGGAGAGGCACCAAGAGCCCACAGATGCTGGCCGTCCCCATGCCCAGAGGTGCTCAGACCAAGGGAGCTCTGGAGCTGCGATGCAGAAGTGGAGCTGCTGGGTGTAACTCAGAAAAGAAATGATGCAACTCAGTCTAAGAAATTAATGAAGTGGCAGCAAGTAGGGCAAGGTTGTTTTGAAAGAAGAATGAATTCTTATTGTATACCAAGCTAGTAATGCATCTGGGCTGAGATGAACGGGATGGGCGGACTGCTCTGGGAGAATTCAGGCACAGAGCCAGCCCCTACAATGTGTGGGTTTGTGAGGCTGGTGGCAAGTCAATCCGTCACCCCCTTTGGAGAATACTGTAAATGTGAGCTGGGTCTGCCAGATGGCTGACATCCGGAAAGATGGAAGGAGAGAGAGCAAAGCTTAGCTGCATTGTACATGGCAGTAAGCAGGCTGGGGCTGTCCCCAGTTGGAAACTCACAAATCACAGCCCTGCTTGTGAGCTCATGGGAAAATGCTGACAAAGTTTGATTCTGTCACTTCAATGGCTCCAAAAGCTGAGGCTGGTTACCACATACATGAAGCTCTTGGCTCTTTTTTCACAAATAGATTACAGCCTCCCTATTCCCCAGCATCCTATGCATAACTGAAAATCAGGATGAAGGTCCAGATTGATCTTATCTTCTAAGGTTACACAAATTAAATGGCATCTGGATGCGATGCAACTGCTCTTGGGGCAGGATACACAGAAGGGCTGTAGGAACTAAAAATGACTTGCACTGCTCCGGCAGCTCATTAGCTCTGGGGCTAATTAGAGACTGGATCATCCTTTAGATTATAGCATATTAAAATGCCCAAATCAATCAGAAAGTATGAGGAATGCAGATACATTCCCTCTTCCTCCACCCCTTCCTCTGTTTGTCACTCTCCATGGGCAGCCACAGGACACAGTACCCCAAAGCTGCTGAATGCCAGTGTGGAATAGGAAAGGGGAAATTTTATGTAGCTGTTTCTCAGTTGCCTTATGCTACTACTTCAAAGAACTGTATTCCATGAAATGAAGACAAGAATGGACAGGAAACAAAGAAATCTTCTTTTAATTTTTTTATTTATTTATTTGACTAGGTTCCTTGGTTGCAAAATGTTTTTTCTTTTTCCCTTCCAATTCAGGCTGAAGAAATAAGAGAGTAAACTCATGTCCTGCTGCCTCGTCTCAGCTGCATTGACTCAGGAAACATGCAGGCACAGAGGAGTTGCAGCTCCCTGGGGAGAGGGACACTTCTGGCTCAAGTAGCAAGCCCCTGTGCAACCAACTTTCTGACTCACTCTGTGTGATAAATAGGGCCAGTCTTTCAGCCTCTGGTGTCCTTAAGTTTTATTTTTATCCTATATGAGCCCAAATAAGAGAAGTCTGAGACCCCTGTCTGGCTCCAAGTGAAAACAGGTAGCTAAGGAAAATTATTTTTATTTACACCAAGGGACAAACCTGTTTAGACAAAATTATATGGCTTTTTGAAACCAGCTATGGTAAGTTTTTCTGAGTTCCGCCTCACCCCAGTAACACAAAGACCTAGCAGAAACACCAGGATTTGGGTGTTTGACTGGGACATATTTAAACATCTTTGCAGCAGCTCTTTAGACCATGTCAGGGTGTGTATATTTGTCAAGGATTGACAGAAGGGTGCTTTGGAAAGTTATGAGGCTCTTCCCCACTGCTGTGATAAAATGGGTTGTTAGTGACTTGTCAGTTCATGTTTTCAATTACTGTTATTACTATTATTTTTAAACTGTGGGTGTTTCTAAAATTGCTTTATATCAGATAATAAGTGTACTCATTCTTCAGTTACAGTAATTAGTATTCTGAGTTTGATTCTGCCACCTTGATGGCTCCAAGAGCTGGGACTGCTTACCACATACACAAAGCTCTTAGCTCTTTTCCATAAATAGATTACAACCTCCCAGTTTTAACTCTTGATGCCCCAAAGCCCTTCCCTCCCTCCTACCCTCTGGCTTTTCCATGGCTCATTCCTGTCTTGTCTTAAGTGTTTCTCACCCACTAAGCAATATGGCTTGCAAAGGCCAAAAAAAAAGGCTTGACTTTAAAAACTCCCCTAAAAATGTATCTGATTCTGACCTAAAAAGAAGCAAAGTATCAGAGCAAGTCAATAAAAGAAAGGGGAGGATTCAGTGCTGTGGCAAGCTGAGTGCAACAACAGCTTAAGGTCTGTTATTAAACCAGAAATATGTTTTCCTGAAAAAAATCAGAGGAAGCTCCAAAGGAACACTTAAAAGGAAAAACAAACCAAATAAAGAAAAAAATAAAAATCCACACTAGTTGAAACCTTGGATGATGGGCCACAAGGACTTGCAAGCATTGAGCCATGGAAAAGAGACTGGATTATCCAATGGAAGTGACCAAATTAATTTCTTTTAAAACTTTATCAGAAGGCTCCATATACATTTTATGGTCCACCTCCTGGATGTGGACTATCACTTTCTCAGAGATAATAAAAATCTGCTTTTGTAATTGTAGGGAGCCCTTGGACTGTGGTACAGTCACTGGTATTCTATTAGGCAAACTGTTGTCCTCCTCATCAGAATATACATTCAGACACTAAAGCTTATTCATCTTGTTACCTACCCAGATTTTTTTCTGCTTTCTTATTTCCAGAGAAAGCATCTCAGCTGGTTTTCTTACAGTATTAAAGTAAAGGAGCTGCTGACAGATACTCATCATGGCAAGTCATCAGGTCTGAAACTCACACCTTGGCTTTGCCATCAACTAGGTTCCTTCACCTTCACGGCCCAGTCAAAAGCCTGGGTTTTTCTCACACCTGACAGAGGATTTTCTACCTATGCACTAGCTCAGATTGCTCAAATAGTAAATACAATCTCCTTGTAACTACCACCATGGGAAGAGATGAAATGGCCATACTGGAGCTCAGGACAGAACCAGATGGGTGCCTGGGTGTATTTGCACACAGGACATCTCACTCCATCTGTAAGACAAAGCTGTGAACTGGTAACATGGATTTACTGAAGGCGCAGAATGAGCCAAAATGACTTTTTGTTAAACAACACAAGGGAAGAACATAAACTGGGTTTAATTTTATGGGGAAGAAAACCCATCAATCAAACAAAAATCCCCCAAAAAACAACAACAAAAACAAAACAAAACCAAACAAGAATAAACCCCAAAAAAACAAAACCAGAACCCAATAAAAAACCAATGCAAATGTTCCTATTTCTAACACATTTATTTGATTTCTAAGAGGCCTATTTGTAACAAGTGTGTCCACCAACACTAGGAGACAACTCCCTAACCTAACCCACCAATGGTCCACTTACTGCTTACAAGCAACACATCCTCCTTTCTGTGGTATTTGGGTGTATTAATAAAGCAAACAACAACCAAGTAATAATAGTGAGCTCAAAACTCTGCTTCTGGCTTGGCTCCTGCCAGTGGCCATGTCACAGATGTGCTGAACTCAGACACTTCCCCTTGTTTTTTATCTTCTGGGCACGCCTGTCCTGACGTGCCAGGAATGCCACAAAAACCATTTAACTCTTCCCTGAAGGCCTCATCCCCCCAAAATCTCCTATCTTCAGGAGAACAGCTCAACTCGTTATACGCTGCTGTGCAGCTCATTGAAATGCAATGCGTAATGTGTTTGAAAAATTAATTAAAATGTTTTTCAATCATTCATTAAAGCTCTTTTAATGCAGCGTAAAAGCTTGATAATATCTGTGGCTGTCTTTTGACCTGATGAAAGTTCTGAATGGAAACTTATACAGTAGGTAATATTTACTCTGGCAGTGTGTCAGTAGGCAATCTCTACTGCTTTTATTGCCCTGTGGAATAAAAGTTTTGGATTATGCTCTGTACTGAACCATTTATTGTCTTGGAATTGGCAGCAGTAACACCCAGCTGGATGCCGGTATGCTTTGTGTTTGCGAACAGGCTGATCCATGGAAAACAATCTAGCAGACAAATCAACTTCTTTATGAATTAAACAAAATCTTTGCTTGGGTATGAGGCATTTGAGCCTGAGGGAGCTATTATTTTGTAAAAGGCCCATAAAAGGACTTTTTAGGATGCAGACATTGTGAGGTTTAAGTATGATATTCTTAGACTGCCTTAAGTTATGCTTCGCTTTGCATAACCCAGTGGACTTTTCTAAAACAATATCTTCTTTGGAAATGGTGCTGGGGTCCAAAGCTCAGAACTGAAAGTCAAAACAGAGCTCTATGTCTGGCCAAGCTGTCAAGCTGATTAAATTGTTCTTCTTCTGCCTCCCACCATTTTTTCTGCCTTGTCCCTAGAACAGGAACTGCTGTTTCCTATCTGCTTCTCTATTGCATAGCACTGAAAAATTCCTTCTTGCAACCAAAAGACAGAGGTAGAAAGTTTATCTAGAAATAGCTGACCACTCAGTACCAAAAACAGGCTTAGCATTTAGAGATAATTCTGTGTGCTTAGAGCCAGTTCTAGCAACTCTCACAATCTCATGAATGTCATGGGATCTGATGTTTTCTTAATACTTCAGCTGATGATAATCAAGGAACCACATGATAATCTTGACTTGATTAAAAAAAAAAAAATCACATGCATATTTCTAGCTTTGTGGTTGCTGAGAAAATATGATGCAAGACAGTCTTAATTTCTAAAGGTAAATAAAATCATCTGATGATCCTTCTGACCCCTTATTCACTCCTCTTGAGTTAACATGCCATTCTTGGCAGCTTCTTAGACATGACCACACAAAAAGAAATTGGTTCCTAGTGAAATATCCTAGGACAGCCTTTGTTCTCATGCCCAATCAGCCATGTTCATGATTTTTTTTTCCACATTTACAATTCTAAACTTATGGGCTGGTAGTCAGCCTACAGAAAAGCGTGTTGGATACTCTCAGAATTTACACACAGCTTGTTCTCTCTGTACCTTTAGTAAAAGCCTTGTAGGCTCTTCTTCTTTAAATGTTAAGTGCTCAGTCTATTACACTGGCAATAGGCTTCACTATCAAAGATTTCCTGTATAGCTTTGAGAAAGTCAGCATAACAATTCCTCCATTTTTTCTGCATGAAGTGAGGATAATTTTTATTTCCTTTCCTGGTCTGTGTTGGACTCTTGTGGATGGATACATACACAACCAGGCTTTACAACTCATCTCCATTTACTCTATATCTCTCTTGGAGTAGGGATTGGGGTGCAGCTTTTCTCCCTGTTCCCAGGCTGGCCCAGAGGAGATGTGACAAAAGGAGGAAGCAGACACCGAGCATCCCTACAGCTGTGCACAGTCCACGTGCCAGCAGCTTACTGCCTGGACACTTGAAGCTGAGGAACCTTGCACTTGGTTCCATAAAACAAGAATTAGGATCAGTTTCAGGTTGTTAATGGTGTGTATTGTGGCTAACATGACTACCCATTTATGAACGTGTCTTTATCAGGAAAAAACAAAAGACCAGGCTAATAAACTCAGTATACAATCTATGTCCAAGAACATTCTCTGGGCAGTTTTTTTCCAATGATTATTGGATGATACCATTTTCTTTCTGGTAACACAGCTTCCAGGGATGGGCCAGCACATTTTCATCACGTGATTTTTTTCTGGATTACGGTAAGCTTTCAAAGACAGAATTAGTTTCCTTATTCTTTCCTTGAATTCTCATAGCTTTAAGATTCTCCCTTTACCTACGTTTCAGAGTTTGGATGCTTGATATTTTCAGGAAGAAATGTGAGAAAGAAAGAAAAACATAATAGTTTCCTATCATCAAATATTTTGGGTGAGTCATTCGCCTGCATAACTAGATAAATGTAACAGGACATCCTGTAACTGTTGTGCAGTTTCTTTGACTTCTTTTTTTTTTTTTCCCTACAACATAAATAGTGAAGTAGCAAAGAAAGTGGCAGTAAAGTCGTGTCCAGGCACTCCTTATGTATGGATCCTTTCCTGCACCAGGAGAGAAAAGTCACAGATCTGTTGGAGTGACTGCCCGCCTTGGTGCTGAGACAGACAGACAGACAGACAGACAGACTGTGGTCTCCTCCTGGCCAGCAGCAGAGAATTCCAAGGCAAAGCCTCCTATGGGAGGTTAGAGGCCCTGGTGTTGTTTTCCTCAGCCTTTTGAGTCCTAGAGGAGTTTCAGGAGTTACTAGCATCAGAGGGAGAGCATAGCCGTGAGTCTTCACTGGAGCTTTCCTGGAAAAGACCTGGAAGGGGAGGGGGGGTCTGTGCCAGAAGTTTTTTCTCATACCCATCTTATAGAATAATCTCCCCTCAACCTTTTTTTTTTCCTAGCTTTTGCATGTTAGTAGAAGAATTTTTAAGGTATTTAGCTTCTTTTTTGTTGTTGTTGCTGATAAAGCAATACAGCTGACCAAAATGCCAGTAAGAGTGACAAAACTGAAATCAAATTCTGCTCCCAGAAAAACAAAACAGTGCATCAGAACATAATAATTCTGGACACAGAGCTGGCATATTTAAAGGTAACCAAGAAAGAAGGAAAAGAGGAAGAACTGGTTAAAAGATAGAGATTTCCTCTTTCTACTCTATCTGCAAGTACAAACAGAGCTTTGAACATTAGATCTATCAAAAGTCAATCTGATCTTACCCAAAGGCCTTGGAAAAAGTATCTGATATGAAGCTGATAAACATCTAGGCAGAAATCTTAGAGCATGAGAGACAGGGGTTTTTTTGTGTGTGTACATATATAATCACTAAAAATATAATCACTAAAAAGCTTTTTAAAAATGCTTTATGATGACAGACAAAGTAAAAGGGAATTAGTGGAGAGATAACAAATGAATAAAGCCTAACTTTTGGTAACAGCTCATGACAGAATTTCAGAGGCATGACTTCACATGAAATAACTGGAAACTCCTGAAATTCCATACTCAGAATCCCTTTTCAATACTTGTCTCTACTGTAACACCCAGAAGCAGCTGGTGAAACATCAGTGGTCATGTGTTTCTGAGGTACAGAGGATTTTATTTCTTTTTTTTAATTATTTTTTATTGCCACTTTTTATACTTTTTTTATTTTAATTGCCCTTTACTGAGTGTCAGGAAGTGTCTTTCAGTGTTTCCACACTACATAGCAGAGTGGTCTTCAGTTGTGGTGTTTTCTTCAATAAACCCCACTAATTACCAGGAACCAAACCTGGCAGTAAATAACAGTCTCAACTTCACGATCTGACAGTGAAATGAGGAAAAGTCAGTGTCTAACTTCAGGGATGTACTGTTTGATTCTGGCACTGTTCTTTCTCCCATACACACCCAGCCTCAGGAGGCAGAACAATGAAGGTGAGGCTATTTACATCCATATTTTCTCCAGAGTAAGAAGTTCCCTGTAGTTCTCTTACACACCTCCCAGAAACACTTCTCCCATTTCCTCATTGCTTGAGTCTTTTCCTGATCTGGTCATGAGTTTATTATCAGCAGACATTTTGTTCTTTACATTGGCAACTTTTTTTTTTTTTTTTTTTTTTCCCCACTTTTCAATCACCAGTTCTTCCTGTCCTCTTCCAGTGCCATCTATTTCTCAACTGTTTTTGTCAGCAAAACCTCTTCCATACCCTATCTGCTTTTCAAATCAGGATTCATGCTTAAGTCTAGACTGGGAAGTCTCTGAAGCAGGGACTGTCTCTGGATTGACATGTATGTGTGTTTATTTATCCTCAAAAAGCCTCAGCTCCAAACCTCAAAGTCCTATTACAGCAGCTAATGCTGGTGTGGGTGAAAAAGCTTTAACCTCTTAATTCCAGGAACCACTTGAAACACTACTTTCTGATCTTAACCAAAAGGTAAAGGTTATTAAGAGTTTCTTCATGGCCCTCCTAATCCCTGAGCTCTTCTTTCATCCAGCTTCAGGCTCCGCAGCCTCTGTTGAGGCTGTTAGACACCAGTAGCCTTTTATTTTTTTCCCTTTTAATTGTGATAGCCTTCCTGAATAACTTGGTTTTCCCTGCCTTTCTTCAAATATTACTTGAACCTTATCTTCCTCTCTTAATTGTTCTCAAACAATTGTTTTCTAAAACCTTTGATTTAGTTGGCTTAGTGAAACATGCTAAGAAAAGCACACCAGGAAAGAAAGTGCTGCTTTGTTCCAGATGGTATTTTTATTTCTGTAATAGCTGGGAACACTTTTTAGTTTACCTACTAACCTGCTTTCAGTGTTTGTTGGTGGTGATTGTGGCATCAATTTTCTGCTGTATTCTTATCACCTAGCCTTGTGTAACCACCATAACCAGTTACTTCTCTTCATATCTCAGAACACACCTAATACATCAGTTTAGAATCATAGAATCATAGAATCATAGAATCCTTGGGGTTGGAAGGGACCTCGATAGATCATCTAGTCCAACCCCCCCTGCCAGAGCAGGTCCACCTAGAGCACTTCGCATAGGAACGTGTCCGGGCGGGTTTTGAATGTCTCCAGTGAAGGAGACTCCACGACCCCCCTGGGCAGCCTGTTCCAGGGCTCTGTCACCCTTACAGTAAAAAAATTTTTTTGAATATTCAACTTGAACCTCCTATGCTCCAATTTACACCCATTACCCCTTGTCCTATCACTGGTCACTACTGAGAAGAGCCTAACTCCATCTCCCTGACACTCACCCCTTACATATTTGAAAACATTGATGAGGTCACCCCTCAGTCTCCTTTTCTCCAAACTAAAGAGACCCAGCTCCCTCAGCCTTTCCTCATAAGGGAGATGTTCCACTCCCTTAATCATCTTAGTAGCTCTGCGCTGGACTCTTTCAAGCACTTCCCTGTCCTTCTTGAACTGAGGGGCCCAGAACTGGACACAATACTCCAGGTGCAGCCTCACCAATGCAGAATTAGGTTGTTTCCTTTACCTTTGATGACTGATAGTTGAGCCAGCTCACAAAAATAGTCAGTATTTTCTGAGTAGTTAATTGAAAAATTGGGTTTTTTTAATTGCCACAGAAAATAAATAATGAAGCTGGGAAGGGGAAGAGAATTTGCTGTTTGCTTTTCACATTTATCATTGTGTTTACTTTTGGGAAGCCTGCTTCAGTGTCAAGAAGGGTCATACCCACAATGCTTATGCAGCAGCATGTTCAGAAGTGGGATGATGGTTTTTGCATGAGAGAGTGGGTAATTCTCCACCAGCTGTCCATATCCAGCCTACTTCAGCATGGCCAAAATGCATCACAGTCAGAGAACTGGTGGAGTCACCACTGTCCCCTTCCTTAAATCCAGCACAAACCATCCTCAGGCTTCACATCACTGTGTCCAGGCAATACAGGAGAGTGATAAGAAAACAAGGGAAGTCTTTCAAGGCTGGGCTTCACCCCAATCTGCTGGGGTTGGACAGTCTGGTGAGGAAACCTGGGGCTGCAGAAGGGCAGCATTTCGGGAGGTGATGTGGTGTTGCCTCCCAGCAGCCGTGGCCTTTGGGGTCTCTGCCCTGAGCTGCTCTGGCAGATGCAACCCGACTGTTCTGTGCAGGAGTCTGATCCTGGCTGATGTGCTCAGCCTCAGAAGGCTGTAGGCAGCTGCTGGTAGAGGTAGGTGCACACTGTGATTCTCCTGTGCGTGTGCTTCCTGACCACCTTGGAACCAAAGCTGGATAGAACACCCAGCACAGCATTCCAGTTCCACAACAGCCAGCTGAAAGATTATCATCAGACTGTCCTACAGATATTGTTCTGCCTTGAAAACATCTGCTTCTACCTTTGCCTTCAAATCTTGCCATGATAAAGTGAGGCAGACAAACTCCCCCTTACAAGCATGACAAACAGGAAAGTGGTCCAGGGAACCAGGCTCAAATTTGCCCCATGGCCAGGGGCTCTGACATCCTCCCAGGCCTCATCAAATCCACATAGTCCCTGTCCAAGGATCCACAAAGTCTTGGGAGGTCTTTCACAGCTCCCTCCTGGCACGTGCCAAGAAAGTGTTGCTTCTCAGTGATGTCCCCTACACCACTGTGTCCCTTCTTCCTCTGGTTGTCTCATTCAACCTGACAGCTTCTTTGAGCAGTGAGAGTCTCATGGGACTTCTTCGCAGAGATTTTTGATGTTTCTCTTTTTAAAGGAGCAGCCCACGATTGTTCCTGCTTATCTTCATTTCTATGCTCCACTGCATAGATGTGGGGGAAGACTCAAGGTCAAAAGGAAATGGACTACTCAGTCCTTGAAGGCTTTATCTGCCATGCTCAAGGGATCTGTCTGGTCAACAACTAGAATTTAATATTTTTGTAATTCTAGGCAGTTTCTGTTCTGGGCTAATTCTTACAGGAAGCATCAGCTTGTTAGGTTTTTCTCTGTGCTTACTATTAGCAAGTAGACTTAACTTTGTCCTGTGTGCCATAATAGCAGATTAATACCATTGCTGAGAGTCTAAAACAGACTCTTGCCAAAACTGCTATTCATAACTCACCTTTCAAGAAACAATATACCACTAACTACAGGTACTACCGTGCAGTTATCAGATGTTTGCTACTTTATTCTTGATTTTTAAATGCCATTTAGTCTTCAAGGGAGCACCAATATTTTGTCCTATCAGTCAAGGTTAAACCCATACAATGAACTAGGAGACTTGTTTTTTCATACATTTTGTCTCAGTGATATACTTGGATGAGAACAAATGTGTCAATATATTTGTTATGGTTTTATATTTTTTCATCAGGATTTTGCTATTTTTGTCACTATGCCAGCCAGGATTCTAAGTACCATATTTCTATCTGTCTTTCAAATATTAAGCAATGAAATAGCAGCATGCAGTGTCAGACAGTGCTGTCCTACTCAAACACTGGATACAGCATCTGGATGCAATCCAGATGGGTGGCCTCAACCTGGTAAGCAACAAGCTGCACCTAACGCTTTCAGCAGTTTTCTTATTGTTCAAGAGATTTTTTCCAGCTGCTGCCTGCAGAGCAGCTGAGAGTTAAAGTAAATTCTTCCAGACCAAAGACAACTGGTAATGGGAGACCATGATAAAAAACTGGAGAGTAGAAAGTGTGCACATGCATCAAAAGCATGGTCTCACTTTGAGGTCAGTGCTGCTAACAGCTGACCAGGTAGGGCAGGAGGCTTGTGTGGGGAGGGTTAAAGAAAACTGAGATTATCACACAGAGGATGGAATCACAGAATAATTAGGTTGGAGTCCAATTTCCCACTCAAATCAACACTAGCTTCAAAGCTAGATCTGGTTGTCAGGGGCCTTGTCTGGTAATTCTGAGTATCTCCAAGGGTGGAGATTCTACAGGCTCTCTAGTTACCTGTTGCAGGTTTAACCACTCTCATGATAAGAGTATTTTCTGTTAGATCCAGTTGGAATTTTTATTGCTGTAACTTTGCCTGTTGCCTCCTGTCATTTCGCTCTGCATTTCCAAGAATCTGGTACCTTCATCTCTATAGCACACCTTCAAGTATCTGAAGATTATAATCAGACATCCACCGAGTCACCCCTTCTCCATGATGAACACAGGTCTCAGCTTCTCCTCATGGTTCATGCAATCCAGCTCTCTAATCATCTTTGTGGCCCTCTGCTGAACCTTCTCCAATTTGCAAATTGATCCCTAATGAGGAAGAGGTAAAAGGTAATAGGATAGGAAAAAGGTAGGAGGCAAAAGAGAATGGTGAGGGAAACCTCCAAAAAGCAAAGCCCAGACCAATTAGGACACTATGAAAAAGAAAAGATGGAAGGTAGGAAGGCAAAAAAATAGCATGAGGAAAGCACAGACCCAGCTGTGCCCTGTAGTAGCTGTGTTAATAGCGCATCTCAAAAATTCAGCTCAAAAAGCTTTTATCTGAGAGAGCTGTTGTTCCACTGATTCATTTTAAAGGTTAGTGTTGACATGGATTTCTTTCAAAAATGTCTTACTAAAAATCTAATTAATTTTGCAGTAGTGTGCATGAATTATGAAGAGTATGAAATGGGAGGTTATTCACATAAGATAGTTACCAAGAAAAGTGAGCAGTGATGATGTTTGTGTTAGGCTTAATCGCCCACAAACATGGATGTCTAAGACACCTCTGAGACAGAGATGTGGGGGTGGCAGATAGTGATGCCCAGGCTGTGATTCCTTGATTTTCTTTATTGCAGCAGGTGTGGCCATGATCTTGCTGTGCAGCCCTGTTCCCATTTGCTCTGAACCATCCTCATCTCGTGAAAGCTGCCCTCTAGCTTTGTGACAAAAGTCACTTGGAATTTTTGCTCAAAAATGGTTGTCAGGACTGTAGCTGTCACTAAGAGAAATTTCTTCTACTGCTCTGGGACTGCTGTGAACCATTCCTCTGATCATGAGCTTGACAGATCAACTGGCTGTTGCTCAGTGACCCCATCACTATAGCTGGCAGACATTGATTTGACACATCAGGGCAGACAACTACTTTGGAGCATTGGTAATGGCAGTCCCTGACGGTGCTCTACATTCATGCAGGGGTGATGGCAAAGCAGGGCAACACTTTGAGAAGCATCACCAGGCAATGGATCAACAGCTACTGTGTTTTAGGATGTGTGCGTATTATTCACTCAAAAAACCAACCAACCAACCAAACAAACAAACAAAAAAAACCGAAAAAAAACCCACAAAAAACCCCAAAAAACACATTTGCCTTTTTAGAGAAAACATTTGTATAATTATCCACAAATCTCACCTGGTATATGTTTTTAGGGATTTTCTGCTAGTTTTTTCTTGTTTAGTGTGTTACTTGCTCAAGTGGATATTTTACATTTTCAGCTATACCTGCAAATGATAAAGTGTGTATCTATCTCTGATGGGGGTTTCTTCCACTTTAAAAATATGTTAATGACTAATCAAGCTGCATAATCATCTAAATGAATGTGAGCTCTTATCCAAAACTGTGATCTATACTGAAGCAATAACATTATGAGTAAAAAAGCATTAGAAAATTTACAGAAAGAGCTAAAATCTTTGTTGTTCTATGTACTATGCGTTAAGTCTAAATACAAAACTGTAGAGTAAATCAAAAGACACAGAAATAGGAAAAGGAGCAGAGTCAGATATGGTGAGCCATGTCTCATTTGAAGCCATTTAAGAGCTTGAAAGAGACAGAATCCAGTTGAGCTTTTTGGCCATGTTATCCAAGATCCTCAGAGCCCCTTCCGACCTTCTGGACAGTACAGATGCCATACACCCTTCCTGTAGCTCCATCTTTGGTGGTCTTCTTGGGAGGTGTAAGTCTTAGAAAGTACATATAGTCTTCTTGATTTATCAGCAGTTCAGAGATATTTAGATCCAAAATAATATGTTTTTTCTGTCTTCTTTCACCAGCTTTGTTGAGCAAAAATTGTAATATTGGGAAAACTGTCTCTACAGTAATTTAGGCAGTAGATTAGAATTAGACTAGCAGCTACCACGTATATTTTAGTAAAGAACATTAAAGGTTGGGTTCATTCTGTTTACCTCTGACAAACACTCTCACAGCTGTACCTGACGAAATGCTGATATATACACACAAATAACAGATCAGCCACACTTTTCATCAGGCAATTTGCATGCCTCATGTGCTGTATGCATTGGGAGACTACGCAGTGCACTTCAGTGCTTCTTTTTGTGAGCAAACATGACTTAATTCAGCATACCAGCTCACTTAAATTTACATTTTACAAGGAAGAGGGCTGACTCAGTGACAGCAATGTGTGCACATGTGTGGAGTGGTTTGTTGTTGGTTTTTTTGTGATACATCACAGACCACAGAAAAAGATGTCCATATTCTTGCCATTTTACTTCATATGGATGAAAACTAACTTAGTTAATCAGACATCTCTTAACATGCATGTCATCTACAAGATTAGCATATCCCACCCCTACCCCCCACCCTCAGCTCAGTTTTAAATTGCTTTTGACATTTGAGTTGTACTTATAGTTCCACCCTTGTCTCTAAGGCTGTGGTCCAATACAACAGTAAACCTCATTTCCAATAGTATTGGATGAAAATCCCAGTGTCCACCTAACATAAAGCACTGTCCTGATGCACACAGAGAAAAGTTTTGTTGGATTACGTTGTTACAAATGAATTTTAAGCTGGCTTTGCTGTAGTATAAATTCAGTGGCTCTCTCACTGCTAGAACTATCCCAAGATTCCACTTCAATGCCCTCTTGCCCCTGCTCTGCTCATTCTATTCAAAGATAATGATCCTTGGATGTCATCTGCAAGCTTGTAATCTTAACATGTATTGGCCATCTCCAGTGGATGATCATCAGTCAGGCTTTGCCACAGATCTTATCCTAGATTCCTGCCTTGCATCAGGTCTCTTCAGCAGACCTTTTACTTAACCCTTGCCTTGGCCTCAGCTCTCACACACCCAGTCTGCCAACACAGTGCTGCCAGACTCACAGAGAAGCTGACTGAAGTCAAGCCATAAATCTGTGCAAACCATAAATAGAGTTGATATTCCCCAGAAACCACCCCTTACTCTGCACCACACTGCAGATGTTTGTGGGCATTACATATCAAAATACAAGTTCACCAATTCCCACAGATGCTTCAGGTGGGAACATCAAAGGGACTTGGAGAGATAAAAGCAAAAGACATGTCTCTGAAAAGCTCTGCAAGGTGGTTAGGGAGAATAGTGGAAAAGAACAGACAGGTGAGATGTTGCTGACAGGTTTGCTGTCATTAGAGTCATGGACAGTGTCCTGAGGGGGACATTCACATACATAGAAGAAAAGGGACTCTATGGCAAAGGATCTAGGGTTTCCCTTTATTCTACCTAAAGTACTCCCTTTAAGGTAAAGGACAAATTTGAGCATTAAAACCTACCCATGTGGACGAGACAGAAACTGAACATTCTTAGTAGCCAAAAGTACCATCAATACCAAATGTTCCAAGAAGGTCTGGGTTTTTTTCTCTTTTCCTGGGTTCTCCTAGCACCTTTTAGGCATTCATTCTGGTTCAGAATGCTTGACTAGCTAACTAACTAACTAGTATGTGAGGAATGTAAGTCCCTAACTCTTTTGTGCCCCAAAATCTGTGCCAGAGGTTTGTCCCAAGCTGGTGCCATATGGTACCCCCTATAACTCCCCTTCTGACCCCTGCACCAGCATACTTTGTGTCAGGTTGAGTTGCATGCCTGCCAGGTCTGTGAGCCCAGTATTCCCCAGTATTGCTCTCTTATTGCTTTCTCAGCAGTCCCCTCTCTTTGAAAACACCACTTGCCACATTATTGAGATATGCTTGTCTGTAAAGAAGAGGTTTCACAATGGATAAATCTACCTTCACTGCCTCCATCTTGTTGCAAGTTCATGTATTTTCAGTCTCAAACATCATGCCATGCATCCTTCAGAGATGTATACACTTCCACTCATCTTAGGAGGTCTCCTTTCCCCAAAGTCTTACCCTAACATAGGTTTGCCACCTCTCACTGACTTCAGTCCATATCCCTTCATGGTTTTGGAGCAACCTATCTAAAGTATATGCACATGGAAGCTGCCAATGGTTGAGCAGAAGCTGAGAGTGTAGACATTCAAATAACCTCTGGAAGTGTTAATGACCTGTCTAAGAAAGCAAAGAACAAGGATTGCTTTTATTCTCTTGCTTAAACCAATTCTCCTGATGGCAGCAGAAAGCAAAACACTAAGTACAGGGTGTGCGTGGCAGCCAGGAGGGTGAGCAGTTCTGTGGCAGCAAATGTGTAGATTCAGGAAAGAAATGGTTGTGATGATGAGAAAGAACAAATTCTGTCCTGGAATGAATAAAGTGTCCTGGGACATCCAAAAGGAGGAGCTAGGGGACAAACATAGCTGCTGTTGAGATCACAAATGCTTGTATAGACTCAGAGAAGGCCAGTGTTGGCCATAGTGAACATCAGTAACTCCTACTCACTCAGAAGTTCCTGCTACCTCAGACTTAGCCTTTCTGACACCCTCATATCCTATCCTAAACACCTCCACTCTCAGAAACATATTCAAGGCTCTCTCAAGCTGCTAAGGAACAACTCCTAGTAGAGCAAGTGTTGCCTGCAGGAGACACTGTGTGAGATTCTTGCTGCAACCTGATCCTTGACAAGAATTTGGGCAGCACCCATCTTTCACGCCTTCACTTCAAGTGTGTCTGGAAATGGTTGTTGTGTCCAGTTCTATTCAAGATTTTATTTCCTTTTTTGCCTCTGTTATTCAAACACTTCCTACTTTTCATTTGTTTCCAGCTGAGAGCCTTATTTGGGAGCATTCACAGCAGGGCTGGATGGCAACAGAAATGCTAAGCGTTGAAATTTCAAACATGTCAAAGCCTGGGGCAAAGAGCTGAAGAGCTGCAATGGATGGGACAGCACAGCTGGGATTTTAAAGGCAGTAGGGCCAGGCTCCAAGAATGGGATACAAAGGGTTTCAGAGGGAAACAGCAACTGGGAACAGGAAAGTCAGAGTAAAGCTGATTTACTGTTCATCTCTGACACATGCATGATTTCAAGTTACAGCAAACAGCTGTCAACCACTCAGCAGAAAACAACTAGTCAGGTTGTCCCTGACAATGTGGCCCTCCCAGTTTTCACAGGAAACGAGTGAGCTGCAGCTGGTGGAGGAACTGGCTCTATTTCCACAGGTTATACTCCCAGCCCACGACCATCTGCTCTTTTAGCTCTCCCGGTTTTTGTGAAGGATGCAGTATGCAATGAGGAGCCTGGTTCAGAGGGCAGTTTAGTATCATAGAATCATCAGATCATAGAATTTTCTGGGTTGGAAAGGACTTTTAGGATCATCTAGTTCCAACCCCCCTGCCATGGGCAGGGACACCTCCCACTAGATCAGGTTGCTCATGGCCCTGTTCAGCCTGGCCTTAAAAACTTCCAGGGATGGGGCTTCCACCACCTCTCTGGCCAAACCTGTTCCAGTGTTTCACCACCTTCATGATGAAGAACTTCTTTCTAATATCTAACCTAAATCTACCCTCTAGTTTGAAACCATCCCCCCTAGTCCTATCACTACTTTTTATCCTAAAAAGTCTATCATCAGCTTTCTTGTAGCCCCCTTCAGATACTGGAAGGCTACAATAAGGTCTCCTCGGAGCCTTCTCCTCTCCTGACTGAATAACCCCCAACTCTCTCAGTCTATCTTCATAGGAGAGGTGCTCCATCCCTCTGATCATCTTCGTGGCCCTTCTCTGGACATGCTCCAGCACATCCATGCCTTTTTTGTAATAGGGGCTCCAGAACTAGACACAGTACTCCAGGTAATGCAGCCCTCCAGCATCCTTTTAGACATGTGGCACTGACATTCTTAAGCCCTACCTGAGGTGGTAATGGAGGAGGCTCTAGCAACAGCTAGATTGCTGCTAAATGCAGCAGGCTCATACAGTGTTAGGGTGATTCAGCAACTCCACACTCCAAATGGGCTCAGCAGCAGGTTTGTACTTGGCATAACTGCACAGCATCAGGTGGGCAGGAGATATGAAAAATGTGAGTGTTATACGCCTTGCCAGACAGACAGACCCGCCTGAGCAGACAGCAGTAAAGTATCTGCAGTGATCCATGATGGCTCCTCTTGGGATGGAAAACTGCCAGCTGAGGAGACAGGGAATAAAGAGATCACCCTACCAAGCTGCTGTTACAAGCAGCACAGCCTTTCCACATATCCTCCATGTCAGCAGAGGGTGCAGGCTGAGAACTTCATGTGTGGCAGGTGTCACCTCCTGACAGCTGTAATTGTCACCTTCCCAAGCCCAGGCTGACAGGTAATGCACCAGCAAAACTTAGGTGCTCACAGGTTTCATATAACCAAAACAACCTTTGTCTTGATGCTCAGCAGCACTGCAGTGCTAACTATCTTATCCCAGATAAGAACTACTTCTCACAAACCTTGTGCAACAAAGGGAGGGAGCTGATAACTTTAATGGGCACCAAATGTTTTCACCAATTCAACCAGCTCTGACTTCATTAACTCAATGCCTACTTTCATTGCCTAATGCTCTGCAGAAGAAAGTGCAGAAGAAGAAAATGAAAGCTGCAATTGATGCAGGGGTGCCTCACGCTGCTGTATGACTGTGACCAGGACGGGACTACCTGCCTACTGCTACTGCAGATGTCCAAAGGCAGCTCAAGTGCTGCATAGCTTTTGCACAGTGGGGATGTTAATGATGGTCAGGTGAATCTCTGTGAGGAAATTTTCTGTAGTTACTGGCTGATCTGGGGAAGGGAAAGCTACAATTCAACACCATCCTACTCTGGAAGCTGGCTCCAGAAACACCAGGTTGCTTCTGAACTAACAATTCATGTGGCAAGAGGCAGGGTGGACTTCCATCTGATGATACTCCTGCTCCTGAATTTGCTCAGATCCCTTCTTCCAGGTAATTAAATATTAGTGATCACAGAACTAAACTAAACCTAGATTAAACACAGACTTTAATAGTGGGGGCAACTTCTTCAGAGCAATTGTGCAAATGACCACAAATTTTTGAAGGCAAAGGGCTCCTGGTACAACCTGTTTCCCAGCTCACCCTTATCGTTGCCTACCTGAATGGGCCATGAGGGAGCCATCAGTTCTGCTGTTCTTGACTCTGAGAGTAAGAAGATATTCATGAGAACCAAGCCAACCATTTATTTGAGCTGCCATTGCTACAGAAAGGCAATTGGCATATTCAGAAAAGCACATGCAGGCCATTTTCTGCCTCCACTATGACAAGCATCAGTGCTGTGACACCAATACAGTCTAGCTTGTGGCAACTGGTTCTCAAAATGGCTTCCACTGTTGGACACTTTTTTATTTGCTAACTAGCAATTTTTCTAAATTTCAGCCATGAAATAACTGCAATAAAAATGGGAAAGATTATTGTGTATTAAAAAGAGTAATACCAGGCATATATTTAAAATATTAAAAATCACCAAAGACACAGAAGAAGCAGCTTTTATTAGCTTTCAGAATTGCCTCAAGGCAAGTACTTTTTCTATGTGCTGTACTATTACAGCTCATTCATGGGAATTAGGATTTGCAAGATGAAATAAAAGAGTGAATTTAGGATTTATGGCCGGAAAATGTCAATGTAATAAAATTTAAACGGCTGTGCATTAGGCAGACCACTGTCTACAGGAAAGATGCCAGCTTTTCCTAATTTAACCTACTGAGCATGTGTAGTATTAGTCCAAATGACAGGTCAGATGCAGGCTGAGGGGATCTGTGCATTATTCTCCATCACATTTTTAAATAATTTTAAAATATTAGTCATAAAACCAGTCAAGATCCTAAATTATTATGTGATACTTTTCAAATAACTGCAATGGAACTACAATTGAAAGTAAAGGTGGGGTTTTTTTTTTCATTTCTCACTAATGTCCCAATACTTATTTTTCCAGGCTCCAAGCTGGAAACAAGAACAGGAACTGAAGAATACCCACACATAAGAGTGCACTAACTTGTTGCTTTATACTTGAAAGTATCATCTATGTCTTATATAATTTTTCCTTGGGCAAACAAGCAAAACCAAAAAGCCTGGGTCACATGAAAAGCCCATTTCTTAGAATAAAATTCATAAATACTCTTCTTACCTAAGTTAATATAGCTTTCTCTAGAATCATAGGTTACAATAAGGAAGGAAGTGATGCCCAGTGAATGCCACAACAGTCTGCTTTTATTTTCTAGGGCTTGGAGGGGGATTTTTTTCTCCAGCAACACTGTGTGAAGAATGAGCATGTGACTTGGATCTCATTTTTTATAATCCATTCTTCACTACTTGTTTACAAATTGCCACGTTATTACAAATCAGGCTAACAATTTGGACTTTAACTACTTAATAATAATCCCTTGAGGAAGAAATAAAATACAGAAAAGCAGTGCAAGTGGTGACCATGTTAAATGCTGGAATTTCTAGAGAAAAGATGTTTTACTGAGTCAACAAATTGACAATGAATTTCCACATCTCCAGCTCATTCAAAAAGGCCAGATGTCTCAATGTTTTAGTTTTACATGTACCTTTGCTCTCACATTCCCTGTTATTCTTTAAAGAATTTAAAACCTTGTAAGCCTATTTTTGAACAAAGTGATATTTTTCCTACCTTCTTTTTTTTTTTTAATTGAATTAATCCAGGTGATCCTTGGAATCTCTCTCAAATTACTACTCTGGCTGTGCCACATAAGTTTGCATGACTAACAGTGTTCTTCTATCACTGCTCCATCTTTGGTTTCAAGCATACTCATCAAGAAAGTACTCATCAACCATGAGATTAAGGAATATATAAAAACATAGAGTGAAGCCTGTTACCTGTTTTCATTGTTCATGATAAAGTTTTATTTATTGCCCAGAACCACTGTTCCCTACAGTTTCTGCCACTTCATACTCCTGGGTGCAATCCAAAAAATAATCAGCAGCTGCCTACAGAGGTGTCCAGCTGGACTGAACTGGACTCGATAGGACTATATACAGGTCATCATCAATGGTGCCCAAGAAAACTTTCCTGGACATTCCTCAGTCTACTGACAAATTGCTGGACTGATCCCACAAATCAGTCTTAAAAAATTTCCAGAGCTGGTCTGGAAGTTAAACTGGTGCAGGGACTCGGTGACCAACACTGGAAGAGGTTGCCCAGGGAAGTTGTGGATGCCCCGTCCCTGGAAATGTTCAAGGCCAGGCTGGACGGGGCTTTGAGCAACCTGGTCTAGTGGGAGGTGTTCCTGCCTATGCAGGGGAGTTGGAAATATAAGATCTTTAAGGTCCCTTCCAACACAATCCATACTTTGATTGCACAATTCTATCACTATTAAGCCACCATTTTGGTGTAGTCCCTGTGGTTTGGATGCCACCAGCACAGACATGGACTCTGACAGCACCAGATGGCCTCAGTACTGGAGCAGAGCTTTGTTTAATTCAGCAGAAAAGGCATAGTCTGGGATTCAAATCTGCCCAAAGAGGAAAATCAATTGCTGAGCATGAAAACAAGCTGCCTAACGTGGCTCAAAGTCCTTCGTACAAGGACTTCCACTTCAGTGACAGGCTTCAAGTTTCTTTCTTGCCCCATTTTCCACCATCCCCCAGCTTCTTGATATTTTAAAACATGTGACTAACAGCAGACCTACAGACTTAGGAATGCTGGAACCAGGTTGTTTTTTTCTCTCTCTCTCTCGGTAAATATATAATGGAGAGTTCTTTTCCTGCATATGCTTTCCAGGTAGATTTTGTACATATTCCTCTTATCAGTGGAATGAAGATGCACAAATCCACCACTTATTTCAAATGTAGAAACAACCTGTGCTGCTTCTTCTTATAAAGCACAGTGTGTTTACTCTACTCCAACCCTTCTTCATATTAGTTCTTTTGGGGCAGAACTGATGAGTTTGTGATACACCTCCCCAGTTTCATATTGCACAGCAACCTACTGAAGGCAAGTCAGCTTTTTTTTTTTATTTTTCTGAATTATTAACACTGTAGTAAGATTGTCTTTCATTAGACAGCTAGACTTCATTATGCATTTCTAAGACTAAATTTTGTTTTATTTACAGTAATGTTTTGATAGAAGAAGGTGAATTTTAAACCCAGAAGAATTCTTGATAATTAAAAAAAAAGAAAGAGGGTGGAAAGGAGGGAGGCCAAGAGCAATGTGGGCTGTCGCAGTGAAAGTTTGATGCAAACAGATGCGAGACGGAGACTCAGTTTGATGCAAACAAATGTCCAACTTTATTGAATCAGAAGGCAATATTTATACACTAATCTAAGAGCTAATGCCACGTATACATATTGCTGATTGGTGATTTCTACATCTCGTTACACACGTTTTAACTTGATTGGCTACAAAACCTTTAGCAACAATTAACTAACAAAGCTTATCTTTCACACATTCGAGCTTCTTCGTGGATGTTGCTATCGTGCCGAGTCCCTTAATCTAATCGTCTTGCTTACTCCTTAACCTTCGAGTGTTCTAACGTGCTGTTCCTTGTGGTTACAAAATATGCTTTAAGCAGCACTGTCCTTGCACACAGCCCAAAGCTTATGTTGAAATTATCAGCAATTGTTCGGTGCTGACAGTCTGAGGCTGTACTGCCTCAATTCCCCCTTCTGACTGAACAAGATAAACTCTTTTCATGACAGGATTGAGCATCCGTTGAAAACATTGGAAGATACAAGGTAGCAATGTTAGCAAAAGCAAGAAAGCAAATGTGATTGCAAATGTGCAACCCCTTCTTTAAGTGATTGTATTGCAGCATGTATAGATTGAGAGTGATCAGAAAGATTCATACAACACATTCCATTAAAATCTTCACAAATATGACCTAAAAGCTAACAATAAAAAGAGCAGTACAACAGAATAGCACAATCAACAACCAACATATAGACGAGGGATCCCTAAGTCGACATATAAACGATCACATGAATTACAACATTAACAAAACATGTTATCAGTACAACACAATACTAAAAGGACATTTCACACTGCAGTGGAAGGACTTTAACAACTTTTTAGTATGAGGAAGTTCAGATGTCCACTGGCGCATAGAACCAAGGGGGTAGAGGAGGCTTATCCAACAAAAATTGGTCGGGGGGCCCCAAAAGCGTCCCCAGACCCCTCCCGGATCACAGCACGGTGGAGTCCTAGTTCCTTCCTTGGCTGTTGCTCTATAGCAGGAACTGATGGTGTTGACAGGTGAAGCAGAGGATTAATTGATGGCAACTGTGGTCAAGAAGATAAATCAGGCTTCCGAGGTGGAAAGGTGGCAGAGCAGTCGGGAGCCGCGGTAGGCAGGCACGAGGGAGGGAGTCTGCATTCCAAGATTCCTCGCCTGTGTTCTCCGGCTTCTCTCCCTCTGTGAACTCCGATGATTCTGGTGGTGTTTTCGGTTGCTTTTGGTTTTGCTTCTCAGTCCCATTTTAGTTTTCATCCAGCCCCCAGGGTCAAAGGGTTCTGGGTCCAAATCCGCATTCACCATAGCGGCAGTTGTTGGCAGTAGGGGGGCAGAAGGGGGGGCAGATGAAGTAGTAGACTCTTTTCCTTTTAAAGTTTCAAAAAGTGTTCGGCAAGGTGCTAAGGGTTTGGCGGTTTCATTATTGCCCCGTGTAGTGGCATCCCATAATTTAACTCCAACCTCGTCCCAAAATGTAGGGTCATAAATAGAGACTGAATTGATGTCAGAAAAATGCTCACGAGTCCATTTTAAAAGCAGTTTTAGATCATGGCCAGGTATAACTTTTTTATCCTTATTAAGTAAAGTCTTTAAGGTATAATAAACGTCTCGTTCTTCTTTTAAATCCATAACAAAAAGTTTCTCCAAGCTCACCTGCCAATCGCGAGGAGGTGATGAAGGTGCGCACCACAATTACCGGCTTCCTTTCAGCCTTTTTCTTCACTCCCGAGTTCTTGGAGACCTGCGACCGGATAATCTTCAATCTTCAATCTTCTTTTTTCTTTAATATTTCTTTGGCAATTTTTAAGTTTTTATTTACAGTCTCTAGCCCGTTCTACGTCGGGGTCCACCATTTGTCGCAGTGAAAGTTTGATGCAAACAGATGCGAGACGGAGACTCAGTTTGATGCAAACAAATGTCCAACTTTATTGAATCAGAAGGCAATATTTATACACTAATCTAAGAGCTAATGCCACGTATACATATTGCTGATTGGTGATTTCTACATCTCGTTACACACGTTTTAACTTGATTGGCTACAAAACCTTTAGCAACAATTAACTAACAAAGCTTATCTTTCACACATTCGAGCTTCTTCGTGGATGTTGCTATCGTGCCGAGTCCCTTAATCTAATCGTCTTGCTTACTCCTTAACCTTCGAGTGTTCTAACGTGCTGTTCCTTGTGGTTACAAAATATGCTTTAAGCAGCACTGTCCTTGCACACAGCCCAAAGCTTATGTTGAAATTATCAGCAATTGTTCGGTGCTGACAGTCTGAGGCTGTACTGCCTCAGTGGGCTCTGTGCATCATTTCCCCTCTCCAAGAACAGAGGTACAAGATCAAGGTATTTCCCTACAGAGAAAAATGGAAACATGTGGCACTAAAAGTACATCAGCTTGAGCCTCTGTGACAGCATTTCCAAACAGAAACAGGGCATTTTACATAAAGTTTTGAAATCAAAATTTCCAGCCAGAAAAAAAAATCCCCAACCCAAGACAAATCAAATCAGATCTTTTTTTTTTTTTTTTTTGTATAAACTTTTCATAGGGAAAGAAGTTGGATTGCAGTTTGTTTGGCTGTTTTGGGTTTGTTTTGTTTTGTTTTGTTTTTTGTGGTCTTTTTTCCATTTTAAAACACTTTAAAATAAGGAGATGGGAGAAAACAGCTGCAAACTTTTTAATAGACCCTGAAGGAACTCCAGTCTCACCCCACGAAATTTTTACCTGCTGCCCTAAGTATGACTGTCTACATGGCGTTATTTTTATCACTGATAAAATTCACAATAGGCAAGCAACCATTGTTCTCCACTTTTCAGAGTTCTAGAGATGCGCAGGGACATCTGAGACTCATGTAGATATATGACAAACTATGCCCTGAATGCTTCTGCAGAACCTCTTCAGCTGGCTCAAGATAGTGACCTGCACACTGGAGTCAGGGTCGTGAGACAGGAGTGCAGCACGTGCCACAGTGAAGGGATGGATGGTGCCAGATACAGAAGACAATGTGTGACCAGCCTTTGCTCCAGTGCCAAATATCTGCAAGTCCTGATATAAGAGATTACTTTTCTGGATATGATTCAGTTTCTTCTCCTATCCTCACGGGGTGTGAGCTGCACTGAGCCATTTTTGGCTTTTTAGATGCCCTGCTAGAAGTCCTTGCCAGCTCCTCAGTCTGCTCACAGCTAGACCTTATTGGTGAGCTTCAAGAAAGGGTACACAGATACCTTTGAGCATCTTGCATCTAGTAGCTAGCACCACTTTGTTCCCCAAACTTGCTCTGCTGTCTTCAACACTTTATATGGAAAGCTTAAATGTCTTTCTTTTGAAATTCTGCCTTTGAAATCTCTGTGACCTGAGATCCAGGTGTGCTGGCAGCACACATGCAACATGTTGACTCCAGGTCTTGTAAAGCTTTTCAGCTGCATCCTCTGAGTGTTATGTCCACACATTCGTATTTCCTGTTTTGCTGACCTATGATATTTTTTTTCACTTTTCAACAGGCTAATAAATCATTCTGATGGAAAAAAAACCAAACCCAAAGAAACAAACAAAAAAAACCTTACTTGTTCTTTCTTTTTTTCTAACCCAGCTTCTGCTGGACCTTAGAAGCTACCACAGTTGAGTTTTGGAAAAGTTCATATGGTTTTCTTTTAGCCTGTTGGTGGAACAAGCCAGCCCACTTCTGTTTTGGCTCTGGGACTAAGGCCGGTTTATTTGGCCACAACTTTTCCCGCAGGCGAGCCCACCCGCACGCAGGGGCACTCCCCCTCCTCGACCGCCTCAGCTCCCGGCAGAGCCATCACCCCCCCTTTTTTCCTCATCTCCTTCCCCACCTCGCCCCCCTGGCTGCCTCCCCTCCGCACTTCAGCCGGCGGAGCTTCGCCTCCCCACCGCTGCCAGCGGCCTCGGCTCCTCCGCTCCGCTCCCCTCCGGTGCCAGCTCCTTCCCCTCGCTCTCTCATTTCTCTCCCCGTTCTCTCCGCATGCAAATCGAAGCCGGCACCAGGAAGTAAAGCGAGAGGCTGCGAGCCAACCGCTTGCCGGCCCTGCCAGCCTCCTCCGCCGCCTGCCCTCCCCTCACGCCCGGCGGGGCAGCACCGGCGCCGCGACCCCATCCATCCCCTACACCCGCACCAGCACCGCCGCCCCCGGGACACCCCTCTCGTCTCCCCGCCGGTCACCGTGGAGTTCACTGCCTGCCGCTCAACTTTCGCACACGGCGAAGTAAGTGCCTGAATTCATCCCAAGGACGAGACGGGGCGGGGGGGGGGGAAAGCGGCAGCTCCGGCGATTCTCCGGATTCTCCCACCGGGAGTTCACCGGGAGGAGCGGAGCGGGGCGGGGAGGGGCGGGGCAGGGGGTGCCCGGCCCGGCTGCCTGCTTGCCCTCTCCCCTCTCCGGGACGGCACGGAGGGAACAAGGTGGTTTGCAGGGCGGCTTGCTCCCGCTTCTGCCTCCCGGAGGAGGTGCTGGTGCCCGCCTGACCTTCCCGGTAGGACTGGATGGGGTCTTGAGGGAAATACGGCATTTAAAAAACAAAACCATTCTTAAAAGCATGATTTACCGCTTTGCTGGGCTTCTGCTGTGGTCTTGACGGCTCGGGTGCCTTCTGGCTGTTTCACGTTGGAAAGTGTGTAAAATTAGCTGATCAAAGTCTGCAGTGGGTGTTTCAAGCCAAGGCAATAGCCTTGATTTAGGAGAGGCAATCTGGCCTCTGGGTATTCCTTCTCGCACTGATTTTTTATAGGAGAGTAGTTCCTGGAGTGCCAAGTTGAAGCTGCTTCCTCTTAATTGTATGTTTAAATGTGCTTTAGCTTAAAAAAAAAAGGATGAGAAAATGATATTGTGATGTTTGGTGTATGGTGTTTCTTACTGACTACTGCTGCAATAGTACTGTATGCCACAGGGAAAGTCCTGAAGGGTTTTCTCCTTCCAGTTTTAATTTACTATCTGAAAGTCAGGCTAGAGCTCCCTAGCTGATGCTGTACTATCAGTAAAGCAGTTAGGGTTTCTGTTGAAATTGGCATCTTTTCTGTGTTTGCAGTGAATGGGTTGGCAAGAACTCATCCCCCTGCTTCGATGGCCTCTGTTGGCACTAAAGACCAGAGAGATTAACACTCAGAACTTGTTTAGCCAGATCATACTACTGTGGATACAACTCACAATGTTGAGTTGTTGCTCTGTTGTTTCACCTGAGACCCCATATCAATATCCCATCTATTGCCTTTCATCTATCAGACCAATCTTAATATATTTTAGCACAGTGTAATACAAACTGGAAGTTATATTTTTTAGCTCGTGTTGATCCTGTAAAGTGTCCGGAAGACCTTTGTAATTTAGATATCTTAATGTTAGTTTAATTACCTGTAAAGTATGAGTGCCCAATAGATCAGTCTGCTCTCATTGCATTATCACTAAAGTGTTATTAAAATATATCTAATTTTTTTGGTTGGGAAATTGCAAAGCCATGTTGGGAAAATATAGCTCAGTTTTACTGAAGGGATAGACTAAATTTTGTTTGTGTGAATTGTTACCAATTCAGTATTGAATGCAGATTAGGTGTTACTTATATTTTATGTTTTGTGACTTTGTGACTTTATAACAGGTAATATAAACAGCATGGAAAGTATGGATGAGAAAAAAATTAAGTAGTTTTCCCTGAAAAATTAGCAACAAACTAGAAATCAGTTGGTTGCTGTTAATAGGACATTATGAAATCTTGGGCAAGGATTAAAATTAATGAACTCTCGAGCTCAGCAGATGTCTCATTCTATGGATCTCTTCTGAGATTTACAGCTTTTTTCTTTCTCCATTTCAGCTTTGTGAGCCACAAACTAGTTAAGAAGAATTCCTGATTTCATAACATAAGGATCTGTTTTAATTGTTTAATTTTATTTGTTTAACTTTAATTGTTTAATTTTAATCTGTTGAGAGATATTTATTTTTTTTTAGCCACAATAGTGTGGAACTATCTATCATCTTTGTATTGTAGCTGACTGCCTTGAAGTTATTCTATTTTTCTTCTGCATTTCTTACTGAGTAAACAAAGTTCTTTTTCATATATAGATATACAGGGAACAAGGTAAGGCTTAAGTCTTTTCTTGTAAGTTCTTTGACCAGTTGAGTTGTGCAACAGTTTTTTCTAACAATGCAATGAATTGTGAAACTTTCACCTACAAAGGCAAACGCCATTGCCTTTAAGATGTTTAATGTTCTGGTTTTCAATGTTACCCTTTCAAGAAGTTTCCAAAAATGTGAAATCCTTTCTTGCATGAATTTATGAACATACAAGTAACTCTTTCATAGTATATCCCCCCCTTCCTGTATCTGTGTAAATGAAGTGAGCTACCTCTCTGTGGCCTTGTTGGCTATTGTAAGAGAAATGGTGTCAGAGAATATCAGGTGTTGGAGGAAGTAATGCCTAAAATGGGCAGTGAAAAATGTCTAAAGTTCTCTTGGCTCAACTTAGTAGCTGATCTCCAGTGGGGTGGCTAATAAGACCACAGGTGCTGCATCTGGCCCTTGTGTTCCACATCAAAGAGCAGCATTTGACCTCTCTGTATCTACTGAGAAGAATTTAAGAACCACAGTATTTAATCTCAGATGTCATTCTTTTTCTGTCACAAAAAGGAAAGGTTTTCCTCTCTTTACTTCACCTGTTATCTGGCCTCTTAATGGGCCTCTCAGAGGTTTTTGGATGGAAATGTGTTGACTGTGAACCAATTTTTCTTTTCCTCAAAAGGAAGTGTTTTGGGGAAGAACCGAAGTCTTTCTTCCTTCTCATACACGCATATTCATAGTGACTTTATTTCTTGTGTTCAGGGAATTGTAGAGCTAGTTTTACTCTTGAGGTTCAGGGAGCCCTTTGCAAAAGTGAATGAAAGCAGAAAACAAGCAGATGAGGTGTACAGAGGTACACTGGTATACACAGGTGTATTTCTGCAGCATCCCTCAAAGATGGCAAGATCTCACATGCTTATGGGAAGGATGAGAGAAGAACCTGGCATCCAGGGATCCTAAAGTTTGTGTGAGCTTTTTGTGTAGGAGATGATACCTTCCTGGAGACATTTAAAAAAAGGCTGGATGTGGCACTCAGTGCCATGGTCTAGCAACTGCTCCGGTGGGTCAAGGGTTGGACTAGATGATCTCTGAGGTCCCTTCCAACCCAGCTGATTCTATGATTCTATGATTCCTTCTGAAACTATGGAGCTGGGTGTGTAAATTATTACACCAAGCCACATGCCACCGTTAAATAGCATGGTTATTTATCTCCTATAGGATTTCTATCTCTAAGATGAAGAGCTCCATTCTGTGGAAGAACAATTTTCCTAGCCGAGCATTAGGATTTTTCTCCTGCTGATCATATTTTACTTCCTATTTCTCCCATTTATTTGTGTCCCCTCTTCCATCTGAGTGTACAAGTGCTAGAGAGAAAGGCTTCCAGTCTTGCTGAGCTGTGCCACAGGAAACTGTGTAGATAAAACATTATATTTGTATATAAAAGAGTCTTAGTGAAGCATGCAAGAAGACAACTGACAGTAATGGTTCCTTCTCGAAGAACTCAGCTTCTACTGATAAAAGGCTAATTCCAAGTAACTGTCCTTAGTGTGACTGCTCCTAGTTTAACTTAATTGTACTTAAGGGAAGGATGGAAAGGTCTGTGCTTTCATATTTATTTTTGCCCAATTCAAATACATTTCCTGTTGACATTGTCATTAAATGCTGTAATTTCCGAGGCTGAATCATTCACGGTCATGATCAGCATCTTTCCTGAAAATGTGGGTTCATGGGACAAAATGCAAAGGCAGAATTCCTCTTGTCTTGGAAGCATTTCCTTCAGATATTTATGAAATACTTGTTCTTTAGGGCACAAAACAAATAGTACTCAGAGAGGTAAATAGATTGGTTATTTTTGTCAAACAAATGTCAGAAGAGAGAGACTGTATTTTGACAGTAGCACTTTGAGAGGGCGAGAAGGAGACGAAGGAAAGGGAAGGGGAGCAATTTGTAGATCTTTTTTCTCTGTCAGAAAAAGTGTAGATCAGAAGCATTCAGGCCTGTATTTGGCATCCCTTAGGTCAGCATTGTCTATCTTTTTCAAACTGCTGGCATCTTAAGTATTTACAATTGGTTCTTGTGTTTGCAGAGCATACTATCTCACTTCTTCAGTTCAAAGGACTCAAACGATAAACACTCTGAACAATGCGTCCTCCTTCCTCTATGGTCTCTGCTGCGTGTAGCATGAGGCTACTTCTTCCTGTCTAAATTGTGGTTGAAACGTTGGAGAACTTGCTACTCGAATTTGCAAAGGCCAGCTTTTTGCTGTACACATACTTCTGACCAAGCTGTTTCTTGAATGTGCCCCTTATAGCAAATTGTGCTTTCTTAAATGGGAAAACGTGATAGCTCACCACAGGGGCTGATGCACAGGATGCAACCACTCTTCTGCAATGTCCTTTTCTGCATTTCTGTGTAACAGGGCTACTGAAAGCTTGGACATGAGCCCGGACATGATAAAAGTTTGGAGGGCATAGACTCCCTCTGGGATGTGTTCTTAACTACTCCTTTGTAGGTTGTTTCAGGAAGTTCGTCAACAGAAACATAGTCTGTTAAGTGGGTTTTCTGATGTGGCATCTATAATATATTGCTTTGCTTTTCATGTTTCCATCATTAGTTTTTGTAGACAGGTGCATTCAAACCTGTTTGATCAATTTTAAAATGAAATCTTATTCAAGATTTTTCTTGAGTAAGATAAATTGAACTGAAATAAATAACATAAATAACATAAACTGAAACAGTATGGTATTACAGGAGTTAGTGTGAAACTATGTTTGGATACTAAGCAGGTTTTTCTTTCCGTGTATGACTGTACTAGGGGTTTAGAAGCAAATTAATACTAAAAAATAAAGAGTATATTTGAGTAACTTCCTACATGATGATAACATATTTATAAATCGGTAAGTCTGACCTATGACTAAGTTTTACTCTGTTCAGACAAAGAGAAAATTTCCTGGGAATATCAGCTGAGTAGGAAAAGGTCTGGGTAGTAGTGCACCTTCTACATTCGTTGAAATTGCTAAAGTGTCCCGTCCCTTGCCAGCATCATGAGGATTACAGTCACTACATTCAGTGGACAGAGAAGGGTTTTCTCCAGGGAAACCCCAGCCTTCCCATGTGTCTTGATGGGGTTTCTAAAACCCTTCAGTAAGTAAGCTAGATGACCTAGGGTGACTGGGATTTAGGTGTGAGCAGGCAAGAGTTAGAGAACACACTTAAGTGATCATCAGAGCTGGTGTCAGTGCCACTGAGGAAGTGAAATTTTTTGGTAAACACACAGGAAGGGGATGGGCAGGAGAAAGAGGAAATCTTCTGTTGGATGTTCTCAGTTCAACTTGTTCAAAATACATTGCAAGAGTCATTTGAATGTGCCATTATGGCATAGCAGAGCATGCAAATAAATGGGATTCAAAGTACATTTTTTGTAACTGCAGACCTCCTATTGCAAAAGATCTGCTAAGCCATGTAAAGGCTGTAAATGCAATGTAAAGCATTGCAGCCTGTGAGGGGTGGAGGAAAACTTGCCTTTTAAGCAACTCGCCTGCTGTATTGCTGGTGTGGCACTTTGTCTTCCTTTTTCTGTCTTGTGAGGTCTTTGCTCTGTCACTGGCTGTGAGAGAGATTGCAGCAGCTGTCCTGGAACTAGTGGAGAAGCACCAGGCCATCCTTTGGTGCATGCTAAGCCCATTTCTCTTGGGATGTAGATGGCCAGATTGATGGTTTCTGCTAGGCTAGTGTGGACAGCAGAACTCCCACTGAGCCTGACCAGAAGACCTTTCCTCTTCTGAAAATTTCCCACTAAATTTCCTTGGAAGCAGTTTCTGTCCCTCTGCCGTGATGCTTACCAGTGAATCTGAAAAAGGCTTAAAGCCACACTGCTTCAAAAGTCTACATTAGTAATAATGTACTGTTTGTGGTTTCATCTCTCCATTTTACTGGGAAAAGCCATGTTTCAGTCGTTATCCTGCTGTGGCCATACTCCCTTCCAATTGCTGTTTCCTTTTTTTACCTTACATTGTTCGTTTATTCCCCCAGCATCATAGAATCATAGAATTGCTCAGGCTCGAAAAGACCTTCAAGATCATCGAGTCCAGCCTCATCGTAACCCTATTACCCTATTCCTGACGACCCACCACTAAATGATGTCCCCAGGCATGGCAGCTGGTTTTTAAACACATTCAGAGATGGAGAACAAACCACCTCCCAGGGGAGCCTGTTCCAGTGCTTAACAGCCCTTTATGTAAAGAAGCTTCTCCTCATATCCAACCCAAATCTCCCCTGATGCAACTCAAAGCCATTTTCCCTTGTTCTATGATCTGGCACCAGTGACAAGAGACCAACCCCACTCTAACTACAACCTCCTTTCAGGTATTTTTAAAGACTGATAAGGTCTCCCCTCAGCCTCTATTTCCCCAGACTAAACAGCCCCATCACCCTCAGATGCTCCTCATAAGGGATGTTTTCCAAACCCTTCACCAGCTTTGTTGCTCTTCTTTAGACTTGCTCCAATTCATCTATGTCCTTTTTGTATTGGAGTGACCAAAACTGAACACAGTACTTGAGGTGGGGCCTCACCAATGTCAGGCACAGGGGCAGGATGACTTCCCTATTCCTGCTGGTCACACCATTTTTGATACAAGCCAAAATGCCATGGGCCTTCTTGGCCACATTTCTGGCTCGTTTTCAGCCTACTGTCAGTCAATACACCAAGGTCCTTCTCTGACAGGCAGCTTTCCAGCCACTTCTCTCCAACCCTGTAGTGCTCTCTGGGGTTGTTGTGACCAAAATTCAGGAGCCAACACTTGCCTTATTGAATTTCATAGAGTTGGTTTTAGCCCAATGATTCAGTCTGTCCATGTCCCTCTGTAAAACCTTTCCACCACCCAGCAGATTGCCACTCCCTCCCAATTTGGTGTCATCTGCCAACTTATTGAGGGTGCATTCAATCCCCTCATCAAGAGCATTAATAAAGATATTAAATAGGAGTGGCCCCAGCGCTGAGCCCTGGGGGACACCACTCATGACTGGCTGCCAACTGGATATAACTCCATTGACCACAACTCTTTGGGCCTGGCCATCCAGCCAGTGTTTAATCCAGCAGAGTATATGACCATCCAAGCCATGGGCAGCCAGCTTTTTCATGAGGATGTTTTGGGGTATATTGGCAAAGGCTTTACTGAAGTCCAGGCAGACTACATCAACAGCCTTTCCCTCATCCACCAAGCAGGTCACCTTGTCATGGAACAAGAACAGGTTTGTCAAGCAGGATCTGTCTTCTATGAACCCATGCTGACTGGGCATGATTATTTGGTTGACCTTTAACTGATCTATAATGGCTCTTGAGATTATCTCATCTATGACCTTCCCTGGCACTGAGGTGAGACTGACAGGTCTGGAGTTAATAGGATCCTCTTTTGGACTTTCTTGAAGATGGGTGTCACATTTTCCAGTCTCCAGTCCAATGGGACATCCCTGGTTAGCCAGGACTTCTGAAAGATGATGGAGAGGGGCTTGGCAGCCACATCTGCCAAATCTCTTAGCAGCCATTCCTCTCCAACCCTGTAGTGCTGTCTGGGGTTGTTGTGACCAAAATTCAGGAGCCAACACTTGGCCTTATTGAATTTCATGCAGTTGGTTTTAGGGTGTAAACCATCTGGCACCGACTCATGAGTCCATAACCATTTCTTCATGGATTACATAGGGCCTAATCTGTACCCCATCTCTGTCTTCTTCAGGACTGTCAGTGGTATAAGATACTTATTTCTTTTGATAAAGATGTCTCTGCAACAACTTTTCTTCCCCCCCTTCCAGAATAATAAGCCTCAGCACTTTTCATAATCTAATCATAATTAGTAATCTACTTGTGCTACCTTATCAGGAAATATGCACACAGAAATATGTAGCCCCAGCCTCTTGAAGAGGTGTGAAGTCCAGTGGAGTTCCAGCCTGGCAGTACTGACATGGTCTTCACAGTGTTTTAAGAAGCCTGTCCTCCTGAAAGAGCTTCTCTGGATTTCTATAGATGGTCAGCAAGATGCTTCAATCTATAGTGTGTTTCACGTGTAGGTGTAATCTCTCTTTAATATCTTCTATCACTGTTAACCATGTGAAATTTAAAATGGTGAACCCAACCTAACTTGAAGCATGTTAGTTTCTATCTTGAAGCTGCTCAGTGTATGTTGTCTGCTACCTCTTTGTTTGCCATTCCCCAGTGTCGCTTCGACCTTCTCTGCTCAACTTTATTTCTGTTGTACACAGGGGGACTTTCAGTGGTGTGCAGTGGAACATGTAAAAGGTTTTTGAGCCATCATTGATCCTACTGGGAAACCCACCTCATTTAGTGAAGCAGAGCATGGATTTATAGGCATGTGTTTTGACTGTGATGAAGAAGCCAAGGCTTGGTACAGTGGGGGTGTGGTATTAAGGCAACAGTGCTTGCTCCAGGATTTCTGTGCTGTGCTCTTTGGTGTCAACATGCCCTGTGATCCCTGTCCCCACAGAAAGTGAAACTTAAGAAATTTAGCTTTGAGAAGCCAGTGGAAGTTTTGAAGAACCAACTTCAGCAGAGTGGGCACCAGCAGAAAAGAGATTTGGCTGCTGGAGTGAATAAGTGGGAGAAAGGTGCTTCAAGTGAGATGGTTTTGCTCACAGTGGAGTATTTAATCAAGTCTGAGGGCATTGGATTTAAGCGTCAGAAAATGCAAAATTTAGCATTTGAATAGCTTGCTCAAATTAGAGATCAGAACGGTATCCTCTTCTGTAATGTATTTCACTATGTACTATGGCAGTCTTCTGATAGACTTATGTGGGTGAAAAGTCTTTTTTCTTGCTCCTGCAATAAAAGCAAAAATATCAGGATGCTTAGTATACTATGACATGAGAAGGTAATTTCTCCATTGAGCACAGAATACAGTTTCAGTGAGATGACCATATTATGTTTATTGCATGTTCTGTATCTTGTCATATGTGTGCTTTCCTAAGAACTGGAATTGTCTCTACCCCATTAGTTATCATCCTTTGCATTCCTATTTAATTTTTTTTCTCTGATTATCTCTCTGCTTCTGCAGTCTTCCTTCTTCATTTACTTCTCAGCATCAACCCCAATTCTGACTTCTCAGTATCTCAGCCTCCTCTCCTATACCTTTTCTGATATGCTTTATATTGTCCCAGAAACTTTCCATGTGTGCCCAGCAACAAAGCAGTCTTACTGTTTTTTAAAGCATCTGCTTTTCACAACATTTCATTCAAATGTAAGTTCATTGTGGATTCGTTGCAATTCTTCTGAAACAAACTCGAGGAACTGCTGTGAACACTGATTTATTTGAAGACCTTACTTGGAAAACTTGCAGCATGGGCCATGAGTGCTAAAGTCACATATAAAAAGTGGGGTTTACTCATTGTCTTAGATGGTTTTGTTAGGTACAATATCATCATTTGGCCTGCCTGTGAGCTACATATTCAATACCTGAAGTTACAAGGGCTCTAAACTTTAATCAGCAGTCAGTGTGGTCATAATATGAGTGTTACAAAATTCTTGCAGTATGAATGTGAGTACAATTCTCCCAGTCTAAATCTGCCAAACTTATCCTGCAGCTCTCATGCTCTTTAGCATCTGTGTCCTGGAGTTTGTTTAGGAACTCTGGCCTCAGTCTCTCAAAGTCTGCAGGTCTCCTACAAGCTGTGTGCAGTAACTCACAGGATGGGAGCCTGGCTCAGTGGAAGTGGCTATGGTTGTGATTGCTAGGACTTAATCTTCTGTCAGTCTCAAGGCTCTTGACAATCAAGCAGAAATAGAAGCAGCAAAGTACTAAATGCTGTGCTATCCAGTAATAATATGTTATGAATACAGCACTGCTCATTGTTTTTAGAGAAAGCAATCAAGAAATGTCAAGACAAATTATATAGTGGTGACAGTTGAAGGATTAATCAGGTTTTGAAAATGAAATAAATTAACACGTTGAACAAATGCAACAGGCTTCTTAAAGTCAGTCCTCTATACAGAACTTTTATTTAATGTACAATATATTCTGTCAAATGTAAAAGAACTTTAATCAAGGTGCTGTTTTTGCACAGCTTCTGTTCTGGTGATTTGGAGAACAATTTTTCATTTTTGCCCTTGAGAAAGATCATCTGGAAAGACACAGATGTGCTTAAAATCCAAGGGCTTCAGTCCTTCCCTAAAACATCGGAAGCAGGAACAGTCAAGAGAAGTGTCACAGCAGTGATTCACAACCCTCCCTCAAAGGAGACTTTCCAGTTTCCCATTCACACTCTTCTTTTATCAAATATTTTTCACTTTGGTCAATTTTGGCGAAACTTCTTATTCATGCTCATGTATGCAGCAAATGTGAAAATAAGGCTTAGAAACTTGGATGTGAATTCTTACACTGTGTTCATTCAGCGGTGTTTTTTCTTGCATACTCCTACCAACACCCCAGTTACAAGCATGTCATTTCCCAAGACTTGAAGTATGATTCTGAGTTCACAGGTCAGGCTTTCAGACCTGAATCCATGGCAGTTTGCAGTCCTTTAGGATATTTTCTTAGGTTTATGCAGAGTGTGCTCGGATCTGTGCAAAGCCCCCTAATCTGAAGGACTTAGTCAAAAAAACCTCCAAAAATTGTTCATCATACAGCTCCCTTAGTTCTATTTATCATATTTGCAGCAAACTATTGGTTCAGGGAGGCTTATAAGAAAGCTGGGGAGGGAGTTTTTCAAGGGCATGTAGCAATAGCACAAGGGGGAGCAGTTTTAAACTGAAAGAGGATAGATTTAGATTAGATATTAAGAAGAATTTCTTTCATGTGAGGGTGATGAGACACAGGTTGCCCAGGGAAGCTGTGGATGCTCCATCCCTGGAAGTGCTTAAGGCCAAGTTGGATGGGGCTTGGAGCAACCTGTAGTGGAACAAAGCAATCAAATGCGTCTGATTACCGAGAAGTGGGTGTGAGCTGGTATCAAATCCACCTGTGCCCAATTAGGGCAGGCCCCCTATTGAGCATGTGCAAGACCAGGGGGCCAATAAAAGGTGAGGCTCACACCCACAGACTAGCTCACTCTTGGGCTAGTCACAAGAGAGGCTGGTAGCTCATCGAGCCACGGTCCGATCTTGCTAGTTCCACTACGTGAGTGATAGACTTAGAGCACAACTCACAAGTCTAAACTGCTACACCTAATTAGACCTTGAGGCATGGATCCCTACAGAAAGGTTTGTCTCACAACAGCAACCTGGTCTAGTGTGAGGTGTCCCTGCCCATGGCCAGGGGGGGTAGGAGCTAGTATCTTTTGAGGTTGCTTCCAACTCAAACCATTTTGTAACTCTATGATTCAGTATCCTTTGGTACCCTTGCATGTATCCTATATTGCAACAGTTGCTTAGGACTGTTTACTAAACTGACCGAGAAATCAACTGGAACACTCCTGGTTTAGATTCGTGCGCTCAAAGGAATAAAATTAGCAGACACTTTAAAATTAACTTAAAGAAATGAGTTCTAAATAGACCTTTGTGAAGTGTCAGAACCTGGAGTAAGATCTTACAGCCCTTAACTTAAGGGAGGTTGTTGCTACTTAAATCAGTCAGAACAAAAAAGTGGTTTCTCGTGTGAGTACTTAATAGTTTCTGGTGAATGTTCTTCTAGTTTCCCTGTAAAGATTAAATAGCACAAAGCATAATTTCTGCAAGTGTAATTTACTGGCACCAAATTCAACATTTTCTGATCTTTCTTGAGAACTCTCGCAACTTCCTCTTGCAACTTAAGAAAACACGTCCAAGGCTTGCAAACTTCCAGGAGGAACTGAACTCTCTAGTAAGACACATCAGCATGAATGATTTAACCCCAAATTTTAATCTGTGCTTGGAGTCCATTCTTAAATCCACACTGCACACCCCAGCACTATGGTCTGTGTTTCTGGGGGGTTCCTCTGTATGTACATAGTGCTGTACAGTTAATGAAACACAAAACAATCTACTGGAGAAGTAACTGGGTTTTGGGGTTTGCTGTTTTTTTGTTGTTGTTGTTGTTGTTTTGGGGTTTTGTTGCTATTGTTTTTTGGTTTTTTCAGCTGAATTAAATGCTGCTATGTGAAAACGGTGAAAAAAGATCTGTTCTGCTTTTGTGAAATTTGGTACTTTAGACAGGTGCCCAAGGGGTTTATATGGTGCTATTATATCAAAATGCTATGTTTAAGTGGCAAGTTTGGTCATGAGTACATGTCAGCAATTAAACATGGAGATGCCAACAGCTGAAGAAGCCTTCTGCCTAATGAAGCAGGATGATAGATGCAGCATGGTGCAAAATACTATGGGTTAGAAAATGAAATGACCAGCATGGTATAGGGTTAAGATCTATTGACATACGAGTCACTCTGTCCTAATTTAACCACGACTATCTTAATCCATCTTTAAAGCAGATTGTAGAATGTATAAAACCAGGTGAAGTTTGTAATAATTAGGTTTATTCCTTAGAGTGCATTTGCTTGAATTTTTGAGAACCAAATAGACATAAATTATTTTCTCCTCCTTCTCCATCCCCCACAAACAGAAGATAAACCCAAAGGAGAAGTGGTATGCTTTCTATGAGGCCACTTTTAAAACCTGCACCAGGGCTTCTTGGCTGTGAATTTGCTGTCCTCCATTATGTTTTCTGTGACATGGTGTGATAATTTCAAGATCTTCGATTTCTATTTACATTATAGCTGTTGGTTTGAATTACAGACACGTTCTAAAGCAAGAGATCACATCTGCAACATCTTTAACTAGCTGAAGGCCACATTCATAAATAACCAGCTCCTCCCTTTAGTCACAATGGCTATTAATGATTCTCTTTAACAAATGTCCTGTCAATACATTCATTTGGGCATGTGGAGGTTGAGCACTAGGCTGCCTTATTGAATGAGGTGAAGTTTTCAAGTATCAGCTGCTACTTGCAGAGATACCTTCCTAGGTGACTTCTGAAGCAAGCAGACAGAGTGAGAAATTTCAGCTGAAGAACTCCTTGGAGTGCAGCCAGATGATGACACTAAAGAGATGCCTTCATTTTCCCCAAACTCACTAAAAGTTAGCAAGCTGCTTGCTTCATCCCATGGTGTCTTCTGTGGCTCACTGAATCAGGGAGAAGCCAACCTTCACTTCTCTCTCAGTGTCTTGTACTAAATGCAGACACTGGGTACTGCACAGCACCTTATGAAGAGCCCGTTGTTACTCAGTGTCATTTGTTTGTGTGGCTGTGCCTTTGGTTCCAAGTGCATTGATGCACTTGATGGTATAGGGTTAAGATCCATTGACATACAAGTCACTGTGTCCTAATTTAACTACAACTATGTTAAAATATGTTAAAATCTGTGCCTAAGTAAAACCACCATATGTATGGATGAGACCTTTTGGACTTGGGTAGAAACCTTTGCTGCGTGCCTCCCAATGACACCTTGTTTGGGGAGGCAAAGTGTGTGTTTTGTGTATGTGTGTGGCTTGGCTGGTACAGTTAGAAGTGAAGAAGAGTAGGTTTCAGATCCGTATTCTCCAAAGAAACTGTGTGAAGCTTGTCCTTCTGCCCTTCCGTAGCACCTCTTATTATTAACAAGGACTTCATTTAGGCTCCTGCTGGACCTGCCCCCAAAACCCTATTGTCTCCATGGGTAGTTTCTCATTTTGATCAATGACCAAAACTCAACATGAGCCAGCAATGTGCACTTGCAGCCCAGAAAGCCAACCATATGCTGGGCTGCATCAAAACAAGCATGGCCAGCAGCTCAAGGGAGGTGATTCTCCCCATCTGTTCTTCTGAGATCCCACCTGGAATACTGTGTCCAGCCTTGGAGTCCTCAGGACAGGAAGGATATGGAGCTCTTGAAGGGACACAGAGCCACAGAGCTGGAGGTCATAATGATCAGAGGGCTGGAGCACCTTCTTCAGGACAGACTGAGAGACTTGGGGTTGTACAGCCTGCAGAAAAGAAGGATCTGGGGAGGCCTTAGAGCAGTCATCCAGTACCTGGAGGGGACCTGTAAGGAAGCTGGGGTAGGCACTTTTTAAAAAGGCATGTAGTGATAGGACAAGTGTTGATGTTTTTAATCTGGAAGAGGGTAGATTTAGGCTAGATATTGGGAAGGAATTCTTTAGTCTAAGTGCACTGGTACAGGTTGCCCAGAGAGCTTGTGGATGTCCCTGGAAGTGTTCAAGGCCAGGTCACATGGGGTTTTGAGCAACCCAGTCTAGTGGGAGTTGTGGGGGGTTGGAACTAGATTATCTTTATGTCCCTTCCTTGTAAAATCATTTTATGATTCTGTGTTGATTTTCCTATGCCACAGTGATTGCATTAGTCCTTAAAAAGGGAAGGGAGAAAAATACTTACACTGTTGGTAGACATAGACATATAAAGCTCAAGGTAAATACTAGACTACTGAAACTTTAGCAGGCTGCTGTTCTTGGCCAAAGTGGTCAATTTAAAGCTAAAAAAACCCCATATGTCAGTCACAAATACACTCAGCTTGGAATGTAGTCCTTGCATCAAACTTTTAAGTCTGTGAAGTATCTTCAGAACCTTTCATTTAAGCTGGTTAATGTGGTAGTACAGGTTTTCTCTCTTCCATTTCATATGATCCTTTTGAAGAATTTGATAGAAGTATTTATTCTGTTATGTCAAATTAAGATGTTGTTTGACCTTTTCCCCTATCTTCAAAAGATATAGTACAGTGGAAGAAGGTTGAGGAAATGGAAGATGCATTACCTAAGGGCTGGCAAAGTGAATTAATTCATTGTTGATATTGATATTAAATTCTGGAGGATGCAGTCGAGGCAAATTATTGTAATAAAACGAAATGAGTGTTATAAGGTCAGAAAACAGATGTTAGCTTAATGTAGGACTCTGTTAATAATCAGTGCCAAAAATATCAACTTCATGAATATGGAACGTTTTCATAATATACAAAATCTATTATGCAATCTTAACAAAATTTCAGTCTTGTTTGCATTAACTTTCTTGTGTTTCAGTTTTTTTCTTCAATTGAATAAGTAAGGAAAAGCATCAGTGTGTGGTATAAATGATATTCCACTTCAGTGTAATGTTTTGTTTTAGAAATTTTTGTCATCCTTTTGTAAGCATTATAACATTATTACACTACCACACTGACATTAGTTCTTTTCAGTGTTTCTTGATTTTTTTTAGTTCTTCTTTTTAAAATTTTTTTTACTACTACTGAAATTCCCCCATGAAACCAAGCTTTTCAGAAATCTAGACAATAAATATGGTTGTCTTATAGAAAAACATAAGATGCTTCTTTCTTGGTCAAGCCCACTACCCATGTTAGAGCTACCTTTCATGTCATCAATTATGATGATATTTATTGTACACATTATGCTATCATGGAAGAGTTCCAACAAAGGTGATGTATTGTTTAGCTGAGCGCTGTACAAACTTATCCTCCCCAAAAAACTTAGAGATGGGCAAAGTTGGACTTTGTGTCAGCATGGTTTGAATATAGGAAACTGTTTGCCTGAACTGATAAAGGTAGTTTTCCCAAAGCACTCCTATTTCAAAGGCTATGGAGGGAAGTGCATAATCCTCAGCCCTCAGTTATATAGAAATACAGATTTATATATATATATATATCACTTCATATAGGAGAAAAAGGTTTTCCTGTGTGTTCATTGAAGCACATTAATACAACATCAATACAGCAACACCAGGTAATTTATCTCACCAGAAGTTTCCTGTTATTATGTCAGCTGGTGGGGAATTTTTGCTGTATGATGTAATACACTGTTGACTTCCACTGTAGTCAGATGGCAGCACACCTTTTTTCCCTTTCTCTAATGCAAATTTTAATTTTTAAAAAAATCTTTATATTAGAAATTGGAAGGTATTAGAAACACAAAAGCAGCTGAGAATATTGTGTGGAAAGAATGGTCTGACAAAGCATTGGGGAGGAATTTAATATCAGGGAGCAAGATCATGTCAGTGGAGATGTGAAAGTCTGCTGTGATAAGTTTGTCATGGTGAAAAATGAAACAAACTTGGGTGTCTTAGATCAAAAGAGGATTCTAAAAGGCCCGTGTGATAACAATCAATTAATTGCTGGAATTTATTGGTCAACTTATTTCTATAATGGAAGAAACAGAAATACTTGCATTGCTGAAAGTCATCTGGAACACCTGACCAACTCCAGCCTCCTGCCCTTTAGGGGAATGAGTTCAAACTCAAACAGATGTTGAAAGAGCTCCTAGAATGACCAATAGAAATGGAAAAGACTGAGAAAGCTTGGTGTTAAAGCCTAGAAAAGAGGCTGAAAAAGATGTAACTTCTTCCTAATCACCCAAAGGATAAAGAGCTAAATGCCACCACTTTCACCAAAATGTGTTTAAGACTGGGAGTTATGAGACAGTTTCAAGTGGAGTGAGGTTCTGAAATCTTTCAACAATAATATTTTGTTATAAATGGTGTTATCCCCCCCACCAGCCATAAACCTCTCTAAAAAGAGAGCTTGGCAAGCTCAGTTCTGAGCTTGTACAATGAGATTGTGCTGCTCAGGCTGGGTCTGCCTTTCCCAGAAAGTAATTTTTGGTCCTGTGCTGTAATCATGGGTGATGAACTAGATAGCTCTGTTAGATTGATAGCTCTGATGCAAGTGTGGTCTTTGAAATTTTGAGGGTTTGACTTGAGAGTTATTTCTCATTTCTCTTGAAATGGGAATAAGTTTGAGGAAATCTCACAGGAATATGCTTGTAGCGTACTTTTGCACTACAGTAATGCTTGGATTTTGATGCTTACAGTGGGAGTTATCTGTTTCTTCTTTGCCTCTATCTACATATAGATATGTATGTTAGAATATTATTTTAACTTTGTCTCACCTTTTAAAAAAAGAAAAATGTTGAAGCTGCTAAAGAATCCCCCAGTTTTCCTCCCTTTCTAAAAAAATGCTGGCATCTGGACTACTGCTTCTCACATTGCAGGAACAATAAGATTCTATACAAGTCTGTGGTAGTTAAAAAGTGAGTAGATTTTGGCTATCCATGCTCCTTTTGTATGCACTGCCAGGAGCACATGGTGCTTTGTGCCTCTGTGTGTGTATGTCCATATACATGAATGTCTTTGTCTATATGTATCATGTAAGAGATAGAATATGTCTGAGAGGTCATTGTAATCTGCACCTAAACTTAATTTAAAAAAAATAAAGTACATGAGGCAAGGAGTAACTGAGGCATACAAAACCATTTCAGCAGAAAGGCAAGGGAAGGTTCAGGGGACGTTTAGGTTAGATATTAGAAAGAATTTAGGTTAGATATTAGAAAGAATTTCTTCACGGAGAGGGTGATTGGGCTATGGAATGGACTGCCCGGTAAGGTGGTAGATTCTCCGTCCCTGGAGACATTTAAAAAAAGACTGGATGTGGCACTCAGTGCCATGGTCTAGCAACTGCTCCGGTGGGTCAAGGGTTGGACTAGATGATCTCTGAGGTCCCTTCCAACCCGGCTAATTCTATGATTCTATGATTCTATGAAGAACAAACTGTTTAAGTTCCCCTAGTTGGTCTCCAGTGAAGAAAAGAAAAAAAAAGGAGGAAGTGAAACAAGCAGAAGATGAAAGCTGACCCAGGATTGCTGTGTTTGCAAGTGCCTAGTTTGTTGAAAGTTACCAGGCAGTCAGGACTTACAGTAAAATTTAGATGTGTATATATATATATATAATATTGTTTTTTATTTATGTAATTAAAAAAAAAAATATTTGCAAGTGTATGAGCGTGGTCACACAAAACCAAAATTATTTTTGAGACAAACAAAGAATAGGAATCCACTTCTATTTTGTTGTTCCCCAACTTAATTCTTTCACAGTACTCACAATGGCAAATAATTTATTTTGGTCACTTTTATTCTTACTTTGGTCTAGCAGCCTATCTTCACTGCTATTACAGCAATATGTGTAGGGCAGTACAGATGGAGCTTTTTTACGCCCTACCACCTCAAATTAAACACCTCTGCTGTGTTCCTTGGAGGTTGCTTTGCTGTTCTGCACCGTGTGATGGTGAGTCAGAAATGAACCCAGGTTTCCCAGGCTCTTCAGATTTCATAGTCCCAATAGCAGAGTTACAGAAGATCATTGCAAAACTCAGATATCACAGACAGCGTGGAAGAAGATAAACATAGGGTGGAAGTCAGCAATAAAGGTTAAGATTTAAAAATTCCTTAATTTAAGATACTTTTTTTCCTACTTTTTTTTTTTTTTCTTGGAATGGAAAACTTGAGCAGTTGATTAAGGTGAGGTAGAAAGCTGGGTAAAGGTACTGAAAAAGCAGCTGTCTGTGTCCTTGGGCAGAATGGGCTTAGAATTCTTCCTTCCCAGCAGTTTTAGATGCTTGTTTTTCAAGACACTCCTGCCTTGACCTTGAGGGTAATGCAGAGAAGTCTCACATTCTCGATTATTCAGGATATTTGGTGAAGGCATCACCGTATTGCTTCTGGCTTTATAACTTACGAAGTAGCAACAAACCAGGTGGCATTAAAGGCCAGACTCACATAAAAAAGAATTAAATTAGGAAACAGCTAAAACAGAGAAGGAAATATATATTATTTTTTATTTTTGAAAGAGATGTTAAAAGTAGTATTATTTGTCCCTCTGCCCTCTCAGCTGCTTTAAAGCTCTAGGTTTAAAACCAGTTGATTTTCTGTAGATAGAGGTGCAAAAAATTGCTTCCTGTTCTTTGATTCAGAAGCTTAAATACAGAGCAACAGTCAAGGCACAGAATAATTTGGGGGTCTTGATTTTATTCTTTTATCCCTCATACTTTTTAATGCACTGTCTCTATCTTGTTTGTAAGTCTAAGGGATATATTATACATATATATAAATCCGTGAGGGTTTGAAAATCATTTTCATGGAGCTACGACTTCGCTGAAGAAAAGCCCAGGCTTGTCAGGTGGGTTTTTATTTTCTAATGTGCATTGTAAACATCACACCTATCAAAATTCCAAAGAGGAGAATGGTTGTGACCATGAACAGACCAAAAAATGAGACTGGCTTTGTAGGTGACGCAAAGGAAATGCTCTGGGAGGAAATGAAACTTCAAGTGCTGCTGATGGTGGGTGGACAGGTGATGGTCACCCAACCCCTGACTGTATGCTGTGTGAAGGGTTGTGGCTTTAGACACATTATTCTGCTGTTAATACAGCACAAGGCAGATAAAGTGGCCTTGTTTTGGGGACAGATGGCAGTTTTCAACCCTGGAAAAACGATGCTCTAGCCCCTTCTCTGTAATCTGTTTTGAAATTAAGACCTAAGTGCTGCAATAGCAAGATGGAAAAAGGGATTCAGAAGGTAAATTCAAGGCAAATGCCTCCGTGGACATGAAAATTGGTGTCTGTGGAACAGCCTGCTGCAGAGCTTCTCTCTGGGTTGGCTGTTCTTATGGATACTTCTGTGGCATTTTGAAGGGTACCTGATCTTAGATCCTTGTCACCACACTGCACATGTTAACTCAAGTACTTTATCTTTTTGCCTTGAGATAGAATATGCTCTTTGTTAAAAGAGAAGCTCATACTTTTTTGGATACCTGTTTAGAACAACTAACAGCTCTGTTACACAGAAGTTTTTCTTCATGTGTGAACAGAACTATAAATGAAAAGCATGGATGGGAAGTAGTATCTCCTGTATTGCAAAGCTGCTGGAATGGGAAATGTCTGAGCAGGGACTGACAGCCTTTCCTCTAATCTCAAAATTATTTTAATCTCTGGTGACCAATAACACAGTTTCCTTGGTTATGATGCTGTGCCCTCTGAGTTGCTTTGCTTGCCATATTCTTTTTCTCTTTATGTCTTCACAAAACACTTCCTTGATGCTCATTGTGATATGGCAACAGAAAGCTATGCAAATAAATTTTTACACCTAGTGAAATAGTTTATTTATGCCTGAATGAACTTCCTCCCCTTCAGATTTTCCATATGACTACTTTATAAACTAAGAAAGATGTACACATGTACACCACATGCTTATTTGTTATTTCAAAGCTTCTTTTTTTGTATGGATTGAATATGTGTGAAGTTAACTTTGATAATTATGTAGCATTTTGTATTTTGAAACCCATTATTTAATGTCTGTTGATTGAAAGCTGTGCATCAGTGCCTGCTGGTTGTATGAATCTTTGATAGCACTTTCAATACCCTGGGAAAGACCCAGATCAGATTTCACTAAAAATATAAAACATTGTGCTGGAAAAAATGCACCTGGCATTGCAGGTGAACTGAGCAGTCACTGAGCAGAAGCTTTTGGAACCAACACAGTAATGTTTGCTCTGGGTGTATGACTGATCTTATGGAATTTTAAATGTGCAGTACAGAACCCAGAGTACACAGCCTTACAGAGGGTTAGCATCTATGGAAACACAAGGTCTGTTGGCCTTTGAAGAGTTCAAAAATATTTCATTCTATAGAGTATCAAAAGAACATGTGCTCATTGATCCAGTTTCTAGTGATTAAAACCCATTATTTTTTTGTTTAGGCTTTATCTCCATCATTGTCCTGTACTTGTTTAGAAATGATATAAGGTCAGAAAATTCAACATTATGTATCATGTGCTTTACTATATTGACATATAATATCATAGAAACAATAAAGTTGGAAAATACCTTTAAGGTCATCAAGTTGAATCATCAGCCTACACCACCATACCTGCTCAACCGTGTCCTGAAGTGCCACATCTAGAAGTTTTCTGAACACCACCAGGGATGGTGACTCCATTACTTCCGTGGGCAACCTGGCTCGACAAGTCCTTCAGTAATTTTTTTTTTCTAATATTTAATCCCAAACCTGCCCTGGCACAACTTGAGGCCATTTCTTCTTGTTCTATCACTGATTACTTGGGAGAACAGACCAACACCCACCTCACTACAACATCCTGTCAGGTACTATGTTGGGTGGTAAGCTGTCCTCTCGGTTTCCTTTTCTTTGGGCTAAACAGCTCCAGTTCACTCAGCCACTCCTCATAAGACTTGTGCTTTAGTCCCTTCACTGGCTTCATTGTACTTCTCTGAACTTGCTCCAGCACCTCAAGGTCTTTCTTCTGGTGAGGGGCCCAGAACTGAACACAGCACTT